>NC_056735.1:803157772-803357772 GCF_019279795.1 Protopterus annectens
AAGCTTATAGTCCTGGGACATACATTCATATAATGGTCAGGGTGTTCAATAAGTCTTCTGGTTTGGCTCGTCTGAATGGTGACTGGGACTGCCCTGTACCTGTTTGAAATTCAGACCTCGCACATGCGCACAGTTAGTTCCACTGTTAGCATCCTACCTGTGGTTGGGGATGCAGCAGGTTTGCTCACCTCTTGGCAGCTTGATATGACAGCACTAAATACTATGAGGGGGGTTCTGCTGCTGTTTCCCTTCACATTTGTTATGACTGCTTTATTGTGTCCATGTTCATTCTTCATGGCTATATATATATATATATATATATATATATATATATATATATATACATATATTTATATATATATATATATATATATATATATATATATATCTGTACATTCACATGCATATACACCTACATGCATTTTTACATTTCCCATACTGTTGAATGAATGCCAGTTACCGTCGCGCATACCCGCTTATGTCTGCTTTGAGGCACCATAATCACCCTATTTCCAACTGCCATTATTGTGAGCATCATTTAAAATTAGCAGCTCTTGCATGGCTTGGACCCGGGAACAAGAACAGCATAGTCACTGGTTGTACCACTAAACCATCCGTGATACATTCTGTATGGATGGTAATTAGGATATATGACTTTACTACAGGCATTCCACAATACTGGCAACATATGTGACAGTCGGTTGGTGTACATATGTATAGTACATATTACTGTTCATATATTTCTGAGAAGCATATGTATACATTTGCAAGTAAATATATCTATGAATTGGACACTTACTTGACAAGTACTTATATGCATGTATTTGTGATGTGCGAATGTAAATATGTACATTTATAGATATATGACTACATATCTGGAGATATACATAGCCATTTATATGAACAACCACATACGGGAGGTACCTGTACTGTTTTTATACAGGGGTTGTGTGCATCATTACAATGAGGAACATGGATGGGGTATACAATTTGTGGACATGTACTATTTGGAAGATGGCTATGGGGAAGCTTCATGGGAATATGAGAAAGGTATTATTCCCGATAATGCATGTGGGGAGATGTGCATCACAGTCAGGTGTTTAATCGCGGATCGTAGGTTCTGCAGGACTGGGTGGAGGCTGAGAAGGGTTGTGGTCAGGTACTGCTAATCTGACTTGTGCCTGGTAGGGTTGCCACCTTTTCAATTGCCCATAGTGGGACAAGGCAAAACATAAAACACGCCAAAGCCAGCATTGAAAGTTCCAAATCCAAATATTTATTGAAAATAAACTAGTGCAACATAAGCACTACAATAACAGCTCAATCCTCATACTAGTTTCGGAAAAGACCTTCTTCAGTGAGGAAGAAAGACAGGAAAACAGCTCACTGATAAGCAAGGATGCTTATAAATAATTCGAGACCAATGAGAAACCAGGGCACATAATTTATGTGCATACATAATAAGTACCAAAAAAGTTTCAAAAAGTGAATGCATCTTGATGTGCAACATATATCGTTTGAATGCCATCAAAGGCATAAATTCAATACAATATAAAAAATAGACATTGTCAATTAGCTTCCATATATACAAAAAAGTGTCAAAACAGTGTTTCATACTTATGAAAAGTATATATGATACATAGCCAAAAAACATTTATTCTGACAGATGTATGAGTTGTCAATGATATATGTAATAACATATTGTCAACAATATCTCATGCTTGCTGCACATATATAATGCATAGCACCAAAACACAGTAGCCAGTGTATACCCTATCTCAAGCATGTTGAGGGAAAAATAACTAACATGCAATATGTGTCCTATGCTATATGAAAATTTTTTTTATTAATATATAAAAAAATTGTTGTTATATTAATATTTACAAAAAAGTATATTAGCTACCTTCCATGATGGTCTAAAAATGGGCATGATAACCAGTGTAACAATGTAAAAGACCTTTGTAAGGCTGATAGTTAACAAAGGTCAAAAATAAAGACATGCTATACTAATCCTGGAATGTATGGTGTCCTAGCCAAATACAAAGGTAAGACCTTCTGTGGGTGTCATGTGCATCACATGATTTCGGAGCCTAAATGCTTTAATTGACCCATACCCTATATTGATAGCTATACTTGGACAGTATAATGTAAAAAGTAAAGTTAGATCACATATTGGCAATGATATAAGTCTCAGACCTAGTAAACAAAAAGGGGTCATGTGCAACATATCTCACATTTCAGATATGATATATTGTACCCATACATATGTATCTTGGTGTCTATGATGATTGGCCAACTATAAAACACAAAAATGTTGCATACTAATCATGGCATATGATCCACCTAATTATTGGGCCAAAGTTCAGTTATAAAGTGATCCCGTGCCATGTACCTGAACAATCTGGTATCCAAAAATAAAGTTGGGTCCTATGCTGGGAATAATTTAAACACCTCATGTTAAATGCAGACTGTAGTGGTATATGTCATCACAACAATTACTAGTCAGATATGATATACTACTACAAAAGGTGAATTGGTATCTATATCGACTGGTTGTCTTATAATAATTGAGAAAACCATCAAACGGGTATATACATGTGATAACAATGATAATGCCCAATAATAGATAACCAATAAAACAGATCTGTATATTGACAGCATAGGCAAAAAATCTACGTTCTTTTAGCCCAAATGTTCATTAAGACCGGGTGGAAATAGTGCTCATAAATGGATAATCCAATATTTTTCTTTGTGGCTGAGTATGCTTTGCCAACCCAATTGGTTATGTCTGTTACCCATAACTTTATCAATAATCATAAACATGAAATTGGCTGTTGTATGTTTAATTGAGTGTTGATATAAAGCATTGGTGGTTTTTTTATTACGTATTTCACTCCTATGTTCACTTATCCTGGTTCTAAGCGGGCGAGAAGTTTTGCCCACATAAAAAGCATTGCATTGACATGTTGCTAAATAAATGACCCAACTAGATGAACAATTGCCAAATATACGTACATCATACACTTTACTTGTGTTGGCACTGGTGAATTGTTTGAGCTTATTCACCTGGCAACATGAGCTGCAATGGCCACAAGGAAAAGTGCCTAACAATTCGTCCCCAGAGATAGTAAGTTGTTTGTAATGGGCACCACCACTCTCCTGATGTTTAAAATGTGAAAACAATGTGCCCAAGGTTTTTCCTCTCCTATAAGTGATGGGACACTGGTTGCCCAAAATCTGTCATAAATGGTCATTAGCTAAGAGGATATTCCAGTTTTGGTTCAGGATCTCCCTAACTATCTGATGGTTCCTGCCATAAGTGGTGATAAATCTAATAGTGTCATCTTTGATGCAATCATCTCTATTTTTGTATTGTAATAATGAATCTCTATTCTGTCTATCAGTCCAGATCCTGGCAGATTCAATATCAAAGTTGGAGTAACCTCTGTCCAAAAATCTGTGTCTCAAATCATGTTTGGCTGAATCATAATCAATTTGGGAGGAATTGATACGTTTCATTCTTAAGAATTGGGACTTGGGGATGTTGCGGATGGTGTGACGTGGGTGCATGCTGGAAGCATGAAGTAATGAGTTGAATTGTGGATACTTGCGATGTGTTTTGGTGTTAAGAGTATGGTCACTGGTACGATAAATCGTAACATCCAAAAAATCAATCTGATCCTTATCAGATGTAATTGAAAATTCAATGCCCCATATGTTGTTATTTAAGTATTCAACAAATTCAGAAAGATATTCAGTATCCGCACGCCACACCATCCAGCAATCATCCAAGTATCTCCTCCAAATGTCCATCTCCACAAGGTAAATGTTATGTAAAGGATTATAAATCACATATTCTTCTAGATATGCCATGAAGAGATCGGCATATATGGGTGCAAAAGATGCACCCATGGCTGTGCCTCTCAATTGCCAATAACATTCACCTTGGAAATAAAAAACATTTTTGTTGAGGACATGTTCACACATGCATATGAGCAATGTGTTAAACCCCGGTGGATATATTTCAGATTTGGTCAGCCAAAATTCCAAAGCCTGTAGACCTCCCCAATGGGGTATGCTGTTATAGAGAGATTTTACATCCAAGGTGCACATGATCCAATTTGGATCCAGCTGGGTATCCTGAATAATATTCAAAAACTGTGTTGTGTCCTGAATTCTAGCTCTGACATGTATCAGTAAAGGTTTTAAATACTGAGTTAGAAACTCAGACAGTGGTTCAGTCAATGAGCCATGACCAGAGACAATTGGTCTGCCTGGAGGACGAATGATGGATTTGTGAATTTTAGGTAGCAAATATAAAATTTGCTTAGAAGGGTCCTTAACCTGGAGATGTTGAAGAGTCTTAGGACTAATAATGCCCTCATCCCTTGCCAAATTAAGGAAGATATCAATCTCTTCCTTAAATTTTTTGGTTGGGTCAACACCCATATACTGATAACATTTAGTATCCGAAAGTTGTTGGAGGCCTTCCTGAATATAGTCATGCATATTTTGAATAACCACAGCACCTCCCTTGTCAGCTTGTAAAATGGCAATAGTATGGTTATTTCTAAGCTCCAAAAGTGCCTGTTTCTCTTCTGATGTCATATTGTCTGGGGCAATATTACATTCTAAGTGAGGAAAATGTAAATCTTTGAGCACTGCTTGTTGGAAAATACCAACATTCTTGTTCATAGGTGGCTGAAATGTGGATTTTTTGAAAGTGAACTCGGAGGATCTTTGAGATGTAGTAGTGTCCTGTTCAGAAAAAAATATCTTAAGGTTAAGTTTTCTACAATATTCCATAACATCCAAAGAAGTGAGATAATGATCAGAAAAGAAGCTTGGAACAAAACCCAAACCTTTATTCAAGATATTGTGTTGTGCATCAGTAAGTACAACATCTGACAAATTTAGAACATTTTCAAAAGATGTATTCATTATCTCAATAGGGCTTGAATCAAACCTGGCATGGATTCTGTTCTTAGTTCTATGGGTGTGTTTCCTCCCCCCTCTGGATTTCCTACCCTGTCTAAAGGGAGATGCTGATTAATAGTCTTCTTTCTTAATGGGGAGTTGGTGGACATTCCTCCCTCACTATCTGTGTATGATGACTCCTCCCCTGATGTGCTCGTAAATATTTGGTCTCTGTGTTTCAATATGGATCTCGGTCTCTTTCTGGACTTGCCCCCGGTCGTTCCCGGCCGTGTGTCCTGAAACCTGTCAGTTCTCTGTGTTTGAAAGGGTTGCCCCTTTGCATAATCAGTCACATCTCTATTAAATTTTTTGACCTTTCGGTCCCTGATCAATTTATCATAATTAGTCAATTCTTTGGACAGCCTATCCAGAAGTTGGTGATAGTTGTGATTAGATTGAAATTTTTTGCATTCGGCACTTCATTCTTTTGTTTCTGAGGCACAAACATCAATCATCCTCTCATAATAGGAGGCTAAGATTTTTACAAAAACCATAGAGCCATTTCTGAGTGCCTCATCCCATTCATCTGTCAGCCTCTGTTCAGATCTGCCGACTAGTGGATGGAGTTTAATTCTCAATCCTCTTGGTGCCAGGTTCTTATGTAAGTATGCTTTAAACAGTCTCAGATGCCAAATGTTGGCTCTAAGACTTTTTAAACCTTTCTCCAAATTACGGAATGCAGTTTCACAACTATCACCCCCATCCGAGTTATTTTCACTCTGGTTGTTGCTTGAGATCTGGCCAAGACCGAATATGCCAATATCCTCTCTATCAGCACACCAACCATCCAATAATTTATCCAGTTCCATCTCCAGAATAAATTATGGTATGCTGTCCAAGAATTGAATATGAAAAATCAGGAACTGTCAAGGATCTGAACAACAGCACAGGAACGAGGGACAGGGCCAGTCAAGGACCCACCATCCAACTGTGTGTTAATATTTGTAAATGTAGTTCAAAATTTAGAACAGAAAACCAATCCAATAATAAAAAATGTGTGTAATATAAGCTAAAGGGTAAGTAGTTAAACAACACTTTAAAGACTAATACCCTATCAGAACTTGTAGAAATGAGACTATCATAAGAATCTATGACCAAAGTCAATGGTTCACCAAAGAATGGACCAATATTGGTTAATACAGAATGGCAAAACCTGATAGTGGACACCCTGAACAAAAGGGTGCTAAGTGACTGTATATGGTAAAGGATACTGTCACGTATAGGATAAACCAAAAAAACAATAAATGTGACAAATCAACCAGTTGTTACTTAACCCACTTAATGGCCTGGAATATGTAGAATAGCTGGGATCTGATAAGAGGGTGTATGAAACAAAAAATCACCTAACTGACTATAATTGAATAAGAGTCACTAATTCTAATCGGGTCAATAAGTTATAGCACCTAAATCAATATAATGTTGTCATAACCAACCTGAAGTAGCAAATAATTAACCAATCATTAATATGACCAAAATGTAGACTCGTATAAAAACGATCCTAATAATAAAAGTCACAAAATAATAATTATCCTGGATCTTGCAAAGTATGCGTAATATAATAGCAAAATAGGATGCATGACCTAGAAATATGAAATAACATCCGAATTTGTAATGGACATCATACAAAAAGGACATTTGCTTTGAGATTAATCATTATATGCCACAAGTTCAAAAATAAATCACAATTACCACTGTAAAAACAATGGACCAACTGTTTTGAAAAACACAGTGATATATGTGATCAAAGAAGTATTTAGCCTGGGCTTAAATATGCATATTCAGAACTCGCTGTATACTGACATGCTAAATAATCATATAATCATCCCAATAGAGATGGACCCATTCAATTATGAGTAGACTATCTATTCCATGGTTAAATATACTTGAAAATATAAAAATAGAGCACTCCCTAACTGTGGAACCATGCCCTACTATAACACCACTAAATTAAAATGTGGTCCAAATTGCGAATGAAAAAATCCTTTATCACATAGTCACATAATATGCATGTAAATAACATCAGCATAAACTGAATAACACATTTGGAAATATTGGGACCAAAAAGATACTATAATACGTGGCTAAACAGACACAAACTTCATCCAACCCAAACTAGGTGAGTGTGAAGTCACCATGAATAAGTGAAAAAGGAAAAAAGAAATACATTTCTCCTATCCCAGTTGTTGTTATATCCAATAAACATTAATGGTATTTCCTGCACATAAAGGAATGGTGCCTTTGAAAAAAATGGTGGTAAATTTGAATACAATTATTAGAAGCCTATAAATATAGCATGAGGCTGGGTTCATAAAAAAGATGAACAATACAAAATAAAAAATGTCAAAATGGTGAGGTAAATACTCGAGTGTCTTTGGAATACAGTATGGGATGGGGTTCCCAAATCCGCCACACTCAATGCTCTATTTCGCTGTATCAATTTAGTTGAAAAGACAAGTCTATAAGTTTTGTGAAAAAAAGAGATCTAACACAATCATCGAGACCCGTAATGGCATATGTCAAAAACACACCAGCAGTCTGTATCCAATCGTCGTAAATACAAAACGAACTGCAAGTTCAGTTATTTGTCGAGACAATCCCTTTAACTAGCGTATCTCAGATGACTACACATTCAGCTCCAAACATATACTCTCAGCCATGAATAGGTCAAGTTTTCATGAAACCAATAGTTGAAAGCCCCGTAGATGTTGTAGATAACTGTACTCGTCAGATTAAGGCTTGATGTAAAATAAGTTCCCAAATGCGTTGCAACTGGCACCACATGTCACGGTATCAATATGATCAAAAAAATGTGATGCTGGTAGCCCGTATATATATAAGATATGTAGTAAACATACCTGTAATGTCCCGCTCTAGCATCGTAATAATAACAATACAATTTGAAGAACAAACAGTCCCAGTATGTCCAAATGTGTTCAGCGACGGTCGTCTTATTGAAAAAATATATTCTTGAGCTGGCGTATCCAAGAAAATAGAACGCCTAGGCCTAGTCAGCAATGAAACTTGCTCCAAAGTTGTCGCTTACAAGATGCAGGTCGTATAATAACCAAAATGTTAAGGTCCCAAAATGAATACACAAAAGGAAGCATCCCTGAACGAACCAGCGAGGCCGAACTTACGAACACATCGGGGTAGGAGTCCTCTCCTTCCAACCAGGGCAGGAACTAAACGGCAACAGCGAGGAACAACTGACGTACAAAACACTCCACCTCGCAAGTACAGCTGTGCACGGCCAACCAAACTCGAAAAACACGCCAAAGCCAGCATTGAAAGTTCCAAATCCAAATATTTGATAAATAAATAAAGGCAAAACATACCCACATCCAGTACATAGGACAGAACTTCACTGTTTTGCCTACATAAATACTTATTCTTGTAGCATTTTAGTTGCTTATTCTGTTTCTTATAACATTTAGGTGTTTCAGAAACAGAATAACTGTTTTATGCAACCATTATATTAAATATAGGAAATATGTTTGTCCTAATATCTCAGGACATTTGCCATTTTTTCAATTTTTATGCAGGACACAACTGGCCAAACAAGGACTGTCCCTTGCAAAGTGGGACAGGTGGTAGCCCTAGTGCCCGGATGTCAACGGGGGTGGAAACCGTGTTATGCCGCAAAGTCTAATCTTAAAAACAGACACTTATCCCATGAGGGATGTCCAGAAATTGTAAACGACAGACCCCATTCAGCTGGCTGTTCGAAAATGTGGTAGGGTTATGCATGCATGGGATACCTAGTTTGCAAGCCTGAGACTGCCTAGGGTGCTACTGCCTACTAGATGTGGGTAGGGGGCACTATGTACAGATATGGCTGTGCCAAGCTAGCAGCCCGAGTATGGGTGGTTTTGGTAGACGTTCAGCAAGGGGGGGTGTGTGCTGTGGAGGGGATGATGGGTATTCAATTATGTATCCAAGTGTGTTAGGGTTGGATGGCTCGGTTCAGGCCAGACCATTATGTGGGTGTGAGCCGGTAACGTTTCTGTACATGTGTATCGCACATTTTAATGATCACATGTTTGTGGGATTGTGTTCTGCAGTATGGCCTGTCAGGTTGTATTGCAGATGTGAATGTTTGTTCTTTGGTTTCCTTTCTGATTGACCCACTGCTCCCTTGTACACCTCCAGTTCACATATTGTGCATCAGACTCAGTCTCCCCCTTGATGAATTATTACATTACCTGTCACCTCCCACTCTGATATTCCACACACACCATCCATCCCTTCTATGGTTGATGGCCCATGGCACAGACAACAGAACACATTGCGTACTCTACATATCTCTGGTACCAATATGGTTGTGAGGACACCCCTGGCATATTTGATCTTCCACATGCTGTACTTCACGCACATAGGTACACGCAAATACATATCTTTCATGACATGGTAGGTAGACCTGGGTAATACCCATTCATCTTTGGGCCGTCCAGACAGGTACGACCTGGACCATGAATGGGCAGATATAGAGCGAATGCTTTGACCATTGGTAGGGTTGCCATCTTTTCAAATGGCCAAAGTGGGACATCTTCGGGACACACATCAGATTTTACAGGCTGACACATACCCACGGTCAGTACAAAGGAGAGTACTTTACTTTTATGCCTAAGTGACAGCTTATTCTTTTAGCGGTTTAGTTGCTTATTCTGTTTCTTGTAACATTTAGGTATTTTAGATACAGAAATAACTATTTTATGGAACTATTACATAAAACATGGGACATAATTATGTCCTACAATCACAGGACATTTGCCATTTTTAATTTCTGTGGTAAGTACACGACTGCCCAGAGAGGGACTGTCCATCACAAAGTGGGACAGGTGGTAACCATAACCAATGGGCTAGGCTTAGCAAAGAGCTGCGGCACGCAAACACACTGCGTTTCACTTCCACTTGGTATAACAATCAGCAATACAATGGAATACGGGCACTGAGTTTTAAATGTAATTTGTTCGAGAGACGGGGGCTCAATATTCAGCTATGTGCCTTTGTGTTTACTTTTTATTTTGGTGTTCATGAAACTATGCTTTGAATACATTTCAGTATCCATGGACACTGACAGGAGTGATTACTATTAGAGGCAGGCTGCACTAGTCAGCATTTTAGGTTGCACGTCTGCAGCCGACATGTTCACGCCTCCGTGCAGTGCTTAGACATGCCCCCTGCACTTGCGCACATTTCCTATGCATGTGGACATTGCGGCAGCGTGCCTTCATTAATATGCTTGTGGTGCTGCTGCACCATCTCTACGCCACATGGTTGGCACAAGGCTAATGCCATCTTTACGCCGAGCTTCATGACTCCCGGGGATAATGTATTACAGCTGTAGTCATCATTAACTTTCTCAATATCTGTTTAAATATTTCTAATTATTGTCACAGTTAAAGGATTTTAATGTGAGCATAAACCTGACAGTAGTGGGATGGTCCATTTCAATTGCTCTCAGACCAGGTAGTACCATTTCATTTTTTTTCTTGTGGAAAATTCCTTCCTAGTTCTCTGCAGAATCCCACTAATAAAACTGTCATTCAGTCACACTATTCCACAGTTTTGAACTCATAAGACAGGATATCAGAAAAACTTATGTTCAGATAATCTAGTTTTAATGGATTTCTGTCATGTATAGGCTACTGTAATCAAAGTGTGAGATTTCAGCATTAAATTGCAAATACTCTATTGTAGCTTCTTGTTAAAATGTGCAGATTTTATATGCACAGTTTCGTTTCATTTCACATGCTCAGCTTACTGCAGGATGAGATATCTGCCACAACCAACATGCCTCCATTCAAGTTCATTGTTGAAAGGTGATGTGAAAACATTACAAAACAGGCCCAGTACTGAGTCCTCTGGTGCAGGTCAAAGTAGGGAACTGGTTAAACACTTTTATTCTCACCCCTGATAAATATTATCAGCCCCTTTTTGTCCTATTCTATGTAATTTGCTCTTTTTAATTTGCAGAAGCTTGGAATCAGACCAAGTTTAGTACTTTGCAATCATTTATTTTTTTTTTTACTGAAGATACTGCAGTTTTGCAGTTTCATAACTGTAACCAAGTGCTCTTCTGTTGTTTTGTGTGGTTAGATTGCATCACACTCAGCACTGTTTCATTAGCAAATAATGCAATTACAACATTTATCACAGTCCTGCAAGAGACCAATGAATTTCTTCATACTGCATTTTAAAATTTCATTTGATAAAGCAATTTCCTTGATCCACTAATAAGAATAATGTATAAATTCAGGATCAGCTATATAGAGTGACCCAAAGCATATCTAGAAACAAACCTTCCATCATGTCTTACATGGCATTGGCTTTCATTGTCCTGATTGCCCTGGCAGCAGTTAATGGTAAGTAGCTTTATGGGAATTATGTACTTAATTATGTATTATTAGTATGCATTAATGTGTTATATCCTATTATATATGAATGCATTAGGATACGTTTCTAGTATAGTTAATCAACAGTAAAGCAAAGTTTTATTATCTGACCCTGGTTTTGTGAAATAAGGTTTACCTGGATGAATGATAACACATTTCATAGTTTATAGTAATCATTACTTATGTTCTGAGTTTGTTAGTCCTCTAAAATTAAGGATTCCAAGATGCTAGTGGTCAGAACAATTCAATAATTGAACAGCATTGTCCTGTAGTTTCTTTCATATAAGACAGAGAACCTATATCTTCTAAAGTTTTCATCTAGTTTGATTTTAAAACTGCAATGAAAGTTATGCTGTGTTTTGCTGTAGCAACCAAATGTCCAGCCTTCATACTAAATACCTTAATATCCAAGTAGAATGTGTTCTTTAATCAACAAAACACTTGTGCTTTTTAGTATCATAGGATGTAGTCCTAAGTTAGAAACACGCCTGTCCAGTGAAGGAACTGCTTTAGTAATATTCTTTCCATATAGGTTCATAGGTTAGTACTAGGCTAACTGCCCTTGCGAGCCATTTTAAGCCTAGCCAATTATCCCTTGTGAGATTCAAACCCTGCACCTTGTGTTTGTAAGGCAAACACCTTAACCATTAGGCCACCCTAAAGTAAAGAAAGGGGGTTATAACCAAAAAATAAGTATGACTACAACTTTAAAGAGTTTGTTGAATAGAATTCCATTTCTAGAATAAATTACTTTAGTATAAGACTCACGTTACCAAGTGCTGTTGCACATATATTAAGTGCCAACATAATAACAGTTAATTCTACATATTGCCACAAAGATATTTAGTTGCAGTCTCCATTTTTAACTTCAGTTCCAGTTCATGATGGCACAAACTGAACTGTCTAACATTAAACTGAGTAAGTGCACAGTAGTCGGCATTAAATTGAGTGCTAGTTGAAGCCCCCCAAGCAATCACCTGAGAAAAATCAAGCTACCACATGTGCAAGTTATTATGTCATGTTTGTAGTCATCAGCAGGTTTAATCATTAAGATATCCTTAATTGTTAATGGGAGGTATAGGATTCACAAAGATAAACAGAGTGGGCAGCAGGTTTTAAACACTGAGGAATGCCACTGCAAATATTAATCCACCTAGATCTAAAGCCATTAATGTAAACTCTTTGTCTTTTCTTAAATAGCCTGTTGTATACCACGTGAATAACATAAAAGATACACTTATAAACTATTAGTTTAGCACAACTATCATAATATTAAATGTTATGGATGCCTTTGAGAGGTTTATTTAAAGTGTAAAATTTAGCAAGGTTTGTAAATCTGGATTTACTGATCATTAATTCATCTGACAAAATAATAAAATGAGTGTTTCACTGGGATGTATGTAATACTGAAAGTATGTATTTTGCATTTCACTCAAATAAGGATGGTCTGTTTAAAATAAGTAATGCATTTATGCTATCTCCTTTCAGTGCTAATATAACTTCAGCATATCACCACAGAGAAAGCATTTAATAATGGAAGAGACACTTATACAAATCATGTGCCAAGTTACTATTAATTCTCCCTTAAATCTTTTCTTAATAAAAACTATAGTAGATATCCATAGGAATGTTAGCTGGGCCTATACTTCTTGAAGGTCTAACACTTGTAATGGTCTTGGAGACATCATAGAGCTATACATACAAGTAGATTTCAATGATTCGGCATTGTGTATTAATAAAGAGAGGAATACTGTGCTAAAGACTTTGAACATCTATGACATCTCTTCTGTCTGACCCATTATCTGCTTTAATTCCCCCATAGTTCTGTTAAAGTTTTTTAGAGCTCTTAATATATTTATGAAATGCCTTCATACTTTAGCAGATGAATTTACATTTGATCTCTGAATAATTATGTTTTGTGTAAAAATTAACATTTAACACTAGGTGTGGCCCAGTAAATTCCCATTGAAGTAATAACTAGACCCAACCCTGTTTTACTACTGAGAGTTGATGAGATGGGGTGCATTCTGGTTTGTATGTTAGTTTTGCTAACAAAAGTTATTTATGCTATATATTTGGTATAAAATTAAACAAGTGATGGTGACTCCATTATTAATCACAGCACTGTCTGTTGTACTAAGTCCCCAATAAAACGGTCTCTGGCTACCATCTGCCTCTGAACAAATCAAGAGTATTTAGCCACCTTATAGCAGCATTGGTCACAGTGAATGCACACCAGACATGTTCATCTCCTTTCAGCATTTAGTGCCATTATCAATATGTATGGATTGAAATATATCTTGTGTTTATGAAGCAGATCTACAGTATCTCAGTTAATGTGACAAGTGCAAGAATATAAATTCATGCATTCACTTACTCCCAGATAGTTATCTCTTTTTAATTTAGTATATATTATGAGCTGTATTCATGGCTAATATTGACTGTCAGTATTTTTTTAAATAATGTTATCATACATTTTGAACTCGTTAGTGCAAATGGGAAACTATGAACACAAAACACAAAAACTCCAAACTGAGTCACACCAGGTCAGCCAAGGGGGGGAAGAGAGAGGGAAATCCTGATGGGGATCATGGGAGATAATGGAAAAAGGTCAATAACATTTATTGTGACCAAAAAAAGTTCATCTGAATAAATCTGAGAGTTAACTTTAGATAAAAAAAAAATCCAAAAATCCCAAAAATGACCAAGGTGTTTGATTCTGGTTAATTGAATTAATTAATTGAAAACATGTGACTTTCTTATTTTATCATATAAATAGAGAATGTAGTGTGATTTTTTTCATTCTGAAAAAGTAATTTATACCATTGACGAAAGAGCTAAAGTGTGTTTTAATAAAGAGGATCCATCGTCCTGCAACTTGTCTTTTGGTTCATTTTTTAATTTTATATCAGCTGTATAATAATGAATACATACATACATTCATACATACATGCTTACATACATGTATACAGAACTTGATAGCTAAACAGGTAGATAGTTATACTGAGCAATAGTTAAATCAAATATTCTTGTATTTTGTCCCTTTTTCCATGTTTTTGAATAATGGTCATCAACAAAGACACTCCCTTACTAGCCTGAATTTTTCTGATGACCTGCAGATGTTGCCATACTCTTCAAATGATGATTCTGCCAGTATAACAACATTCTGTTATCTGCAGCATTGCATACTGGTAGTCGTAGTACTGGGTACAGCACAAGGTACTTGATGGGGAGTAAGATAAAAAGATTGTCATCCATACTACATTTAAAGTCAGACCAGAATGAAAGTGGACAAGAGCTATGGCATTAATCCCTGAACTGGGTCAGCCTCACCTTAATTTGGCTTTGCAGATTTTTACTTTCGGCTTGGCTAGACACCTAAATCTGCTGCTTATAGATGATCTATGACTATTATCTTTCTGCAATGTTGATACACACTATGCCATGCATAGAGAGAAAAGAGTAGTTCAAGTCTCAAGTCATATGCTGCAGTGGGAAATTATACAACTCTAGTGTTCAGCATAATCTGCATAGATTATAAAACATCACATAAAAAAAAATATATATATATATATATATATATATATATATATATATGTATATATAGATATATATATATTACATTTGTATTATAGTGGAGATCGACATTGGTTTGACAGACAAGGATAATTCTCAGAGGAGTAACTATGTGATAATCACAGCAATGTGAGAACTGAAGGTACTCCACATCAAGGAATTCCTCTTTTTCCTAAGATTCAGTATCTTCATATTCAGTTATATTAAGCATGGGACACAATAGACAGAGTTTCATGCATATTTTGTGAGTCCTCCGCCAAACCTGGTTTGTACAAATGGCATTTCACCTTTCTTTGAAGAAATTGAACTCATGGTGCAGTCTTCCCAGCTCTTTTCATAGACTATTATGGAGTGTATTACGACAGTCCTTATTCTATAGCCATCAAATATGACTGGTTAAATACTGACTTCTTTTGAGGGTGCCTGAACAGAAGACAAACACAATCAACAATGTCTCTATGGAATCTGAATTTTTAAAAGATGAAACATTAGCTAAACAAGAAGAAATCTTGCCTGCTGTGAGCTGTGTAAATGTGGTTTATGATACTTTGAAATCAATGATAGGACATCTCCAAAACTGTAGGTCCCTAGTATAGCCATGTAAAGGTTTATTTATCAGCTCTGTATCTTTGACACAGTGCATAAAGATATCAGAGATGTGGAAAGCTATAATTACAATATGCTTATTTGTAGTTTGCCTGTTAACATCTGATGAGTAGCAATGAAGACAAGGAACACTGTAAAGGTACTAAATACCAACATGCTGTCTGCAAGTGAGAGGTACTGATTACTGTCTTGAGTATTGTGGATTTTCCCCAAGCAGAATAAATAATTTGGGGAGTCCAAATATGCAGAAAATGGTCCAAATAGAACAATGTTCTTCTTTTGGTAAATAGGAAATTAATAGCACTTGCAATAATCATGCAGTCTAAAAAGACAGTAGGCAGAAGATACGTTGTTCAGTTATTCTGAAATTGAATAATCCACATTATCCTTGAATACACTACACAATCTTTTTTTTTTCATGAATGCTTGCTACCCCCTCCATCTCTGCCTCCTGACCATCAGCCTCTTCCATCTGGTTTGGACTCATTTGTTGCCCCTGATGTACTGATATCTACAGCTTGCATCCCCATGTGGAACACAGAATTCCCTTTTCTGCTATGGAGCTTAGCCTAGCAGCACCTGTATTCTCTCATTACCAGAGGCAGGGGTGAGAGCTACCCAGGTAACCACAAATGATGGGTGAATTTTCCTCCAAGACCAAGCATTCTTAGCAGCAGCTTGGCAGGATCTTTGCACTACATCAGCCTGAGCATCACATGCATCCTACTTATCATGTGCTCAGTACTATTGACAGTGCATCATGGTACTGCCTAGCAGATATGCTCATCCTCCGCCCTGACAATAGACCAAGTTGCCATCCTTATCCCAGAATGGGGCAGCCAGTGCAGAGTTCTCATCCCTGTCTTGCTCTGCCAGATCTTCTAGCATGCAGGTTGCTAACTGATCTGGGATTACTAGAGTCATACTTCATCTCACTGCAATACAGAGATGGCTCATGTTGTTGTGTCTTTCGGTTTTTCCCGGTTAGGGGTCACCACAGCGGAACTCCAGTCCGCTAATGATTGGTAGTTGATTTTTACGTGCCAAGTTACCAGCCCTGATGCACAACCTTCAGTGAAGGTACGCCCATTCATGCATGTCTCCACGCAGAAGACGCTCTAGCTGAGAATCGAACCGGACAGCGTCTTACTGTGAGGCAACAACGCTACCGCAGCAGAAATTTCACTTTGACCTTATGAGATCATCACTTAGCCAGATGTCCATCTCTTAGACTAGCATCAGTGTGAGTCCTTGCTTCCCAAAGGCCATCACCCTCAAAAGATTAGAGGGTACAACCTTTAGTATTATGAGGTTGGAAAGAGACATGATGTATACTGTTAAATCACTACAGAGTTATACAAGAAAACAAAGCATGCAGTTATATGACTGACTCCCATGGAGACCATTTGTTAGCAACGTGGATCCCTAAAAGATGCTCATCTGTGTCAATAGCAAATTGTGTTCACTGCACATGTCTTACAAGGCTACCATGCCTGCATAATCCTAATGTAGCAAACTAATTTAAGCTCTTACTGCAGAGGAAAATGCTGAAACCACTCAAGAGAAGGCTAGCAATTAATACCTTAAATTCTAGTATAGTCTCTAACAGGGAGATAGCATAGCATATCCACTGAAACAATTGGAACATATTCTTTGGGACACACCAGTTTCCTATTGCAACTCAAATTATATTGTCAAAACTATATATATTACTGTTCTATTTGTACATTTTATATGCTTTTATTTCCTACCCCTTTGCCAGACAGCCATTTGACCTATTGCATTGCTTATGGCATTTTTCCTGAGATGTGAGAGCTGACTGTGGAATGGTGACCAACCAGACAGCCAGTCATTTTTATTTCCTTGTTTTAAAGCAACCTCAGTTTTTGGTAACTGCCATACACCTGACAAAACAAGGGATTTCTGTGCCTTCCTCCATGCGCATGCATGTTTCCACACACTTGTTGTGAAAGCTACAATACATGAATGTAATGCCAGTCTTAGCCAAGTGCAAATCTGCTAAGTAATGCATGATGTGATGTCCAATCTCTAGTAGGTGTCAGCATTGGAATGGCTTACTTTCTCTCTTACAGGATGGGCAAACTAACATTAACTGCTCTCTCCTAGCCTCATCTGTCAGTTCCTCCAACATTCAGGTTGCTGATCAATCTGAGGCTAACCAGGTCACGGTTTGGATTTTATCCTTCTGTATCATGGACCCAGCTTATATTTATTGTATCTAAATAACATTTTTTGTTAAACTGCATGTTTATACATATCCAGTCATTTCATGCTACTTATCCATCTTCCACAGCCTTGCAGTTTTCCATACAAATATGTTCTTGCATGTTTGTTTTTTTAGATGCATATGAGGTTATGCCTGGTGTGTGTGTGTGTGTGTGTGTGTGTGTGTGTGTGTGTGTGTGTGTGTGTGTGTGTGTGTGTGTGTGTGTGTGTGTGTGTGTGTGTGTGTGTGTGTGTGTGTGTGTGTGTGTGTGTGTGTGTGTGTGTGTGTGTGTGTGTGTGTGTGTGTGTGTGTGTGTGTGTGTGTGTGTGTGTGTGTGTGTGTGTGTGTGTCTGTGTGACTACAGTCAAAAGGTTGCCTGCTTCAGGGTTCCATTCTACTCAAAAAAGATGGCTGCCTTTTTGTTTTCAAAAACTAGCCTCATGTTTTATATATCTGTTAAAAGATGAAATCTACAGCAATTGGTTTGTCTTCTTTTATACATTGCTAACTGGAATTATCACAGTTCTTTAATTATACCATCTTTTAATTGACTAATTTACTGAATGCAACAAATGGACTTGCAGTTGTGTAATAGATCTGAAAGGATAGGGTTGGTGAATGCTCTGTAAGTGAGGCAAACATTGCCCCTCAGTAGCCTCAATGAATCAGGAAAGAGGGACAGGACTTTGAGATGATTAGTGTTGCTTTTGTACTATAGGCCATTGATTTTCTTAGTGAGAAAACACTGTAGTTGCTCAAGTTGTTTCAGGTGTCTGGACAGGTACATACCGAAGGGGGCATTATACTCAATGATTGGCCTAATGCAAGCAAAATACAGTGGAATGATTACCTTCTTGGACCTGGATGCCATACCCTATTTAATAAGCTGCAGAATGAAAAAGGATTTCGTTAGAACAGTGGATGTGGGATGATTGAGTAACAGTCTATTGTCCACGTGGGTTCCCATTCACTCAGTACTATCAGGAATGTACCAACAAAAGATGAACTAAGGCTAACCCTTGGTTGTCTGGTGCTACAACTGATTACCAGAATAATACAGGGACTCTGAAACAACCCTTAAGAGTAACTTTGAAGTACAGTAACAACATAGGTGGTATTTGTGATATCATTAGGAAAAACTGGTATATATTACACACAGATGATAGATTAAAAGAAATTATAACTAATAAACCACTGTTTTGTTTTAAACGAAATAAAAACTTAAAAGTTCTGTTATGTAATGAGAGATCTAGGAGATGTGCCAAAAATATTACACGTCAGGGAACTTTTCCAAGTATACATTGAAAAGCTTGTAAATATATTAGGAAGAACAATTTATTTTTTCATCCTGTTACCATTAAACAATATTCATTGGCATCATATGCAGATTGTCATACAACAATAGCTCAGTGCAAGGACTGCTTTTCATTTTATGTGGGTAAAACCAACTGTAAACTAAAAAATAGAATATTGCAACATTTATCAGCAATACATACGGGTAATACCCACAATGCTTTATATCAGCATGTAAGTGAATATACTGGGCATACCTTTGATTTTATGGTGTTACCGACTGTTAAGTTATCCAGGAAAGGGGGTGGCATAGGCAATTTGACAGAATACTGCGAAGGTAAATGGATTATAGAGATGTGTTATTTTTATTTTATTTTACATTTGTTGACAGGGATAGTCCGACTGGATACATGTCCATTTTCATCTGAGGCCTGGGGAAAAAAGCTCCACGGTACAGACAGAAGAAACATTACATAATACACGATAAACACGGTTTACAGACTCTGTTCAGACAAGCAAGTTATACAATCTGTCAAAATTAAGATTTCATAAGGTAAAATACCTAAAAATACAATGCAGCAGAGAGGCAAATGAATAATATAAGCACGCAATCATAGGGAGAGAGTTAGGAAGGCCTGGTACAAGGACATAGCCAGTGTGATTTAAAATACTGCTTGAGACTTTTCTTGAATTGACTTAGGGTGGGCTCTAGAGTAATGTCAGCAGGAGGTGCATTCCAAGTTTTACCAAGAGAGTTGGCAAACAGAGAGTCACTGGATGAATTGTTGGTTTTGACAGTTTGAACTAGGAGTCTATTAGAAGAGCGAAGTCGTCTGAGGTTACTGTAAGGGTTAATAATGTTTTTAAGTGCTGGTGTGTTTTCAAGTTGGTTAAGTACTTTATGTGCTACTATAATTTGGTTGTACCGAATTAGGCTGGGCAGTTCTAGCCATGCAAGATAAGTTAGGTTATTACAGTGGTGTGTCCTGTAGGACATGCCAGTGGCAAATCTGGCAATGTGATTATAGCAGCTAGAGAGTTTATTAAGATCAGTTTTGCTTAAGTTGGTAAGTAAAGGAGAAGCATAAAGAAGAGTTGAATGTAGATGAGAGCATTCAATGGCAGTTCTAGCAGGTGGGGTTAGGAAAGGTTTAATCTTATATAGTGAGCCAAGATTTTATTGATGGTTTTGATAGTTTGATTGACATGCATATCAAATTTAAGGTTGTTGTCTACAATAACACCTAGGAGTTTCGTATAGGCATCTGTATGCTAAAGTACCTCTGCACTTCAAAGAGCAACTATGGTGCATGGCATCAACATGGAGAAATAGGAAAAAATAGATTGGGTGGGATAAGATAGCACAAAGGATTGATGCGTGAAGGTCCAGGTGGAGGCAAAATTTAGCATAGCAGTGAACATTGCTGAAGAGCATGAGAGGTAAATATGCAGCAGTGGGAAGGCTCACCTAGACAAACAACCTAGCACAAGAGCATGATAGGAAAATATCCAGATGGGGGATTTGCCATGCCAGAGAATAGAGCACAAGGAGATGACAGGTAAACGTCCTTTGTAGGGTTCAACACTGGTGCCTGCATGCACAGATTGCAAAATATGCTACATGGGAAGCAAACATTTCTGTATGTAGGTAATGGCATAGCTATGTGTAAAAAAGGAGATGAGAGGCACAAGATGTGGATGGCAATACTAGCCATCAATGGGATGTGATAATATGTATGCGACAGGTTGGGAATAGCCACAGTATAACAGCAGTCAGGTACAAGGCTAACAAATGGAGAGAATCGGTGCTGAGACATAGGAACCAGCCAAAGACAGTTATACACACACACATGCACACACACACACACACACACACACACACACACACACACACACACACACACACACACACACACACACACACACACACACACACACACACACACACACACACACACACACACACACACACACACACACACACACACACACACACACAAACCCTGCCTGAAATAAGTAAGCTGCAGGAATACTCATATTCTAATAACCAAAAATAAACTGCAATGTCTGCAAAATTTCATCATCTGAGAGATGGAAGTATTCCTGTATGCCCTCTGCACATGTGGCATGCAAGTCCTGAAAAAGTTAAAACCAAAAAGGAGTGCTGGGACCAGGTGTGGGAAAGACTGGTGCTGAAGCTCACTGCTGTGGGTGGCCATAATAGGACAGTAGTACAGGAACATTACCTCGTCACTGATATGATACTACATGCCAAGACTATAAACCATGACATTGCTAGATAATGGTCAACCACAGGAAATGGACCACCAACATAGAAGCAGCTCACAGATGTGAAGTAGAGCCTTAAAATCTTGTCATGGGCTGTTAAGCAAACCATCATATCTGGCAGTGGCTTGGAAATGGGAACTGAGTTGATGATGACTGCCCAAATGTTTCAGGAGATGCACCAGGTTAGGAATATCATGTAAACTTCAAGGTGCAGGTTAATCTTCATATGACAAGTTACATAGCAGAATATCAATTTACATCAGAGCTGTAGCTGTGACAAACTGTAACACAATGAATTTGTTTACCCATGTTGTTCACATAACTGGTGTGTACCTGTCTGTGTGCAATGGGTTGAGGTGAGTGATGCATATGTTCCAATACTGTTACATGTATGTTATCTTTATGTTTTCAGTAGTTACATTGGTGGAAGCTCAACAGTATGGCACATGCATGATGTCAACATCGCACCTGTGGCTGACAATGATCGCAATTTGTACACAGCACAATCAGATGATAATGTGTCACTGTCAGCAGTAATAATATTGGAGGGTACACATTCACCTCATGCATTTGAGGGAAGGGTGGAGGGGCAGGATGAACCTCCAGCATCATCTGAGGTGTGCAGTGGATGTCTTGTCAGTGTAAGCCCCAGCCAGGCTACACAAGAGTAACCACAGTGTGTGGCATCAGTCAGACAGACTGCCTTTGGTATATCAACACCTACTAAAGGGAGAACTATGCTGTTGGCCATTGTCACCATCAACCCATGCCTTTCCCTGACCTGTATAACATATTTGTCATCAATCCACTGTTGTGCAGGTCAGTGATTCAGGCATAGACAACAACTACAAACACTGTGGTATATATTGTGAGCATGTTGTATGACTTGTGTATGCACATGAGACAGCTGCATAGACTGCAGAATGACCTAAAGCACATACAATGTCGCATGGCATATATGGACTTGCACCAAATACACTTCATCAGATCATTGGTAGCCAACATGACAACCCCTGGTACATTTATGAGGTGTATGGCCAATGCCACTGCAGGACATAGCACCCATGGTGGGACAAGGGTCTGGATGCATGCTAGAGTGTCACAGACTGAAATTACACAGATGACACACACTGTCACAGAGACCACATTTCTTTCACCCCTGCCACATCAGGCACTACACCCAGTGACAGCTGATTTCATGGACATTGCAGATGACACTCAACTGGTTCCATCTCTGGGATACCTCAATAAACCAAACACTATGGTTTCTGAAGTTCCACTATGTACCTATTGTATGGTGGCCATCAGAGAGTCACACATAACCTTACCAATCCTCAGGGAATTCTGCTGGCTGTCACCATTGGGTACCACACTGGGGATCCTGTGTGTGGACTCAGACTGCAACACCATCAGTCATGCATAATGCACCAACCCTGAAATTGCAGGGCCACCTGGCACACCTGACCAACATTGTCAACATAGAAGCTCTACCTTGAAGGTCTATATTATATCATTGAGCGCTTAAAAAAGCAAACGATGAATAATCGACTCCATGTAAGCAAAAGCTTACAATGTCAACATCAGAACAGCGATTTTTTTTCCCCAAGGGAAAAAGAAAATAGCTGTTCCAAAAAATAAATAAATAAAAACTTTAAACATGACATTAAGTGGGGGATTTTGCCCCCCCCCCACACCCCCCAATGTGGCAAAGTAAGGGGAAAGAATTTGCTTAAAAGCCACTTTACTATTTTGCCTTTTCGCTCTTTTACATTCGATCAAGATGCATTAGACAGAATGGCATTTCAGGTCATCTGCATATAGACTGTAGAACACTTCAGATGAAAAAGTTAGGTCTAAAAGATACAATCAAAGCAAGTAAGGGCCTAGGAAAGAGCCCTGTGGGACACCCCAAGGATTTCACCTGTCCAGTTGCTGTATGATGCTTGTCATGTCCTATTTGTAAGCCATGCAGCTATCCATCCTATCAAGAGTACATCAATACCTAGTTGTACTAATATATTGATCAATGTTATGTGCATGACCCTGTCAAATGCTGAAGTTAAATCTATATAAATTACATACATCACAACACAATTTTTCATTCATACGTGTCATTATATTGTTATAGAACATCATGTTACAGGTGGTAACAGATCTGTTTTCAACATATGCATGCTGATATATGGTTTTAAGTCCCAACCTATCCAACTTATCCAATATTACCTTCTTCATTATTTTTCCACAACATGAAAACAGACTTAAGGGTCGATATGACTCGGTTTGTCCTACTTCCCTTTCCCTTAAAAACAGGTTTAATAAGTTCATGTCTCCAATCTTGAGGAATCTCCCCTTATTTATATGACCTAGTGAATAACAGATATAATGGCACTGTAAGTTCTTGCTGAAGTGTTCTCAGGTCATTGTTACTAATTCTGTCTCCTCCCTGTGCTTTGTTTGGATCCAGTTTGTGCAGTTTTCTTTCAGTATAATCTTATTTGATTCCAGTATCTGGGGTTACCTGGATGTTACTAGGACAACTTACCACCCCTTTTGTGGAGCCAAACTCTTTTGCATAAGATGTAAATATATCTATAATCTGTTGTGTCTGAGAATAAATTTTAGATTCTGCACAGTTTATCAATTTGTGTGTCTTTATTCCTTCCACATCTTATGTATCTATAAAAAAGGTTTCCTATTATGGTCAATATCTTTATATAAATTTTCTTTAAAATTTTCTTGATCTTGTCTCACACTATGCTTAATCTGATTGCCCAGCTTGTTTATTTCAGTTTTCAAACTTGTAGTTTGACCTCTCTTCCATTTCTTATACTTTTTGTCTCTCACCTTAATCAGATATCTTGTTCTTATGGAAATATATCTGCCTGATGTTGTATGCCTAGATCCTGATGTTAAACATTTTTTTTTGCACTCAGTTTCTCTTTCAAAATTTTCCACATTCCATCTGCAGTTTTTCCACTGAACACCTCACTCCAGTTAGTTTTACATAGTGACTGTTTTGCTTCCATATAATCTGTAATCAACCTTATGTGCATTGGTTTAGATTTCAGTTTGGCGGAATTATCTAGCTACAGATTGACCTTTATAACCCCATGATCACTGCACATCAATTGTGGTAAAAGTTGACTTGAAGTTACAGTAATTTCTTTGGGAACACTATCAATGTCTAGAATATTCCGTCCCCTGGTATGTTTTTTTTACAATCTGAAACAATTGTTGTTCCTGAATATATGCTGTGAATAATTTCCATACTAACATTGTAGAATCAATATTATTCCAGTCTTCTGTTTTTGGTAAATTTAAGTCCCCAGCTAATATTATTCTTCCCTCCTGTGTTTCATGCAGGAAATGTATGAATTCCTCTAGGTCATCTGCACTTGACTTTGGTGGTCTGTACACTCCAACAATTGTTATATGTTCCAGGGTTGTCTTTACTGTCACAGTTACACAGTCTATAGTGTTGGTGTTATCACTGAACATGTAATAATCACAGGTCTCATAGCTATCTTTAATCCCTATCATAACACCTCCACCTGATTTTTTATTAGAATGTCTGTTACAGTAAAAACATGTACTCTGACAGAACTGGTTTCCAGTCATTGTTCTTTAACCATGTTTCACAAACAATAACAACATCAATCTTGTGGGAACATAGCAAATTTCCCAATAAAAATGTTATTATTAATGCTCCTAGCATTAACAACCATCAGAGATGTATCAAATGTTGCTATCTGTAGGCTGTTAAATTTTCGACAAAAATTCTGCCGAGTGTTTGTGAAATATTGCAAAATATCTGCTGCAAAAATCCTGTCTGAACATGTGTGCCCAAAACAAGGCTTGGATGCTGTACACGCTTCCATTTTTTAAAAGAGGACATTTTTTCCATGTACGTATTTACCCAAAAAACTTTTCATTCACACTGACCTGTAAATCCTTTCTATAGGTGATTTGTGAAAAATATGTCCTAACATGAGTACAAGCAATACTATCTAAGAGGGCTGTCAGTTCCCTATTAACAGTCAGAGAATCCTTGCAGGTGACATCATTTGTACCAGCATGAATAAAAACAGATCCATACTTCATTACATTAAGGCATTCCAAGGCTTGTCTCACATCTTCTATTTTCACTCCAGACAAGCACAACACTATTCGATGTTCATTATCATCTCTGCAAATATACACATCAGTTCCTCTAATAATTGAATCTTCAATTACAAGATTATCTTTTGCTAGCCAGCTCTGAAGAATATTCAGCTTCTAATACAGTAATATCTATTCTATCAATTGTTACAAAGGCTAGATCTTCATCACTATTAGTCTTATTAATCCCACTGTTTTCAGTGTGTATTAAATTCTCATCCAGCTGGTGCTGTAAATCCACAGCTTGAGTCATGTTGTCATCATCTGTCTTTCTCCTCTTTTTCCTTACAGTAATGTTTTTCAATCCTTCCACGTAAAATTTTGATTTCTGCCTTATTACCTGCCTTTTTTTCTACCTTCGCTGTTGGAAAGATGATGCCTTTTTCTGTAGTCTAGGTTTTCTGATAGAAAAATATCTCCCTAGATTTAATAAACTCCATGTAGAAATAGTGTAACCCTACACAAAGTGAATGGTGTCCATGTCTGCAGCTCCCCCTGCAGAATAATGAAGGCACGCTACTTAGAGGGAGCTGTGTACACAGTCACTGAATCAGTGCTAGGGGGTGTGTTACAGTGCTTGCAGATGTATAACACACCACCTGCACTATCAAACTACCATACGGCACTGTTACATGAAATAAAGTGTCCTGGGACACTTAATTATAAATATTTATTTATGTTACACAGGGGGTGTGTTATGGTGTCCATAACACACCCCCTGTAATGTCCAAGTGCCATACACCTGTGTATTTATTTATTTTATTTTTTATGGAGATTTTTGTGTGTTTGCGGTCAAGTTTAAGCATAGCTGAGTGGGTTTGTGTGGCGCCACATGTTGATTAGCAATGCTTAAATGTAATGAAAAGCTAAATAGAAATTCATAGCTTAAATCTTCACAGCTGTGTAAGCTGAATGGTTAGAATCCCAGCTTTATACACAGTAGGTGTACTGTTTGAGTACAGGGACAGGCCATTCAGCTTTTATATGTGATAGCAATATATCATACATTACAAATGTTTTTATTGATTAAAACTGTGAAGATAAATGACATTCATTCTTCATTTACAGGATATACAGTACACGTAGTCAAAATTTTTAATTTAATAAACCACTGTGGCATGTTACCCTATATAAATTCCGTCTTCCTTCCAAGTGTTGTGTTCATTTTGGTCTATTGTTGAAGAAATCCAATTGTACAGGCGCTCCAAAGAAATTATGGCTGTGACACCATGAAGTGACTGAAGCTTGCCTGATAAAGAACTGCTGCTATGCTAAAGTGTAGATGTGGAGTTGTACAACAAGATGCAATGCAATTTGATATATGTTCTGCACTATGATCTGAACCTTGAATAGTAATGTGTAATGTATTATAGTGTGTTTCCCTCAGGATTGTCTTGTGTTAACCTTTGCATTTCAGCTATATATATTCCTGAATGTAGGTACGCTGATGCAGGCAAGTATGAGACTATAATTATATGGAGACTGCAAATATAATATGTGCAAATGTATATGGGACATGTATGCAACCCAGCACCCTGATATGGTCTGTACAGATCACACATTTTCTGATCCACTAGGGGTTAAATGTGTACCTGCATTCTGACTATTAATACACACTTCCCCTACTATCTCTGTCATGCATGAATGCCAAGCATGTATGTTCAATTGTCACGGCAGCCTTCTGTGATACTATACCTGTATTACCAGGTCAGACTTTGTAACTAAGTGAGCTTTAGGCACAAATCAGTCAAACAGGCCACAGCAGTGGCCCAGTAGCTCAGGGTGATAAGACATAGATATGTTTTTCATTTTTGCACACACAGTCAAGGGTTTAAATCTAGGGACTGGTACTAAGATGTATTTATAGTAACAGACAAGTATTGCTGACTATTTATACAAACTGTCAAGTAGCGTTAACAGATATTTTCTCCGCAGGGCTTACAGGTACAGTAATGTTTGTATGTATGAAGGGTATACTAATAAACTGTGTCCAGATGTACTAGTGTATAAACAGCAGTGCTCAGCAAGTTAAGACTCCA
The DNA here is from genome assembly GCF_019279795.1 of Protopterus annectens. NCBI lineage: Eukaryota > Metazoa > Chordata > Ceratodontiformes > Protopteridae > Protopterus > Protopterus annectens. The sequence continues at coordinate 803,185,333 of NC_056735.1, forward strand.
TGAAATAAAATGCCAGCCAGTACATTAGTATTCCAACTGAATTAGAGAAATTAAATGTTCTACTGTTGGTATGGCTATATGCCTGGTGCCAGATGCATGTCTCTCAAGTGTCACACTGTCACGTCTAGTGATCACTGTTAACCTTGGACAGAGATAAAACTCCACTTGATGTATGCCAGTAGCACACTCACACAACATCAGGACAGGGTAAACCTTGTTAGTCATATATGTTACCCGGACATGTGCAAGTCCCCTGCAGTTATGTACCTAGAGTTCTTATAGCTTGTCCCATACTATTCCATGTCAACAGCTTGAGATGGAGGTATGCATTTGCTGCAGAAGTTTTTGGGCATATGTAGATGTAAGGGCAGACCTGAATTGAGCAGTACTGTTGTGAAAAATGTAGCATATATGGTTGTTAATGGAATGTTTTTCTCTTCCCCTCCCCTTATCTGCATCACAAAATATTATTGTCATACTATGGGTATGGTTTCATTTCCACATACATTGTTATCAAAACTTACTGTTGGGCTTGTGTTGTATTACTGGTTATATATTTTAATGGTTACATACTAACATACCTTGTTGAAATTGTACCATTTTTGGCCTTTTGCCTTAACTGTTACTGGCATGCTGTTACAATAATAACTGTTATTCTATTTATGCCTCTGCTCTGTATGCTATACAATTTTATTGTTCTGGGTTAAATGGAACTCCCATGCATGCTGTTATAAATAATGTTGAAATGTGTTGCTCATGACTTACCAATTCACTTTCACCAACTGCAAAACCATATCACATTTGGGTAGGCCAATCCCAGTGGATCTGCCTGTCCTGCCTCATCTGGCTATGGCACCAGATCCAAGCATGTCTGGGACCAAACCTGGAGCTGCATCCTTCACTGGTCCTGCACCACCCTTGGGTGGAACCACCTCAGGGGATGGGGCTTGTCCTCCCTGTTGGAGTGGAGAGGATCCGGTCACCCGTAACCAGTTTTGAGGGTTGGTCCGCAGTGTACTCCAGCATGATTTGGATGACTGACTGCACCAGATCAGGAGCAGACTGGCACACCATGAGGGGCAGGATGGCACTGAAGTGCATCCCTCAGCATAGCCACCTTTGCGGCCATGAATGAGCAGTGGTGACTGTCCGTGTGTGGAGATTTCAGTCCCACTGCTTCCATTGGAGACACATGGTCCTCTGATTTCCAACCACTCTCCTCGTCCAAGGTGTCCATGTGTCATACACCACCTCTGTCTGCTGTCTTGTCTGTCTGCAAATACAACCTTTCATGCAACTTACCTAAAACCCTTCCCCAACATTCCACTCTCTCCTTACAAGAAAAAAAAAGTCAGCACCTGTCCCACAAAACAAGTCTTTCTATACATAGCTCTCCATTTTGTCCCCACATACACTGGCATCAATAAATCATCACAGCAATTAATCAAACAAGTTATGTCACCCACACCTCTCTCTGTGGGATGCAAGCCTCCAAATTTAAAATTGTCCACAACATGCACAGCTGTTGCTGTAGAAAAAAATAGATAGCTATGATCCTTTCCTACACCCATCCTGTGCATCCCTGTCTACCTTTCTTATTGGTTTCCCCTTTACTTGCCTCCATTTCACCACTTTCCTATCAGCCCTTTTTTATTTTCTTTTTTTGGAAATAGCGTAGGTTTAAGCAGGAGCTTGGCATCGCGGGGCATAGTGCAAACCTGGGCAAACCCACTTAAAACTGCTTAAAATTGCTTTAATCGCCCTATCTGATTCTGCCCAGCAACAAAATAACCAGACCTAGCAAGTCTCATACCCAGGACCCTCTACACTACAGTCAGAGCAATGCACTGGTAGGCCAAATCAGCTCCGGAGAATTACTGTTCTTTTACAAATATATCATGCTGTCCAGTCATGTAACATAAGTGAAAAAAGACTCCACTGGCAAGTATTGAACCAGGTACCTTCTGAACTACACACAAAGGAACATACTACTAGGCCAAATTAGTTATAGGACATTACTGATGCTTTTGTAAATATATCATGCACTACAGTGATGTAACTTTAGGGAAAAAAGACACCACTGCCAAGTATTGAATGTAGGACCTTCTGAACTACTGTCAGAGCAACACACCACAAGTTGAAATCAGTTCTGTGAAATTATTGATGCTTTTGTAAATATATCATGCACTACAGTCATGTAACATCAGGGAAAAAAACAGTGTAAAGTACTTAACTCATGACCATGTGAACTACAGTCAGATCAACACACCAGTAGGTCAACTGAGCTCTGCAGAATAGCAACTGTTTTTACAAACATATCCTAATTGCCAGTCACACAGTACTCCTATATATACTGGGACAAATCACAGTAGTATACTTGGGCCTCTGACACAGACACCGAACTAGTACACAGACAAATAAATGCTGCTGGATGTACAGGAGGCCTACAATATCAGGTAGAGCTGACAACTGCACAGACTGTTGCTGAATATCCACAGTTGTACCCCCTACTTATGGCAGGATTGTGATAAAACCTATTCTGTGTGCCGACATACTGGCAAGACAGTGCAGACTGGGGTTCCAAAATTATGACAGACAGCTCAGTATCACACATCACATCCATCTAAACACATGTCAATGATAATCCTGTGTAACACATTGTATGCATGCACATATGTCTTACAAATACACCCGCCATAATAATGACTCCGTAGCTCTATTTGTTAGATTTCTAGCATGTGTCACATCTGGACACCCACAGTCCTGGCCCACAGCCCAGTCTGTGGCATGACAACTATATGCATGTCAATACAACATAGGAATAACTAAGCCCTGCAATGTCCAGCAAAACTGGTTGCACCTACAGCAGTCACTGCCACCCACAGTAACACGTTAAAGGCCTGCAGGGTGAGACACATTTCACAATTATGAATATGTGTACAAAATGCTGCCTACCACTCTCTGGATGGCACCATTATGTAACATATGCACCACAGGACATGACTCACCTGGACTGTTATGGGTACCCTCCAACTAGGCCATGCTGTGACGCAACAGCTGACACCGCACCCTCACTGACAGTAACAGCTTGCTGCCACCAAGTGTCTTCACAATCCCTAGTCTGACTCCTGGCAAGAATGCAGCAACTGTGGCCTGCTACACATGCAACAGCATGTCCAGCTACCTGCTACAGAACTAACATACCTCTAAAACACCTAGAACAGGGCATCCACACAACAGCCATATATAAAATGTTGGGGAGGGAAAACTTCAGGTGAAAGGGACATGTGTCACAGTCTCCCCCTACAAACATACACAGCTGATAGACAAGCATCAACTGTAGCAGCATGCACATTCAGATAAAAAGGATGTATGACACTCACATCTGCCTGTATTCTTACTCACCCCAACACACATAACATTAATTGCTACAGAATCTGAAACAATGGCCAGACATAGCATGCAAAACTATGGACATAACACATCAGTCTAAACAGTGGACAGTATTTCTACCTACCCTCTGTGATACTGTAGCTCCCACACCTTGATAATGTCCTCCTCACAGGCCAGGAAAAGGGGGCAGGGTCCACATGAAGGCCTTAATTATAGCACTGTGTTGCCATGCCATTGGCTAATGGAAAGCAACCCAGCTGTTCTGGATGCGATTAGCAAGTGGGAGTCACAGATTGGTGCACAGGCAATCACCTGTTCATGAACATTTCCTACAAAAGGCAAGCTGCTGCCTATGGTAAACAGGTCTGACACTTTCTTCATGAAGACAGACTGCAATTCTCTACAATACTAATACTAAAACTGGATTTCTTCTCACAAAGCAGTCCAGCACTATACCAGGTATGTCATAGAATTAAGCATGTAATGAAATGCAGATGGGGGGACTGCAGTCATAGGAAATATGAATTTAAACAGTAGGTCTCAACAACACTTCTCGGACTGACATGTTGCTGTTAGTCTGCTGTCCAGCACCTATGGCCATCCCTGCTGGCTCTGTCTGCAGTGACATAGATCACAGCTCTGGCCCCTGAGTCACCCCAGCAATGTTCAACTCACATATGACTGCTACTGGATTGCCTGTTGTACAATACTGACAGTAAGTACTGGTGGATACAGCTAGCATATCACAACATCTGCTGTCAATGAGCCCCTCTCAGTCTGTGAATGTCATACAAGATTAGTTCAAAGATTGTCCATGTCTCCCTGACCATTAGTGATGTACTCTGGTTAGGTCACTGGGTACTCCACAGCTGTATCTCATTGCCTGCCACCTACGGGTAGCATACCTGGTGACCCCCTGCAGCAGGACAGCAGGTTATAGGTGCTAGTAGTGAGGAGATGCTGGCTGTGGCTCCGCGGCAGTGCATATATATTGAGCATACAATGTAAGGGAATGGTTCATGTACTATTACTGTGATCCTGGGGTCTGGCATGTCACAGACACATTCCCCAAAATTCTGGGGACAACCATCATGTATTGTCCAACTGGTACCTGAAGCTATACCTTTGTCTGACAGGGAGGGTCTACATCTATCAGGCACATGTACACATTCCGCAAACATCTGGGTAATGCAGATATCAGACAACTATGAGGTGGACACACTTCACCAGATATGCACTGTTCTCAGTTATTGTGTAGCATAGATGTTGCTGGAATGTCTACATACACTTGTAGTATCACTCACCTATTCATCTGATGTAGGTCGGATGATATGGTACTGTAACACTGCCCATAGGAGACACCGAACAGTCAATGGCAGTGATGAGTCTCGGCATATAACAACACAGTCTGTCACAGCACTCAGGCCATGTCTGGTATTCCTGATACCATATGAGGTTACTATGGGCCCTGAGCAGCCATATGTCCAGGCCAGATATCAGCCAATGTGTATGCAAGTCAGCACCTGATGTCCCCATCCAACAGGGACACAGGTGATATCCCAAGGGTGTACGTGCAGTTAACCATCCAGTTATCTAGGTTATGCCTGCAAAGGTGTAAGTAGCTACCCTACCTAATGTGGACAGGGTCCTCATTCCACCACAGGGGGATTGTGTGGGAAATACATCTGAGCTGCCAAAAAGCCCAGTTCAGGTCACACATCAGGCACCAGGTTGAGGGTGTGTGTGTGTGTGTGTGTGTGTGTGTGTGTGTGTGTGTGTGTGTGTGTGTGTGTGTGTGAGTGTCTGTTAACAGAGTGGAGCATGACTTGCACTCGTGCAGCAGTCCCAGAAATGTGGAGTCCGTTATTGCCTTGCATGCCACAGTGAGGTCTCCCCTGCCTATTGGTGTATGGTAGATGTTTGATGCCCTGGTATTCCCTGGTGGGAAACCATTGTGATGTCTCCAACGGCTACATGTGCTGTGTGATGTGAATGATGAACAGGGAGTTATACACATTAATGGTCATCATTGGGGGTAATACAGTGGTGTTTATACCCCATGTCCCATGATGACATACCCTTACGTATGACACTGGCCATGCAGAAGGTTTATCTTACAGTGGAAGCAACACTGTGTTGAAATGTCATGTTGCCAAAGACTTGTATCCACAGCACCCTTATGAATGATTGCATGCCTAGGATGTTGTTAGTACTGTGATAATATGTGGGGACATCACCCTCCCCATAGGGGTTCACATTGCATGTCCTGGTATGTGGCATGAGGCCATGTGTCTGACAGCAGTCATCTATCTGTGTGAGACCCTCCTAGGAAGATGTCCATATCACTAGGGAATCCAGTGAAGACACACAACATGCAGTCATCCACAGACATGGTCAGACATAGTATAATGGCTGTTACATGCACCTGAAATGTGTACATCACACATAACAGAGGCCCAAACACATAACCATAGGTTACACACCTAGTTTTGGGTCAACTGCTTGAGATGGATGTCTCTGTGTGAGATAGGTGGGTCATCTCAGTGCACTGGTGTGCTACACCTATGGTAACATATGGTGTGATGTATACTTGGGAGTGTTATATTTGTAATGGCCACGTGGGTTATACTGTCACAGAGTTTGTCCAGGTCAAGGTAGGAAGTTTGCACTGCACCCCCCTCCATGGCTTTGATGACTGTAAAGGGGTGACAGTGTTCGTCCATCAAATGGCTGGGAGAAAGGCAGTAGTCCTTCTTTGAATATGGTTCCTTATGGCGTTGCAAGATTATGCTTGGGGTCACATAGGATGCATCCTGTGATGTGACAGGCTTCCATGTCAGATGTATACCATGACTATCACATGGCAGTTGTGACCTGTTCCCCACATATAGGAGACAGGGACGTACTGTGGATATCCTGATGTACTCATGGAGAACACAGGGGGTGCAGCCTACACCGACTCTGTCAGGCATCCAGTATGCTATACCAGCAGCAGTGGTATAGCTGGTGTTGCTAAGCACCACAAGTGAGCAGCTGCAGTTGCTTCCTGTGCTGTTGCAAACATATGTCCAGTAGGGGAGATGACTGTCTGTAGAGGATGTAGAGAGTCTAAGCTCTGTGTTTGTTGTGTAGATTTGCAGGACAGATCCCATTCTCATGTACAGGCTAAGGAGACATTGCTCCAAAATGGGCACCTGCCACTACTTTGTCTCGGACAGCAGTATGTCATCCTGTTATGGACAGTATGTATTGCACATGTCCACCAGACAGGTGTACATATCTTAGCAGAGGATGTTGTAAGCCTGTCGGGTATACCTGACTAGAAGCATCTGTACAAGTGCACATATAGTGCTTGTGTGTATGTGTGGAAATTGGTGCCAGTCCTTAATGATGGGTTAGGGCCTGTGAGTGTGTGTATACCCCCAGGAGGATGGATTCCACATTGAAGGTGTACGTATGGCTGTCCTAGGTGGATGGGTATTGTGGGAGATGGTGACTGCAAACATGACTGCATGATGGTTTCTTCACCAAAGAGGATGACACTGTAGGGATGCGGCAGTGGTAACCCATGTTGTATAATGTCAACTGCAATACACCTTCACCTCATGTGGGGGTAGCCCCTGGCCGTACCAAGGTGTTTCTACATCCATTGATGACGGCTTACTTTGTTAGCCAACCAGTAGTCCTTCCTAGCCTGGTCAGTCTTTTCTGTCTCCCATTTCTTCCTGCACTCCTTCTTTCTTTTGATGACTTCCTGGACTTCTGCATTCCACCACCAGCTCTCCTTGTGTACCTTATTTCCATACCTGGCTCAGCCACATATCTTTTCTGCAGTCCTAACACATGCTGTTTTAGGTGCTGCCATTTTTCTTCAACTCCACCTATTTCCTCCTCTTCTTGGAGTGCTAGAGCCCTGGCTAATTCCTTGAACTGTTGTACTTTCCCTCCTGTCAACTTCCAGGTTTTCAACCTGGGCTCTGTTGACCTTAGAGCCTTCTCTGACCACTGCTTGCAGCTGATTGTGGCAACTAGTGGTTTATGTTGTGGGCCGACTGTTTCACTAGGGATGATTTTGCAATCATGGATTCTACCCTGGTGCCTTTTCCTTACTAGGAGAAAGTCTACCTGAGTTGTATGTTGACTTCTCTTGTATGTGATCTTGTGACTGTCTCTCTTTTTGAACCATGTGTTGGCTACTATTAAGCCATTTGCCAGACAGAAGTCTAGAATGGCTCCCCCTTCTTTATTCCTGTTGCCCCACCCATGTGAGCCTAGGCAGTCCTCATAGCCTGTTCTGTCTGTCCCAATATGTGCATTCAAGTCACCCATTATCAACACCAGTTCATGTTGTCCTGCTTTATCTAGTAGGCCCTGCAACTGCTGTCTGGATGCACTCTTTTCCTCACTATCACAACTCTGCTGTGGGGCATAGGCTGAACTCATGAATACTGCCCTCTCATTACACTGGAGTCTGACTGCCATGAGTCTGTCATTAATTCTGATGATATCCCTTACTGCCTTCTAAAGCTTCTCTCTCACCACAGTTCCTACACCATTTCTAGCCTGCCTTCCACCTGAGTAGTAGACTCTGGATCCCAAGCCAAGTGGCTTTGCTGCACTGCTCTTCCATCTCATCTCTTGATTACATAGGATGTCCAGCTTCCTCCGTATCATCATGTCATCCACTTCCAAGCTGCATCCTGTCAGTGAGCCTACATTAAGCATAGCAATTCTCAGTTCATGTTTGGCAGGTTGGTTGGTTTTACGGCCAGCTTTCACTCAACAGAGCTATCCCAGGTAAACCAGGCTGGGCAACTAGACACTGGCAAGCCAGTAGCTTATTGACCCTGGGCTACTGAGCTTTATGGCGGGCACACACTGGCCAATAAGAGCACATATACCCCTCCCACTGTTAGGACAGATCCCTGGCATGGGTCAGAGTAGGCCGGGTCCTCAACCCACTTATCACCGGTAACCACCCATGCCCATTTTTGGTGACATTAGTCAACATGACCAAATCACATAGAGCCATATTTTACACCGTCGAGTGGCTAGCCTTGCCATGACACACAGTCTGTGATCCATGTTCTCCTATCGTGAGGATACTACGCACCACATTAGATGCCCAAAGCGGTTGGTCTGTACAACTCTTCCCCCTGTAGGGCACCATGTAGAGTCTGTGCTGCTGCCCACAGCTCCATTCATTGGTGAGTTTGAGATGGAAACACTCAGCATGTTTTTCGGACATGGGAAAAACTCCATGGAGACACAGGGACAACATGCAAACTCCAAACAGGCATTGGTTAGAGGTCAGGACTGAACCTTGTACCTTGTGCATGGGAGGCGAAGACCTTAACCACTAAGCCATCTGGAAGTTGCAATAGCAAAGAATAGGGCATCTAAAGCACTGTACCAACTTCTGGAAAGTGACTCAGTAAAGTGCAAAAAGAAACTATATCAGGTTGCAAGGCAAAGACAGAAAGATAAAGAAGATAGTAAGACACCCGTAATAAGGGATGCCAGCAACAACCTGCTCACCAGTCCAGAGGACATCAAAAACAGATTGAAGGAGTATTTCCAGCAGCTTCTGAATGAAGAAAATCCCACAGAAGCTGTACTGCCCCAGAAACAGCCTACAATGAGAGAAGAAGAGGAGTCCACCCTAGAAGAAGCAAGAACAGCACTAAGGAAGACGAAGTCAGGAAAAACAGCAGGCTCAAGTGAGATCACAGCAGATATGATAATGATGTTGGGTGAGATAGGGGAGAAATGGCTACTGAGGGTACTAATAGTAGTGTGGAGAGAAAGGTATATCCCAGATGACTGGAGAATAAGCATACCTGTGCCAGTGTACAAGAACAAAGAGGACATCCACAACTGTGGGCAGTAAAGAGGCATCAAACTCCTATCACATTGCATGAAAGTTTTGGAGAGGGTGATTGATAAACAGATACGCAGAGTAGTAGACTGTAAGATTGGAGATGAGCAGTTTGGATTCAGATGAGGATGCAGCACAATGGACCCGATGTTTGCATTGAGACAAATACTTGAGAAGAAGCTAGAGATGAGGAGAGATTCCAACTGGGCATTCCTGGACTTGGAGAAAGCATATGACAAGGTCCCAAAAAAGCTGATTTGGGCAGTACTGTGGTGGTTTGAAGTCCCAGAATTAGTTCAGACTATGTATAAGAACCCAATGACTCAAGTAAGAACAGTGTTCAGCCTCACAGAGGGGTTCCCAGTAGAAGTGGGTGTACATCAGGGTTCAGCTCTGAGCCCACTGCTGTTCATACTGGTGATGGTCTACATTAGCAAACAGGTTGGAGGGGACGGATCAACAAATCTGCTGTATGCAGATGATGTGGCAGAACAGGCAGACTCTGAGCTAGAACTTCAGCAAAGGATAGGAGAATGGAATGCAAATCTGAAGGTACACGGGATGAAACTAAGCACAGATAAAACTGTGGTAATGACAGCAAATTGAGGAAATCAGAAGAAGCTGAGAATAGAGATAGAAGGGAAGATAGTGGTACAGTTAAACACCTTCAAGTATCTGGGAGGGGTAGTTGAGGAGAAGGGTAGTCTGAATGAAGAGGTCAAAGCTAGAATCAGAGGAGCTGAATCCAATTGGCATAGAGTATCAGGTGTAGTCTATGACAGAAGAATGACAAAGAAGCTGAAACGTAAGGTGTACAAGACAGTGGTGTGACCAGTACTACTGTATGGTACAGAAACCTGGGCAGTAAAGGCAGATCAGCTGAAAAAGATAGAAGTGATGGAAATGAAGTGCCTGAGAAAGGTGGTAGGATGCACACTGTGGGACAGATGAAGAAATGAGGACATAAGAGCAGAAGCCAAAATAGCTCCAATTGCAGGAAAGATCAAAGAGAACAGATTATGGTGGTTTGGGCGCATGTGTAGAAAAGCAAAAGACAATCTGGTGAGGAAGATTTGGGACAGACAGGAAGAAGGTAAGAGGAAACGAGGACATCCAGCAAAGAGGTAGATGGATTGTGTGAAAGAAGATCTGTGACAGTCAGGCATGAGTGTTGAAGAAGGCAGGAGTGTGGCACTGAATCGAGAGAGTTGGCAACAGTTAACATGATACCCAACCCCATGTAAAAAAAAATAGGAAAAAGGTGGCTGATGATAATGATGATGATGATGATGATGATGATGATGATGATGGCTTACTGGCCATTTTTGTGCTGGCATGGGTATGTCTTACAATTTATGTTAGGGTTGTTCAACTGACCCAGGATCAGGGTACAGACCCGACTCCAAATACAGTTCATGAGGTCTACATAGGCAGAATGGGCTTCCTGGTCACATGTGGTGGCCGGTAGCCTGCTATTATTTGAAAAGGCTTGTGTTGGCAATTGTGAACTGCCCCTGCATTTCCCCTGTGCATCTTACTCCCTGTACAGTATGGAGGTTTGCATGTGTCTCATATATAAGGAAACCTCATGTCCCATGCATGATAGGATGGTTGACCATTTAAGGCTGGGGTGGACTTGCAGCTTTGAACCATGATCTGTGCGACTGTTCAGATGTCTGCAGTTCTCAAGTTTAGGAATTCTTGCAATGAGGGCAAAGTAAAGTGTACATCTCTAGGATTTAGCAGCATGGCCTTCAATGTGTGCTGCACTGAAGCTTGTATGTTGGTAGTGATAACTTCACCAATTATACTAATGGAGTCACTATGGGTCTGGCGGGAACCACTGCCAGATGCACGAAGACCTGTGAAGACAGATGGAGGCCATCTCTCGCAGAGCATTGTGGTCTGTTTACCATATCATCTCAGACTCACAGGTACTGGAACCCCTGGAATATCACAGGGGAAATGTGGACTTATTAAGGGCAATCATTCCTTGATTGAATTGCGGCATCTCTCTGGGTGACAGCATGATGCTGCATAAGGCTAGGGCATACCTGCCTGGGGCACACAACCAGTGTGCACACTCATGTATCACTGCATATAGTCCAGGGACATACACGTCAGGTCAGGCAAACCAACATGTACTGTGACAGACCAGAGACAGCAGTGCATATGCAATATGGCAGAGTTTGTCACCTGACACAAAAGTAACTGTGACCATCCACATACGCAGCCATGTCAGAGACACACCATTGTGTCTCTACTGGAGTCCCCTATGTGTAACATGTTGACATGGGCTGACTCCTGTGTGGCTGTGAGACACAGGTGTGTGGCCATGAGTGTTATGGGCTGTTTATGGCTGTAGTTTTCATACGTGTCTCTGCCTCAGAGATCTCCTTTGTTTGTGCATGTGTATGCTGAGGACCACTGCAAATGTTTGCATGTGTTGTATAGGTGTGTGAGGTATACTGTTTGTGTTGACAACCTGTTTGGGATTGATAGACAGAGAGCATGATTGCAGGCCCCTACAGTCATTGCAACTCTCGCACACTGTGTTCCTTGGTGGTGTTTGTAGATGGCTGTCCATCCATGTACATGAGGCAGGTGCTGCACGGTACCAGGACAACAATATCAACCACACTGGCTGGGGAAACTGTAGGACATTGTCCAGCCATATACTTCACAATCTGAGGTAGGACAGCCAGGGAGATCTGAGTGGTGGGTCTACAGACCAGGTGATTACTAATACAGTAGGAGGCTGACACCACAGCAGGCCATGCAGACAGACTATGACCAAGCAGTAATAGGTGCAACAGCTACATGCAACACCATATAGCACATGCAACAAGTACCATGAAACATCCAGATTGGGGGGGGGAGCAACGCATGCTGTAATGTCAGTATATTGCTGATACCCTCAGACATACTGTGCTGATAGGTATGATGTGGGGGTTAGCGGTGGATAGTGCTGGCGACAGTGGATGTGCAGGGCAGGGTCTGTATATAATAATAATGAGCAATGTATGCAGCCCTGTGATGTGTTCCTCTCATTTCTTTCAGGCCGGATGTAAAGAAAATGCAAACTCCACCTTCTCAGAAGCCAAGACCACTTCAATTATCAATGCCCTGAGACTCCATCATCAGGAACTGTTGGAAAGGAGCTGCCAAAGCCTGCAACAATGCACTGCCCTGTGGGCAGAACTAGTAGCAACATTGAATAATGTGGGCAACTAGGATAGTAGCTATGAAAAGGTCCGACACTGTGCCACTGATCTCATACACCATGCAAGGCAAAGAGCTGAAGCTGTGGCCAGGGACCATGCTGGCACAGGTGGAGGGCCTGCTACACAAGCACCACCGTCAGGCACAGAGGAGTTCCTAGTGGACCTCGATTCAGCCACAACCTCCCAGGAAACTATCAGTACTTATGTCATGGAGGTGGGTGGCACAGACTCAATAGCTAAGAAGCATTCAAGTATAGCCTCAGTGGGCATCACATGAATACTGTAACATTCATAGTGGCAGCCTTTGCATACCTGTATGCATATGTTAGGCCAATCTGCATTTGTGGGTGGGGTTTTATAATGCACATATGTGCACAAATATTGTGAATGTCAGCAATTTGAGTAGTATCACAGCTTGTAGTGCACATGTTCATAAATGCACATATTATCCTGTACCAATGTCACATGTGTGTGTGCTGACAATACCTCTTCCCCACAAATTCATAGGTACCTCTGGTGTGGCTTGGGAACATCAACCTGTAGCTGGTGAGTGTGGAATTGTCATGTTGTAGCTCAGCTACACACTAGGCATGTTAAGGGCTGCCTGTTTGCCATGCACACAACTGTTAAGCATAGCCATATTGCAATATGCACATGTTCACTTGTGGAGGGGGTCACTGCAGTGCATCACATTGGTAGTCATAGGAGCATATTTACAGGAGCTGTAACACACTGGCATGTAGTTTTGCATAAGTGTAGCCACTGTGCTATACAAGGGTACATTAGTATTATGTGTTAGATGAAGGTCCATCATATACTCCCACTTCTCACTTATCTCGCAGGTGTATAGCAGTAACAGCATTAACTGGACATAGCTGCACTACATGTTCTACATGTTGTTGAGGACCTGTCCAGACAGTGTCTGTTGTGGTCTGATTGTCTGTTATGCATGTCATCAGTCAGAAGGTTTGGTCTGTATAACACATTTGTGGCACCTCACCAGTGTGTGTGTGTGTGTGTGTGTGTGTGTGTGTGTGTGTGTGTGTGGATCAAAAAACATTATAGTGCAGGAATTAATGTAGTTGTGTTGCCTTCTCCACACAGGTGACCATGAAGGTTGGGGTGAGTCCCTCTCATAAATTGATGTCAGTGTCTCATTGGACTCTGATGATGATGACAATGGCCATTGTGAGGCATAGATGGGGTTGCTGGGGGCTGAATCATTACCTTTGGTTGACTTCCCACTTCCTCCCCAATGTTCCTGCACACGGTCAGTATGTGCACACATACCCAGTTCTCAGTAGCCACAGATATTGGGCAGTTGGAGGATGGTGGCATTGAACAGGGTTGTGTGGCAATTTTGGTATCTGTAACTGTAGACACTAGCCATAGCCAGAGAGTTGGCAAGGTCCCACACAGGCAGATTGACAGAGGTGTTCAAAGGAGGACTGCAGCCCATCCAGCCCATCAGAGGTATCACATTACATGTGACCTAATGCAATTTTTGGTTCATCATGGAGGCATAGGCACATTGTGAACACTACACCAGAAGGATGGTCAGCATCACAGATGCAACACTGCCTGGCATGCATGACTCCCTCATTGGCATTGGTGATGCCTTTCGTCATTTCACCAATGTTGTGGATAGATAGTGAGTTGAGACTTTGCCAGTCTTTGATCATACAATGTCTGTACTTGAACTTGTGGTGGGAGTAGGGCATTGGGCATGTGGACATAGGTCACCAACAACATCAGCCGAGAACCCATGTGGCTGTGTACATTCACACTCCTGTAGTGGCAGTACAACCAGCACTACCAAAGGGGGGGTGCTGTCCACACCACAACATGGCAGGACATGGGCACATGGTCCTAGGTGGTCCTGTGAGAGACACAGGCCCAGCAGATAGTCACTGTCTGGAAGTAGTACCACATCTGGCCTTGGCATGGTGGTGCCAGTGACATGCCTGGCAGAACCAGTTCCCATGTTCATGGCCAGAGACGGTGAACTGTACATCCAGCCATGTATGGTCCTCAGCTGTCCAATATACCCTTGTGTAGGGCTAGCACATGGCTTGACTGTGTGCATGCACACACTCACACATCACTGTCACATGCAGGTCACCACCAGACACACACAGCTCCTCAACATAGCCCAGATGGCCAGCACCCCTCCAGACAAATGCACACATGATGTCAACTATATGGCACAGCCTAGGCCTTTGGCAACCCCACACCACACCCTGTGCCTGTGGTGATACTTTTGCCATATCCCTGTTATCCATACCATCAACGCAGGGACATGTTAATATGTGTCTGATGCACAGGGTGAATATAGTACAGGTAATGGCAGTTTGTAGTGTATTACTGTTATGCCCTGTAAGGTGCTGTCTGCTGGCAATTGTCATGTGTACATATCGAAGTGTATGCACCTTTGTGCCATGATGATTTAATGCTGTTAGTAATGCTGACTGACTGCTGTCTCACAGACCTTATTCTGTTTCTGTTTCAGATGTATGTGTGTGTAAGTCGTGGAGAGCTACTACATTACAAAAGCTGAGTATGGTGAAATGAAAACACAGAAATCTTTTCATCACCAAGGTACAGCTGTATATGTGCATGTTACCTAGGTGTGCATGCATACAACACTGTGTTAGGGACAATGGGGTTGACAGCATAACCTTGCATGCACACCCCTTGACACAGCAAGCTAGCCTTGATACATGTCACCTGGGTGTTCCGTAGGATCACGTGTACATAAGTACAGAGAAGGTTACTAGAGTACTGGTCCTGGGTCCCATACAAGTTTAGCCATTTCTTTATCCCCAACAGAATCATTGTTCAGCACCTGTTGCCCCCAGCATTGCTGGACACAGGTTGAACCCCTGGGGTAGATTTTTCCCATCCATTCAACCTTCATGCATTTGATGAGGGTATGTATGGTACTGTGTTTAATATGATTGGGGAGTGCATTCCTGAGAAAGGGCAGCCTCTGGGAGACAGACCTGTCTCTCCAGCATGTTTTTTGCTATCTCATATGTGATTTAGGCCTGTTGTGCCAGTAATGTGCACAGACTTATACTCACAAATATGTGGGGCAGCTGCAGAAGGGCTGAGCACAACATTGTCATCTAGCCATGCAACAGCCCACCTGTGGACAACTTGCTCAATACTGAGTGGGACAGTACTGATTCCAGGCTGTCTGCATGGAATAGGTGTTGAAGGGCATGGATGACTTTGTGGGTGTTAACATAGCCTTTCCAGGTCCTGCAGATGTCTGCATAGGTACATACCAGACTGGCCATGCTGATAAATTATTGTTGTACTGACTGAGGACTATACAGAGGTAATGTCCAACTTTAGTCTGGATCCATTCCCTTTGCCTATGTGGTGAACCATGTGCAAGCCTTTGTGTCTGCCACTGCTGCTGTGGTGGATGACATCACTAGCTGTTGACAGGTAGCCTACTGTTGTGAGGACATTAGTATCAGGGCCATAAAATGGGTGACTATTAAACAGACAAAGGACTGTTGGGCATGTGTATTCTGCAGTAAATGTAATAGATACAGAAACAGATACACACACACACACACACACACACACACACACACACACACACACACACACACACACACACACACACACAAGGTCACATTACAACCCCTACATCACTATTATTATAAAATGGAGCTCACCTAAGTACTTCCACGTGGCACTGGTTACAACTGGTGTGCAAATGGCTGCAGCAGTACATCATTCTATTGCATTCAGGCTGTCTCTCTCTCTCTCTCTATATATATATATATATATATATATATATATATATATATATATATCCCTCTCTCTCTCTCTCTCTCTCTGTCTGTCTGTCCCTCTCCCCCTGTTTCTGCCTGTCTATAATTAATATATTTGCATATGTTACATATATATATATATATATATATATATATATATATATATATATATATATATATATATATATGCATGTATATCACACTCAACAGAACCAGATGTATCTTATATGTGCCACATACAGATATCTGAGTGTAATCCTGTATGATGGGGGGGTGGGGAGAGGAAGTTAAGGTGTATATAGCTGTCAGTATGCAAATGCATATATGAACACACAGTTCTATAGTCAGATGTGGGTTTAGACATGGGCTGTAATTCTCTAAGTGTAGGAGCATGCCTAGTATGACCTTCAATACTAACAGTGGGACTCCATTCAGAGGTACCTGTATTTTGGTCCAGGATTTTGTATGCTACAGCCGATTGGCTGATAAACCTGTGTAAACAGCCCAGCACCTCAGTGATATATTGGCTGAGGGATCTCCTGGCTGTGTACTATCCTTATTAACTAAATCATATCCTTGGGTGGATACTGAGTGCAGTGGACTGAGCAGAGGTTTTCATAATATATGTGTTATATTCTATATAGCACTGTGATTTCTTGGTATGTCAGTAGCAGATCAGTATAGATTAATGTGAATAACCGCTGACAGACATTTGTTTACTGACTCCATACAGTGCAGGGAACCTATGTTACTGCAGGAATTGTTCTAGTGTGCACATTCAATGTTTGTCTGGCCAGTAATTCCCCTTCCACTTATATGTGTCTCTTTGTCCTTCTGTAGTCAAGTCACAGGCTTTGTCCACAGTTGCTGCTGTTATATATTTGTAGTTATGGGTGTGACTGGGGTAGAAGTCATAACATCACACTCAGGGTTACACCTCTGACTGCACCTGTATAGCAGGTCAGTCATCAATGTGCCCCATACATCTGCTGTGGTTGTCACACAATTTGTGTTGCACTGTTATTATTAGGCTACATGTTGACCATACCTCTCAAACTCTTACAGACAGACATCTACACAGGAGCATATATAACAGTCAGACACAGGCCCAGATATGGGGAGATGGTCTTAATATTGGTCATCCAAACATAGACAGGTGGTAGAATGGTTTTGTATTAGCTTGCATTTTCCTATGAGTATGACATCAGCATCTCAACTGTCTGTCGTCGATGTTTTCACATCAACCTTTTTTTGGTTTGCAAATAGTTTTCCAGGAAAAATGCAATGTTATGACAAGCAGAACAGATATATGAAGCATATGTGTGGACATTCTGTGACACCTTGTCACTCCAGAGGTATGGATGCTGACCACTGACTCATTGTCAGGACTGACACACTAACATGGTAGCCTTTATATCCTGGTGCTAGACTAACTTGTCACAACCTGCTGTTGTACTAGGACACCTGCTGTTGTACTAGGCACCCATCTAGGTTACTCAGAGCTGTCTACTGCCCATATGTGCGGCCCCCTGTCCCTCCATTGTCCCCCTTTCCTACAGTAACATATTGATGTCTGGACAGTCTGTACAACTCCTACCATAGGGGTAGCTGACATGCATAATAGTTGGCAGGGCCAGTCTGGAACCATGGACCCTGTTAACCACAGTGCTGTACTTAGACCAGTAAGCCACAACAGCCACCAAAAAGTGCCATCTAATTCCTGACACTATTAACCACACACATACATAGCACACTGACCTTACATATTGTGGAAATGGGACAATTTAGCAAGTTGATTGGGACAGCCCTGGGAATGTGTGGTCTGCTGCTGTTACCTTACAAACATAAATGTTACTGCAGTTCTATGGGAACACGGGTGTGTTGGGGGTAGGGGAGCATACCTTTCAACTGTGCACATTTTCACAGACTGTCCAGATGTATGGCTCTTGTGTTTGATCCATTTTTCACAACATTGTGGTTGTCTGGAAAAATACTGGCAAATCATTAATGACTGAAGTTAGAAAGTGATGGAAGACATTTGAGTTTTAGACTTCTTACCCTTTAGAAAATGTATGCTACTGCAAAACCTATTATATCATCACTTTCTAAGTTTGTCAGAGCAATATTTCATAACTGTCCATATTTTTGGGCCTTTGCCACACATTTTTTATGGCTTTTAAACAGTTCTTCCTCCAAGTCCCCCTGTGCCTGTGGGGACCTTGGCAATGGTGGGAGGCTGTGTGTCCCTTCCCTCTGCTATTCCTGCCGCAGCTGTTTCCACAGGATTATATTGTGTAGTATGGCACGTACTATAAATATCTAGCACATGTAGCTGGAGAGTACCGCAATGCTCCACCAGATATGTCAAGGCAGCGGAACCATGACTTGAGCAGCCCAAACACTCATTCTACAATGCTTCTAGTTTGTGAGTGTGCCTCATTATGGAATTATTTGGTTAGTGGGTGTGCATTTCTGATGGGTGCCATCATCCATGGTTCAGTGCATAGCCAGCATCCCCCACTAGATGGCTGTACAGGATGTCCCCCTTTGGCAAATGCCTGGTACAGCTGTGATCCATGCCAGATGTGGGAGTCATGATAACTGCCAGTGCTGCCAGCACACACATTGATGATAATACCCTCAGCATTGATGATAATACCCTCAGCATTGCACATGACCTGGCAGTTGATGCAGTGATACCCCTTGCGGTTGACATAGACTCTTCTCTCCTCCCCGGGTGGTGGTTTGATGTGCACATGTGTGCAGTCTATGGCACCCAGTAACTCTGGGCAGTGTGCTGCACAGTGGAAGAGACACATATTGCTGGACCTCTCCTCAGGGATGCTGGGGAAATATATGTGCCCACTGGCATGTATTAGCATGACATCCAGGAACTGGTGGAATACCCTGGATGTGGATGCCTGCGAGACCCCCCATTATGTCCCCAGTAGGTCTTTGGAAAGTACCTGTAGATAGTATTCTTAAGGCTATGCATACCTTTGTTTCCACTGGGATGGGCTGCCTTCTGTTGGCTCTGGGTCTGAGGTGAGGGCAGCAGAGTTCAGTGAGTTGCTGTAATATGTCCCTCTCCACCCTGTAGCATTCTACTGTCTCCAGTTCATGTAGCCTATGGAAGGTTACCCTGGGTCGGAACACTCTTCTCCTCCTTCTCAGTCTGGGCCTGTTGTCAGCATCATCATCATAATTGACCTCAGCCTGTTGCACATACAGAATGGTGCAGACTATATAGGAAAAATCAGATTGAAGGGTGCATGCATACTCTATAATGGCATGCTGCAGATAAAGCCTGAGTGATTGGCTGACTATCATACATTCTGCCTGCCAGTTATATTATTGAGGGGTTTGAATGGGCCAGTGTCAGTGGAAGAGGGCTTATCAGTCACTTATACTTGATTGGCTTTTCCAGGCTATTTCCTTTTAATTTTTTTCAATTTCCTCTATGGCTAAGCCCTGTGGCACTGTGCACAAACCTGTGGCTCTAGTGTAAACATTGCTCAGCAGTTTAGACCCTCCCATAAACACGGGCATGCTTAGCTTTTCCTCAACCAGCTGAAACAAGCATTGTGGAGCTAAGCAGAGCTGAGCAGCATCAGACACACCCCCGTGCTTAGCTGTGCTTAGCTGAGCGTAAACAGGTGCCACTAAGCACAGCTAAGCAGTGCTTAGCTGAGTGTAAACAGGTGCCACTAAGCTCCAATCCAATTATACATGCAGTGACATACCCCTTTTCATGTCAGCTCTCTCTTCTGCCTACACTACCATGGTTCTAGCCCTTACACAGTCAGTAAGTACAGACATGGTGGCCCTTTTTGCTATTCAATAAACTTGGCTCATTTAATACACCTAATTGCTTATACCCTGGATACTGCACTACACCAAGGCCTATCTCCTTAGCAACCACTATAGCCTGCCATTGTATAACTCTGCATGCTGGCCACTATAATTCAATAACTTTACATACCTTTATATTTCTTATTTTACACATTATTTTTTTTAATGAATGGCATGTTTACATGCCGCTTAAACATGGCATATGTATTTAAAAAGTTTCATTTTTCATATATTGCATTAATTTTTTGTATCACTGGCCATATATTTGGACATTTGCATGGCTACTGTCACATATACAACCTTTTATTTGGGCTGTTACAACTCCTGTTTCAATTTTATGGTCTGGCACACGATTAGTAACCACATATTTTTTTCTACAGACACAGCACTTACACGGATACCTTTCTGCTTGCTGTATCACAAAATAACCTGATTTGCATGGTTTTCTCCAGCAAATGAGGCAATTTGCATTCCAAGGACAACTCTGTGTCCGCACAGTGTAGAGAAGCTTTTGCACACCCCAGCCTTGTTTCCTGGATCGCTCGGCAGCCATGTTCTATGTTTGAGCCTTACCACTATTCCTACATGGAGAATCGCTCTGTGTAGGGTTTATTAAATTACCCCCATCATCATTTCCTGCAACCTGTGTGTTACATAACAAACCAGTGTCCTTTTGCTACATATTCTCTTTCCTTTACAGTCATTAATCATTTTTTTTTCTTCCTTGTTATTTGTTGTGAATTTCTTCCCTTCTTTCTTTATTTCCTTTTAAACAAACTGGATCCTCAGATTGCTGCATACTTGCATCCAGAATTCCAGAGTTGTCAGTGGCATCATCGTGTTTCATACGGGTTGATTGATCTTTGCAGAAAATAAATGCATCATCTCCTAAATGTGTTCTATTTGTTCTATGCCTAATATTATTTAGTTCATCAGTCCAGTCATTAATATATGAAACAACAGTTGTCCAAGCCATGCCAATTGCACAAGTACAATCATCATCATTAAGTATAGATTTACTTCTAACAATGGTAAGCAAATCATTCAACGTTTGAAACGAGGAACACAGATCCCCAGTGTTATCAGCTGATACCTTTAAATAGGCATAGCATTTATTACACTGTACAAGATATTTGTGCATTAGCAAATCATTAATTGCATACTCATTTAAGGAATCCATATTCAGCTTCAAATTAATACAATATTATAAAAGAAAAGATTAAAATCAGTAACCAGAGGATTCAAAGAGAACTTAAATCAACTTCTATGACAATCACACCAGCAATATACAACTAAATAAAGTACAGTAAGTTGTTCTGACCATACAAGTTCTACAAGCCAGACAAAAGTTGTAATTCCTTTACATTGCTCACAGTAGCACTTCTTTTTGACAATAAAGATAAATAAATCACAAACCAAGACAGGATTGTTCAGATATGCTCAGGAGTTTCCTCTCTGCAGTCTATGCAATTTTATAGCTGTCTAGGCCCCTTGGGGTGGCTAGAGCTTGCCTGTCTAAAACCTATCCTTTTCTAACAACCAACAGTGAAATTAAAGGTAAAACAACAAAATATGAATCAAAGTAAATCTTGTTAACAAGCGGTCCCTTCCTACCTGCAAACAGTGAAAAACAGTGATAGCAAATAAATTCAAATAAAACTACTCTTATCAATCAATTCCACAGTTAGCCACAAACCAAGAAAGGATTGCTTAAATATCAATAATGATAACTGGCATTGTTACCTCACAACAAGAGGTTCTCCCGTTCGATTCTCGGCTTGGCTTGGGAATGCATTTCCTCCCCACGGTTGGGTAGCGTTCGAAAGACATGCGTGCGTAAATGGGCATGCCTTCATTGAAGGTTGGGCATCGAGCTGGCACCTCGGCATTTCATAAAAAAATCTACTGCCAATCATTAGCGGACCAGAGTTCCACTGTGGCGACCCCTTACTGGGAAAAAGCCAAAAGACAAACAAACATAACTGTAAGGTAATTCTTGGGAACATGGATTTGAGTCATGTTTTGTCTGAAATACCTAAAGTGAAATTTTTGTCAGAAAAGAAAATAAAAAGTCCAAATAATCTTGATGTTGTTATTAGAAATGAGAAGAAAGGCACTTGCCTCTTAGGTACTTGTTCTCAATGACATTCTATAAACAGTTCCCATTTTTTCAGCAGTAAATAATGAAAGAGTGTTTGGTTTTACAAAATAGTATATGTGATATTCTAAAGGTTTGGTTTATTTAGCATCTTCATCATGTCCTGCATATTATGTAGGTAAAATTATAAGAACATATGTACAAACACAATTATGCTAAAATGAATAAGGACAATACCAATGCATTAGTGAAACATGATTTAAAATGTTCAATTAAAAAAAAAAACTTTTTATTTATAGATCAGGTAGATATGGATACTAGAGGGGCTGTTTTTAATAATTTATTAGAGCTGCATGAATTATAATGACAGTTTAAACTAGATGCAGTTTTTTTCCTCCAATAAAAAATGTTTTAGCTTTATGGAGTTTGACTTGTTTGTGATTAACCCCGATATGGATATTTGATACATGTGAAAACATATACAAAATAGTGAATAGTGTATGCTTTGCATTTCTGGTAAAGTTCTTATATTAAACATGAATGAAAGTACTCAAATATAAGGTATTCAATGGATCTTCACAACTGTTTAGTGTGAATTTTTAGTTTTATTGGTGTTGCTAATTTTTACTAGTTTGAACTTCTAGCAATACCTCTTAATGTAGCTCACTAGAAGGCAGAGAAGCATGAGGGGTAAAATGAAAAAAATAATTTTTAAAACATTTTTAAAGATATGGGGGCAAATGCATTGAACATACTCCTATACTTGTGACACTAAAGGTAGGCAAGGCTACTGTGTATGTGATGATCCAGAATGTAATAGAATGGCATGAGACACCCACTGGGAATATGTCATGGCATTGAGAAATGAAGTCAGAAATCAAGTAGGATCTCTGACTTTTGTAATAAGCTGCAAAATGAGTTAAGATGAATTAATGATTAGGTAATCATCCACTGTCAAGTAATATTGCATGTGTTTTAGGTATGCAAATCAAAAATACATCCTTACTTAATTGTTTAAAACATTTTACTTCTATTTTCTTATTTTTTTTTCTTAATAGGTGAACCTGAAAATGTTGATGCAGATATGGGATCAAGTAAATGTTATTACAAGTATTATGGGAAATGTCGTGTGAGATGCAAGAAGTATGAGTTTGATCAAGGAAAAAAGGGTTGCCATCTCTTTCAAAGGTACATTACAATATAATTTGCTAAATGTAGATTAAATGTATTATGGAAACTATTTCCATATGTGTGTTTTAATGTTTTTTGAAGGTTGACATCCATCAAAGGTCTTAAAGTGGGAGCAACTGTTGACTTTGTTTCTATAACAAAATTAAATAACATCACTGTACTGGCTTGACTGCAAGTCCTGCTTTCTGCCTGCTATGTATTCCAAGGATTTACAATCTCTACAGATAATAGACTCCTAATATTTTGCTGAGCTTATGTTGTGGGAGGCAGTTTGGGTATATGTTCAACAGCCCAGTTCCACTATCAGGCAAAACAAAATATCTGACATGCAAACCCTAAACCTTTTTCCAGTTTTTCTAAGGCAAATCAGTCTCAGAGTTGAGTATGCAAAGTATTTATACAGGAGGTGTGTCTCCCTCAATAACAAGTTCATAGGTTCATAGGTGCATTGATACAGGAGGTGTGTCTCCCTCAATAACAAGTGTGCATGGATTTGCCTTCCCACAAAAAATCAACTTTAACTCTTTATGTTTGACCACTTTATCAGGCATACATTGTCCTTTTGGACCCATCTCATATCATAGGTTCATAGGTAAATACTAGGCTAGCTGCCCATGTGGGCCATTTTAATCCTAGCCAATTTCACTTGGTGAGAGTGAAACCTGAATACCATATTACTGACAGCTTTTCCTCAACATTACCGTATTATTTCATATATTGTTTTCTTTTATGAGTGGCTCATTTATAACCTCAGACATTATGTTTCTCAAGCCATAACAAAAACTGTACCTAATTATCAGTGGGTACATGCTTAGAGCTTCCACTGGGAGTGCCTAGAATATACCTAACCTGTGCAAGAACTGGATAATCATTACCCTTCTTTAAGAGTGAGTGCCAGAAATGCACACATCCTTCCAGATGAGGCATCACTATTATTTATAAACAAAAACATCTCATCACTGATATATAAATGCTTAATGCATACCCTCAAGCTCTCAACAGAGTGATGCTTACATGAAGGAACTGTCCAGATTATACAGGATATAATTAATGGTAACCAGACCAAGATTTCTTTATGCTGTGACCACAACCAAAATATAATACACTTTCTGCATTATTCCCTTCACATAAAGTTACTACAGTAACACCTGCCAACCAAAAATACACAGAAAGCATCATATACTTATCACTTTACCAGTTCTCTTATTCTTCTGGTCTTGCTATCCACATATAGCATTGTGTCATGATCATATCACAGGTTTTCCAACAGCAGTCTCCTTGTGTTAGAATAAATGTTTAAAGCGAATATCAATGCATCTGCTTGCAGCCCCCTTTGTTCCTTATCTAGCCTCATTCAGCTATACTTTATGCATCTTTCTACTATGCTAGCTTGTTATTATGTTCTCTACATCCTGCCTTACTCTCAGTTCTGTTAACGTTGCTGGCCATGTTTTAAGTAATGCCTAATAGAAAGACCTGAAAAAATACCAAAAAGATAAGTCAGTATGGTTTCTCACTTTTTAATTTCTCCAAGTCTTTTGGGTTTCTAATACCATGATGGGAATGGACCCCATCCCTAAGTCAAAGTACAATTAAAGTTCATGAAATTAGTAATGTTTCACTCTTTGATGTAAGAAAAAAGTGCTCTTCGCAGCAGCCGCAATGTGCCCAGTAATGACTCTTTCTGCAATTCGTACGGTGTTACAGGAATTGCTAACATATCTAAATATGACTAAATTATTTTTTATGAGACCAGTTGCTCCTACTGCTACTGGAACTGTCTGGGTATCTTGTGTCCACTTGGCTCTCGTTTCTGCCTGCAGAGCAATTCATTTTATGAGTTTGTAACTCTCTGTATGCAAGACACTGTAGTCACTGGGTGTGGCGATTTCAGTGATCAATGCTACTTTTGTCTTCTTTTCCTGGACCACTATATCCAGTTTTCTAGCATCTGTTTTTTGAACTGTTGGTATTGTGTGAGCCCATGTGATATAGACTTCATCATTTTCTATAATTCTTTGTGGGTTATGTTTCCAATGTTTTTCAGCCACTTTGATACCATAATGTTTGCACAATCTCCAGTGTAACAGTCTCGCCACATTATTATGCCTTTCAGTATGCAGTCTCTCTGTCATTAGTGCATCGCAACCAGCAACAAGGTGTGTGACTGTTTCCAAATTGTTTTTTTTTCAAAGCCTACATATATCTGTTTCTCCCACATGTTCAATGGACTTTGTAAACCAGCATGTATGTGACCCACTGTCTTGAGCTGCCACTATTAACCTTTCATTTCTTGATGTGAATTCACCTCTCCTTAACCATTCATGTGTTCGTTCTTGATCAGCATGAGGCTCTTCCAGAAGTTTTCTATGCTTGCAACTATATTTATATTTTTTCCACATTTCTTTCCTTCTCATTTGGTCCTTCACCTTATATTCTTTCTTTTGTTTTTTTAACACATTCAGTTGCTGCCTGATTTAAATCCACTTCTGGTTTGATTTCTATTCTTGCTTGATGTCGATATGCTTCTGCTAAATTAAGCAGATATCTTAGATTTATTTTCCTCATGTTTCAAAATTTTCACTACATTTGGATCTTGTGAGGTCAGTAAATATGTGTGAAGTCCACAACTGCAGATCTATACATGTAATCAATTTCAAGGAGGCCCATACCTCCTTCAGAACGGGGAATATATAATATTGGTATGCACTGATTCTTATAAATCATTTGGTGAGCATGAAGCATCATTCTTGCTTTAATATCCAATCTACCCAACGCTTCTTGGGGCCAGTCAATCACTCCAAAACTATAAGTTAGGACAGGAAGAGCAAATTGAGTTTGTTCCTAAATGTCTTCATCAATTCCCAAAAAGTTTTGACAACAGTCACCCTGGAATATCCCCCTTTGGATTTTTATCCCTGGAATAATAATCTGTCCTTTATCATGGCTTAATTGCAAAGTGGTCTGCCACTGTTTAATGGTTACTGTAATGTAATCAATCAGTGTGGGATGTACCTTATACATTTTAAACACTCTTTTATCCATAAATGTGGGATACTATCAAATGCTTTTTTATAGTCAATCCATGCCATACTAAGATTCTTCCCTTTCTTACAGTTCTCCACTATAACTTTATTTAACAACAAATGATCCTTTGTTCCATATGACTTTCTTTTATTGTCCTTTTGTTCTACTGCCATAATTGTGTTTTCTTCTAAATGACTATAAACTCTGTATACGTCATCGGAAGACAAGTTATTGGTCTATAATTTTTAGAGCATGTTTTTTCCTGTTGTTAACCAGTGCCGTATCTGTTCGGGGTGTGCATATAAATAGTTCTTACTCATGGTTAGATCCTCGTGTAAAGAAGTTAATATTTTAATACAAAAGTTAGGTACTGCATCTATGCCTGGGGTTTTCCAATTAGAGGCTTTTCCCAACATTGTTTCAATCTCTCTGGCTGTTATTTCATCCCATTTCATATCCTGTACTTTAAACTTCTTATTCTTTCTTTTACTTCTTCTATCCATTTAGCATCTTTGTTATGTTCCACAGGATCTTCATAGATATTTCTCCATAATGTATCTACTTCCTCTTTTTTTGACTGTCTGTCAATTAATTCCTTTTACCTTATTTCCCAATTCTCTATAAAACTTTTTTGGGTCATCAGTAAATATCTTATTTTGTGTTTTTCCCTTATATTTATCTTTGTGTCTTCTAGGTCTTTCTGTCTGTTTTGAAATTTTAGTTTGTTATCTCAAATAGTGCATAATAGATCCTGGTCTGTTCTAACACTGTGCATTGCTTTTATCACATCTATCTTTCTTAATATTTTTGTTGATCTGTTCTCTCTTCTATAAAATTCTAGCAATGACACTTCTTGTCTTAGCTGCTTTATAGTTTTCTCTATTCGATATTTGCATGATGGTATTCGCTTTCACCCCCTCTTTTCCCTCGCTACCCTATGTTCCTGTGACAGAATTTTATTAGTTATTAATTTAGCAGCACACTAATATATTCTGTTTATTTCTGTTATATCGCATGGATCTCTATGGGCAGTCCTAATTACTGTGCTCATTTGTTTTATCAAGCATCTGACTTTTGGGGTTTTATTAACCTTCTGCAGTCTATTTCTCTCATTGATCTTGATAAATCTGTCTTTGTCTATTAAATCAAGCAACTCTTCTCTTAACTCCTTTTCTTCCCTAGTGAGAACACATGCCTTGTTTTCCATTTCCTGTGGGATTCTATAGAAAGTTCTATAGCATCTTCTTGTGGCACATTCTCTTCCATTTCATTCTGTGTCATCTGTTGTTCTATCATATGGGAACTCACTGGCCTATCACTCCTCAACATTGACTGCATCAGAGTTTCCACAATTTCCTGTTTCTTTATTTCCTGCCTAGCTTCAACTGAACTTTTATACTGGTTTCCTGCATACCTCTCAATCTCTTAGAGCAAAAAATCTGGGCAAAAGCCTAAAATGATGGGGGGACAAATACGGACATATTTTAAATATTGCTCTTACAAATTTAGAAAGTTGATAGAATAATAGGTTTTGCATTAGCATGAATTTTCTGAAGCATATGGAGACATAAACTCAATATTTGTCATTATTTAATGACTTCAGTCCTCAGCTATTTGCCAGAAAATAGGGTTGGGAGAGTGGCCTAATGGTTAAGGTGTTTGCCTTACAAACACAAGGTGCAGGGTTTGAGTCTCACAAGGGATAATTGGCTAAGCTTAAAATGGCTCACAAGAGCAGTTAGCTTAGTACTAATCTATGAATCTAAAGTACAGATTTTAGGAGGAACAGACCAAAAATATGAGGCAAAAATCTGAACATTCTGTAAATATCTGTACAGTTGAGAGGTATGGTTTCCTTGGAAGGATCCAAAATATCTTGATATGGCACCTGACCTGTTGCTTCCTGTTCCACTGGTATCCCCTTAATTTGGGTATCCATTGCTCTATCCTGTTGTGGTGCTTTCTATGTTTGATTTTCTACACTGAATCCTTCTCTTTGCAGCTGTTATTACCTCAGTTTCTATTTCTTTAACTTCTCCATTACTAATCTCTTTTTCTACTTTTCCTCTTAGTCTTCTTATTTTTTTGTATTGTAAAGTTTTCCATATCCAGATTCCTTTGCCTATATTTTTCTTCAAATATCTTTGGTGCTGCTCTTTTTGCATTAGTTAGTTTTGCTTTCTCCTTTGCATAAATATTACACCATATTAATTCTCCTTTCCTTTCCCCTGTCCATATTTCTTCTTCATGTCTCCTGATCTTCTTGCTTTTCCTTATTAGTTTCACAGGTTCATAGGTAGGTACTAGGCTATCGGCCTGAGGGCCTATGTAAGCATAGCCAACAAGGTTCCCTGGCTTACGCCCCCCCCAAAAAAGTTATTTTTCTGTGTCACTGTCGAGCAGAGACACAGAAGTGATCCCCGGGGTGTATTTCCTATTTCCCATCCACTCATCAAGATTTTTCTTGAAGAGTGCTAATGAAGAACTTTGCTTGACATAGATGGGGGAGTATAGATTATTCTGGGGACTCACTACATCATGATGTGATGTAGTTTGTTTTAGACCTTCTACATTAAATCCTTCACTTAGCAGGCACTCCATAACTTCAACTTCTATTTATTTAACTTCTGCTTTACTAATCATCTTTTCTACATTAAATATTTGTGCTTTTAGGCTTTTTATTGTGAAATTTTCCATATCTGCATGCCTTTGCCTGCATTTATCTTCAATTGTCTTTGTAACTACCTTCTGAAGAAGAAATATGGACATATTAGTTAACTTGGCTTTCTCCATTGCATAAATATCGCACCATATCAAATCTTTCTTTCTTTCCCATGCCCATATTTCTTTTTTATATATTTCAAATATCTCTAGG
Source organism: Protopterus annectens (assembly GCF_019279795.1). Classification (NCBI taxonomy): domain Eukaryota; kingdom Metazoa; phylum Chordata; order Ceratodontiformes; family Protopteridae; genus Protopterus; species Protopterus annectens. Next base: position 803,214,662 of record NC_056735.1, read on the forward strand.
TTTTGTTGTTTATATTTCCTCACTTCCTCAGAGGCTTCTTTTTCCAAAGAGATCAATGTTTCTTGATCTATATACTGTTTTTCAAAAATCTGTTGTATTAATCAAAGCAAATTCTTATTTGAAGCTTGTGACAGTTTTTCCTGCGTAAGTATTTTTCTTTCCTCTAATTTCTCTCATAATCTTTTTTGTATATCTTGTGTCTGGAAATTCAGGGCTTTTTACATAATAGTAACAATACATAATTTCTTTCTTATCCTCAGTAGTCCACTCTGTCGTCTTTATGGCTCTTCTTTGGCCAATCAATTGTTGTTGTTTTTGTGGACTACTACTTCCTTCTACAACAGGGGGGCCATCCACCGCCTGAACCTGGCCTAGCCCCATTGTAGGATTGTTTCCATATTTTGAGGATTCTACACTGTCATTTTTTTCCAGTCATGGCACTAGCGCACCTACCAGAATTGGGCTCTTTTTTATCCTAGGTCTTATGCACCCAGCTATCTTTTTTTATTTTTGATTTACTTCTGTCCATGAAATGTGCTATATAAATACAGTCTATGTATCAGTGACACTTTGGTGAGATTTTGTAAAAAACAGGGTCCACCTTGTGGAGGTACTCACTAAGACTTGAGGATGAATTCAGTTTCAGCACTACTACACTCCTTTGTTTGCTGACTTTTCATCTCTCCATCAGGAGAATGATGATTGTCCAATATCATCAGTTATCATTAGTATGGTTACCATACAGCCATATCGGGAACTTAGAAACAAGGCAAAATGTCTAATCAAACAGGACAAGACAATCATCATAACAACTCACAAAAATTCTGAATAGAAGTTAATAACATCCTACTACCTGACAATGCTAACACACCCACCCCATCTTCCACTAACAACCTAGATGGTATAGCCACTTAATTTAACAAATACTTCACCAAAATGATTCTAACTCTCTCCAACAAGTACACTTCCACTACCACTCCTCTTAATCCTACTTCTGACAAAAATAAGAATACCTTCTCCTTACAACCCGTATCTACCAACGCAATAAAGAAACTACTTAAAAAACTGAAACCGACTATCCTAGCTGCAGATAAACTACCTGCAGAATATCTTATAAATGCAGCTGATGCCATCTCCATCCCTATATATCCATCCTCATTAACCATTCCATTATTGAACAACTAGTTCCAATCAATTAATTTGGAAAATGTAATATATTATCCTTTTACACAAAAGCATCAGGTCAACAGAACTATTCAATTATTGGCCAATTGCTATACTGTCACCCGTATCCAAGATACTGAAAAGATGCATGCACACACAAATTATGGATTTCCTACTTACTAACAAATTACTGTCCAATACCCAACATGGGTTCCAACCCTTCCACAGTACCACATCTGCCCTTATGACCTTCACTGACATAGTCAACCACCACAGAAACAATGGCAGATTTGTTTCTGCTGTTTTTCTTGACATGTCTAATGATTTTAATATGGTCTGTCATAGCAAGCTCTTAAATGTACTTTCCAAACTCAACTTAAGTCAGTCTACTCTGCCCCGATTCAAAGACTATCTAGCAGGCCAGCAGCAAGTAGTTGAATGGCAACAAACCTTTTCTTCACTATTACCCATCACCTTAGGAGTTCCCAGAGAGTCTATCCTTGGCCCTCTGCTATTTACTCCCTTTACTAACAATCTCTATACCTCAAGCCTTCATGCATCTCTTGTACAGCACACCGATGATTCTACACTGATATGTGCTGCTTCTTCTCTACACCACCTACAATCAATAACCCAACAATCTTTCACTGCAGTAGAAGCTTGACTATTTCTTAACTTATTTGAAATTCCAACAAAACCAAACTTGTGCTTTTCTACCCCACTAGAAACACTGCCCCCCCTCCTTCAGCATTTTATTACTAAATAACACCATCATCTCTCCTGTATAGCACACAAAACTTTTAGATGTAGAAATCAACAGTAGTTTGAAATTTGAGATCCACATTGTCCAAACCATTAAGAAAGTCCACAAAAGACTAGGTACCCTTTATGGAAATAAAAACAAAAAAAAATCTTGCTAATAACACAAAAACCACTATAGCTAGAACACATCATATCTCAGCTCTTCTCTGTGCAACACCAGTTCTTGCAAACTTTAGGAAGTCAGATTTAGTCAACTTAGAATCCTGCTATAACAAAATTTGCAACTGACGCCGTCTCTAGGGTACATCATTGCACTACCCTCAAACAATTGAATTGGCCTGAACTCCCTTAACTAATAACTTATCACCAACTGTGCTTGGCTTATAAGATCCTGCACCAACCTGAAAAAACACCAGCACTTCCAAACTTATTAAATTCTTACTCTAACAAGCATGTACTTTACTCGAGTAGCAAATCCCTGTTAAACATTACCAAAGCTAACAATAAATCAGACAACTCCCTTTTCTAGAGCTACACAGCTAAAATCTGGAATATCTTACCACCAGAAATAACATCTATTACCAATTTATCTCCATTCAAAATAATTCTAGTCTCACCTAACCAGTACATGGGTATCCTCCTGTTCAAATCCTGGCTAAGAAGAGATTTCCAATGTAATGTCCTGTTTACTCTAAACACTCTTTCTCTAGGGAATACTAGATGTCCTTACATTCACTGCTGCAGGATTCATAACATATGGAGTTACCTGCTGCGGAAGCCTGATTTCCGTCCAGTCTACTAAAGACTCCTGTTGTTTTAAAGGTATGCTTGCTAAACATCACCCAAATGCTCCCTGTATAATGTAGGGATTAAAAGTGATGTTTAGGCCTACCAAAAACAGAACTTCTTTGCTGCCAGTCTGAAAGAATGTTTTCAGTGTCAGTCTGCTTATCTGCATCCATTTTCTCCCAGTTGAATGCATTTTCGTTTTCCAGTGACTACCTATACCCATTTGCTGTACTTGCAAGATAAGTGCCCCATTGGGTATTTTGTTTTTTTTTTTTCTTGTTCTTTTTTGTGTTCCTTTGGATTAATGTCATCTAAGAAGTGTAAATGCCAGTGTGGTAGACAGATTATCCATAATTACTGCCATGATAAGTGTCTTTTTTGCCTAGGAGCTTCTCATGACCATATGTCTTGTTCTATTTGTCAGGCGTTTGTTCCAAAAACCCTTTGCAGTAAACTTTCTTCCCTTTCCTTGTGTCTTGAGAACCAACAACTTAAACTTCTTGCTAAAGATACTGTCAAAGGAATCTCCCACCCAGAGGGTCAGCCATTAGGAAAGAAGAAGGTAAAAAATATATGACTGGTATCTTCCACTGTCCATCCTCTGCCAGGTGTTTCTCCTGAGGTCATTACAAACCTGGAGGCTCACCCAGCTTTGTTGTCAGATTTCTCTGTTACGGCCATGTTGGGGAGTGAAGAGGATCCAGCTGGCAGCTCGTCTGAAGAGGCTTTGCAGGCATCTGTCTCAGACATTCAGGGGCAACCACGGTTGATTTATTTTTCCAAGGGGCCTTGTGTATTCCCTCAGTTTTTAGTTGGGGAAGAAGTTCCTGCTACTATTCTCAACTGTTGTTCTGGGTCTGAGCCTTCTCAGGATGTCCTCTTAAAAAAGAAACAAACAAAAATAAACATGTTTCTTCTGCTTCTAGGGATTCACAAAGTGAGTAACAGGCTTTTACTCAGGGATTATTTACTGCCTTAATGTCCTTAAAGCCTCCACAAGGGGTTTCAGTTCCAGCTCCTCATTGATCCTCTACTCCTCTTAAAAGGCCTAGAGAAAAGGATTCTTCTGAGGAGGAGTTGGATTCTGCTGATGAATCCCTAATTTATTCTACTCAAATTGCTTGTCCTTTGAACTATGGGGCAGAGAAGGAGGAATCTATTCATCCTGATATTCTTTTGGAGGAAATTTCCTTTGGGGATTTTTTTAAGTGGGATTGTGCTCAGGTCTCTGATATCCATAAGAGGTACTATGAGTTGCTACAGTTGGAACCTCCTAAACTTGTGGCTATTCCTTCTGTTTTGGCTGCTTTGCTGGATGCTTTCACCAATGCCTCACATATAGCTGATTCTCCCCCCCTACTCCGAAGATACCTGACAGGTTTTATAGGGTTCCAGAGGATTGTTGCTTTTTATAAATGCCCTGCTGCTGACCCCTAGGTAGTGTCTGTAGCCTATGATAAGCTGCCTGAATTGTTTCCCTCACCCAAGATATTGCCTTCTGACAAGGACAGCACAACTATGTACAGGCTGGGTAAAAAGGTTTATACTTCTGCTACCCTAACTTTTAGAGCTATTATCAGACCCATATGTCTAGGTATGTGTTGGCTCTTCTTTCTCAGGCTTGTCAACTTATTTCAAGTTTTACAGACTCTGAGGGTAAAACTTCTGCTCTTTACTTGCTAGGGACTTCTTATCAAGCCGTTCATCATTCTATTAAATGTAGTTACAATGTGGCAGATGCCTCTTCTAGGACTATTGCTTTTGGTTCAGTGATGAGGAGGTATTCTTGGCCTGGGCTTCAACCTCTACCTGATGATATTAAAGCTAATCTGATGGATGCTCCTCTGGATTCTAAACATTTGTCTGGGGAAGCTACTGCTGGTTTGTTTAAGCCCTTCAGGATAAGGGTAAGGCCTTTCAGGAGCTTAAACATGTGTTTTTTTCTCCTGTGCCTACATTTCAGAAACAATCTCATTAAGCCTGCATTTGTTTTTAGGCAATCCCTTCCTTCTACTAAAGATAAGAAGATTGGCAAATGGCCTCCTCCTACCAAGGCTACTCAGTTTTCAGGGACTCTGAAGCTTTCCTTTCTGGAAAAGACACTGTGTGACTATCCATCTCTTCTTAGTCATGTTCCTCTTTCTCTTCACCTTTACTTTCTCTTCTGGTATTACTTCAAATCATTCAGGATTCTTAGGGTCTGTCTATCATTAGTTAAGGGTATGTCATGGTATGGAAATCCCATCCTCCTTTATAGGCATTCCTCAGTCTGCTAGGGACACACTTCCCTTTTTACCAGAGTGTCTTCAAGATCACTTTTCTCAGGGTATTATCAAGAGGTGCCTTTGCCCCAAAAAGGGGGGGGGGGTTTCTACTGAAGACTTTTTCTAGTGTCCAGAAAAGAGGGCACTAGGAGACCTATTCTAGACCCCTCTCATCTAAACACTTTTTTAAAGGTACCTTCCTTTCAGATATTGTCCCTTCAAATAATGTATCCTCTCTTGCTCCCTCAGGCCTATATGTTGTCCCTGGATGTCAAGAAGGCCTCTTTTAAGGACGTTTTTGCATTTCTCTGTTGCTTTCTGGCATTTTCAGTTCTCTGCTTTGCCCTTTCTACTGCCCCAAGGGTTGTCAACAAATGCCTTGATATGTGATTGCTTTTTGCTGGCTTCATGGGATTCAAATATTTCCTTACTTGGATAACTTGTTGATTCAGGTGTCCTCTCCAGAGATCCGTTTGCAAAATCTTCATTTTGCTGTTTCTCTTCTTCAGAGCTTAGAGTTCACTATAAATTCCAAAAGTCTTCTCTGACTCCTTCTCAGGGTTATGTTTTACCTGGGTTGCAGGATTCAGACGGTGCCAATGCTTGGCACCCCTGCATCCTACAAAGGCCTTAACTCTCATTTCTTTCTTTCACACTCTTCTTCCTCTGGCTTCCATTACCACCAGGGAGTTTCTGAGAGTTCTGGGTTTCATGGCATCCACAATTCCAGTGCTGCCTCTGACCAAACTTTACATGAAAATGTTTCAGTGGTTTCTGAAGACAGTATGGCTTTAACATGCTCATCCTCTAGAAGTTGTAGCTCCTCTTCTTTCTTTTCTCAGACAGGAGCTTCACTGGTGGATTCAGCAGTTGTCTCTGAATCCAAGGATCCCTTTTTGTCCGCCTCTTCCCTCTCAGGAATTGTTCACAGACACTTTAGACATGATATTGGGGGGGGTGACTTTTGGCTCCCTAAAGGTACAGGGGGCGTGGTAGCCTCATCAGCAGAAGGAGCAAATCATTGTCAAATAGATGAGAGCTCTTCTGCTGGATTCTTCTATTAAGGCTCATTTATCCGCTATCCCTGCTTGTCTGCCTTTTTCTCCTCCTTTAGCTACTAGATTTAAGGTGAAATAATTTGTTAAAGATGTCCTTAATATTAGACCTCTCAGGAAGCTTATTCCTCCTCCTTGGGATCTTAATTTTGTTTTGGAGAAGTTGACTCAGGCTGCTTTTGAGCCTGCTGCTTTACATTCCTTGCAACATTGTTCCTAGAAGACTGTTCTTTTGTTATCACTTACTTCTGGCAATTGAGTGTCTAAGTTGCCAGCCCTTATGACTTGTCCTCCTTTCTTGATTTTTCAGAGTGTCCTTGCACACTAACTTGTCTTTTATGCCAAAGGTGGTTAATGAGCTAGCACTTAATCAATGTATTAATCTGCCTACTTTTTCCCCCTCTGCAAACTGACAGTGAGAGGATGCTGCATACTTTGCATACGCATAAGCAACTTAGGGTTTATTTGGATATGACTAAAGCTATTAGAAAATCTGATCAATTATTTATTTCTTTTTCCATCCTAGATCTTTAGGACTTCCAGTATCCAAGTAAACTATTTCTTATTGGAATTCTAAGGCTATTTCCATCTGTTACACATTTCATGGCAAGAGCCTTCCTTCTTCACATTCTGGTGCTTTTTTCAAAGGCTTAGATACTAAGTCTGTTCTTGAAACAGCTACCTGGACTTTTGTGCATACCTTTACCAAGCACTGCAAGTTGGATGGTATGTTTATAGCTAGAGTTGGTTTTGCTAGTTCAGTTCTTCATGTTTTTTCAGGGGACACTTCTGCCCCTCCCTTTTCCCAAGTTTCCTCTTGAGCTTTGGCACTCCCTCATATGTTATGAATACTGCAGCAGTGAATATAAGGACATAGAACATTTGTGTAAAATCTTACCATAATGGTAGATGTCCTTGCCTTCACTACTGCAGTATTCACTCCCTCGCTCTATTCCCCTAGTTCTTTAACTTCCTTGATGTACACATTATCTCTTGGGTTCTTTGGACTGATGTTCCTCCTGGGGCAATCAGTTCTGTTTTTGGTAGGCCTGAACATCACCTTTATGCCCTATGCTATGCAGGGAATGTTTGGATGACATTCAGCATACCTTTAAAACAACATGAGTCTTTAGTAGACTGATCTGATAGGCTTCCGTGGCAGGGGAATACTGCAGCAGTCAAAGCAAGGACATCTACTTTTATGGTAAAATTTTACACAACTGTACCATCCCCACATAAATCAGATCACATCTCACCTTTCAACATACTTCTGCCCATTCTTATTACAATCTAAAGCATGTATTCAAGGACTATAGTAAAACTATTCTCTTTATTCTGCAACTATGTTTCAATATCTATACTCTACTTTATCTCCTACTACTACAGGCTATCAGTCAGTGTAGTTTTTCTATGCAAATTGCTCACCCACCAATTTTTTAAACAATAATTATCTCCTTTCATTTACTAGACTATGCAACAATGCCATTAATAAGAAAATTTGCATGAATGTATTTTATCCAATGTTGTATGTTTAACACAAATGTTGTTGTGTATTTGTAAACCTTATATTTGTAATTATAATCATTGTTACATGTTAAATGTGAAACTTTTTCCCCTGGCCTCCCTGAAAAAGGATTATTGTCCAGTAAGACTTTCCCAGTAATAAAATTTAAAATAAAATAAATAAAAAATATGGAGAACAGTGTCAGGTTAGCATATATTTCTACAACACTATAAAATATGTAAAAATCAAATTGTTGACAAATGTACATGCTTTTGTTGAAATGTACAGTTTCTGATTGTGCCATAACAATGATTACAAGGGAAAAATGGTTTCCTTTGAAAAGGAATTAAGCATCACTTTTTAAAATTGAAAATTGTTACCATTTTATTATCACAAAGAAAATTAATGTATTTGTGACACCCATGGACTGGCCCAGTAATCAAGGAGCCTCAATAGTCTCAACTAGCACCAATGAGGGACGTGCACATTGGGAAGATAACAAGTACACACACAGTAAAGTACAATTTCCCTTAAGAGCACACAGAGATCACAATCAGTCTGGGGCTGGTTTCTCCCTATCTCTCCAGAACCCCAGTAAGACTCCCCACTGGCACAGCTATAGGGTTCAGATCTCAGCCGAGTGGTCAAGCCAAAACCACCAGCACCCTCTCTGTTCAACCAGTGTTTCCTATCCCTGCCCAAGTATCTCACACACACACACACACACACACACACACACACACACACACACACACACACACACTTTGAGATTTGGTTTATACGCCAACACAAAGACACTCCTGGGGAAGGCTGGCACAAGTTCACTAGCTATGTCCCCTTCTGCCCAGACTAAAAGGTAATAATCAATGCCACCAACCACTACTTAGTTATCATCTACTTAAGGCCCTTCCCAAAGGGTGACCAATTCTACTGTGCAATGCTACTGTTATGCAAATGGTAGAGTGGTCTGTACAGTATCACCAAATACATATGCAAGTACCCTAAGAGCTTATATATCTCTACACAAAACCAGCCACAATTAAAAGGTTTAAATATATTTATTAATAAATAATAAAAGCACAAGACAATACTCATTAACTAAACACAGTGACAATAGAGTTCAGAATCACAGGAAATACTTTAAACAACATTGTAGGACAGTTTCACATAAATACAGAAAACCTCTAGACTACTCTTGCTATATTCCTATCTCTGAGAGGAATCACTGTACCTAAATAAGTAAATTACACAGCAAGACAAGTGACAGTGAGTTGTTAGGTCCTGAACAAGATACCAAATGCACTGATTGTCTCTCTGAGTTAGTTCTTAAATTAATAATACACACTGCTGCTGAATCATCTCAGATTACATCATTCTTCTCACCTCTGTCTAGTTTTACAGTCTAGCAGGAACTTAAAATTTTAACATGTCTCTGTTAATAATACTTATCTCCCAGAAGCTGACAATTCGCTCTTAGAAGCTTGCCTGAAACTGGGAGTCATAAACAATTACCTTGGAAACCTGTAATTGCCTCTGTTTCCAAACAATAGAAAGCAGCCCCAGCCTAGACCTCCTGTCTCTTAGCTGAGATAAACTAACTTTATACACATCGTAAAACTCTTTACTTATTTTCTCAGAGTTTGTAAGTTAACTCTTTATATTCCAGCCTTTGCCATTAACACATACATTTACATGGGCACATAATTTATACACATTTCTGCTCTTTTCCAGCAGGGTGCACTGTGGTTACAATCTTGAAGCTCAGTACAGAACATATAGTTTAATCATAATATATAGTTCTCTTCCATTTGTAAGGCAAGCCTGTGGATCATATTAATATTTACAAATGACATAGGGTTATTTACAAAATTCTATCTAGCTAGGCTGACAATGTAACAGTTCTATATAAACCATATTAATATTTTCAGGGGACATATAATTATTTACAAAATTCCAGCTAGCTGAGTTGGCAAAATCTTGGCTTATCACATTTCTCCCCCCACAAGAACTCAAGCTAGTTTTTTTAAGTAGCCCTTGACAAACATGGCTTAAGAGGGTTGAGCCTATCTGGGAATACCTTATCCCATTCCCTTTCTTGAGATTCCAGCTGCCTTAGCATTGCTGACACCAGTACCATGCTGCACTGTCCCATTATATGCCTGCCACCCTAAGCTCCACCATAGTAAATTGGGAATTTCCTGGATTGGTCCCTGTAACCATAGATGCCCCTCAGACTCCTCCTGCCTTGTACTGCAAATACTCAACACAAGGACATCCCTAGCATGGTAAGGCTTCATCATGTTAACATGGTACAATTTGTGCCCCTACCTCCTGCCTAGCAGTTCTACCATGTCATTAATATCACTGACCTTACTTACCACCTTGTAGAATCCCTCCCAAGCTGCTTGCAGCTTGTTGTGTCTGACAGGAATGAGAACCATTACCTGCTGCCCTACAGCATACTGTCTAGCTTGAGCATTCCTTTCCTACCAGACCTTTTTTGCTGTTGGGCTTCTGCCAGGTTCTCCTGGGCCAAGCCCATGAGTTCCCTAAGCCTTGTCCTGAGATTTAGGACATATGCCACAACAGACTCCTTGTGAGATTCACACTCACCATCCCATTTATCATGAATTAAATCTAGAGGTCCCCTCACCCTATGCCCATATAACAACTCAAAGTTTGAAAAACACTTGGATTCCCGGGGAACCACTCTGTAAGCAAAAAAGAGATGGGGCAAATATTTGTCCCACTCCCTCTTAAACTGGTCCGCAAATGCCTGTAGCATGGACTTGAGTATAGAGTTTAACCTCTCAACAAGACTATTAGACTGGGGATGGCAGGGTTGGTCTTTAGGTGCTTTACCTCACAGTACTTCCACAGACAAGCCAGCAGGTCTGATGTGAAATTGGCACCTCTGTCAGTCAGTATTTCTTTTGGGAAACCTACCCTCCTGAAAATCTCTAACAAAGCATTTGCCACCTTTTCTCCCTCAATGGAGGACAGAGACACTGCCTCAGGGTATCTTGTAGCATAATCTACTACCACTAAGATATACTTTTTCCCTGTGGAGCTTGGGGTCCTTAGAGGCCCCACAATATCCATAGCTACCTTATGAAATTGCTCCTTACTCACATGCAAAGGCATCAAAGGAGTTTTCACCTTGTCTCCTGCCTTGCCTAACTTTTGGCACTGCTCACAGGTCCTGCAGTACCTTGTTGCATCTCTGGAAATTCCAGGCCAAAAGAAGTTCTGCATAATACAGCTTTTTGTATGTTTTATGCCCATATGACCTACAAAGGGAATATCATGGGCTATGGCTATAAGTGCCAGATGTTAGATTCTGGGGACTACCAACTGCTGCATTGTCTCACCTTCTAGCCATCACTGAGGGGTCCACTCACTATACAGTAACCCTTTGTCCCAGTATACAGATTCCCCCTTCCCTTGAGAATCAGGTGCCTCACTAGCTACCTCCCTCAGGCCTTGCAATGTAGGGTCGGAGAGCTGAGCCTGTCTCAACTCTCTCTTTGTTACCCTTCCCAGCTCCTCTTCCACAGGAAGTTTTGTATTCTCTGACAGCTATGCCTCAGTGTCAGCCTGGGTACTACTACTTACCTCTGCCCTTGTAGTCACTCTGTCCAAGAGAACATCAGCACCCACAAGCAGCTATGGCTCACCTTCAGTCTCACTGCTGCAGGGTAGCTCACTCCTTGAAGTAACCACCTCACCATTCCTGGCTGCAAGTGTACGCTCTGTCTGGGTCTCCCCCAGGCTACCAGACCCACATACTTGTCTCCAAGCCTGACTGTGTGTAACTGCATAAACACATGGTATTACATTATCAAAATCATTCCATATCAGGACATCTGCAGGGATATCCTCAAACAAACCTACTTGCTGGCTTCCATTTCCACCCTACCAGTCAATGCGAACCCTAGCCAAACATATTTGGAATGGGGTCCTTCCTAAAGCTTTGACTGGAGTAAACTGCCCAGGCAAGTAGTGCTCCTCTGTAACCATTGCAGGCTTCACAAGGGTTATGTCAAAGGCTGTGTCTCTCTTAGCAATGGTCTCTTTGCCATTCACTAAGATAGGATATAACCTCTTGTGGTAGTTTGGTACCATTGTTGTCTCGAGACAACCTACTGTTGGCGTTTTGTCATTCCCACTTACTGGCTCTCCCACCTTTTGTTCCCCACTTTGCCTCTGTGGACATCTATATGCTACATGGCCCCACTGGTTGCATTTAAAACATTTAACCCTAGGTCCTGGATGCGTACCTGGAATAGTGGCTTCCTCTGCCACTGGCAAATTCTGTTGGGGCAGTCTGGGCTACCGACCATGGGTTCCCTTAGATCCAAGAGAAGCACTGGGTGTCCCTTTCCTGTGCAGTGATGCCCTGCTTGCTAGGTGTAGGTCTTCCTTCTTCCCCAATTCATCTACAGTAGAGCATTGTCTATCAGCTAACTAGATTATCATGTCCTCAGGCAAAGTGCTAAGGGCTTGTTCCCTCACCAAAAGGGCTGCCAGCCTTTCAGAAGTGGTGACCTGATATCACTCACCCATCTATGAAAATAATTGCTTAATTCAGCAACATATTCACACACACTTTCATCTGCCTTGTGTCTATGCTCATGAAACTTTTTCCTATAAGCTTCAGGTGTTAGCTTAAAAAATTCTAGCAAACAATTCTTTACTCCATTATAGTTTAAAAAGTCATTATCAGACAGTTTGGACAGAACAGTTACAGCTTTACCATGGAGTAAGGGGATCAGGAACCGTACCCAGAGCCTTTGGTCAACATCATACTGTTTACATACCCTCTCAAACACATGAATGAAACTATCAAAATTATCTCCCTCTGTAAACTGTGGAAGAAATTTACTGACCTTTGTTGCTTTTGGGGTTCGGTTACTCCCTTCTCCATTACCTCCATGACTATGGCGAAGAGTCAGCATCTCCTTTTCATGTTGCCTCTGTCTCTCCTTCTCCTCAGCTTCCAGGTATAGCAGTTTCTCATTCTCACCAGTCTCTAGATGCCTCAGTCTCTCTGTTGTTTCTATTTCCAAATGCTTGGCCTCCACGGCAAGTCTCTTTAGCTCCAGACAGATTTTTAAGTCATCTGTAGAAAGGTTGAGCTGTCCATTCTCTGACTGTTGTACATCTCCACAACCCATCTGATCATCCTCCTGGTTGCTAGTCTCAGATGCAGCTGTGACCAAAGCTGCAATCATGTCTGCTTTAGTCAGGTTTCCATGCACTAGTCCTTTATCCTGGCACATCTCAGCCAACTGGCTCCTTGTCAGCTTGCCATACTCCTCTGCTGACATGCTTGCCTGCTCTCCATGACTAACTAAACTAACAAAAGAAATAAAACAATTGTGATATGAATTCTGAATGTTCACTGCGTGGCTGATTTAGAGTACAAAAATACCTTGAGTGATGACTGTACACAAGCTACAGGAATTCAATATCCACACCACTACAAGCCAATTAATATGTGATGTAGCTATCTCTCCACTACCAACCAATTAATATTCGATGTGGATATCCCACCACTGCCAAACAATTAATATCTGAAACCCATGCACTGACCCAGTAATCAAAGAGCCTCAATCCTCACTGCTAACACCAGTGAGGGACATGCACATTGGGAGGATAACAAGTACATACACAGTAAAGTACAATTTCCCTTAAGAGTACACAGAGATCACAGTCAGTCTGGGGCTGGCTACTCCCTTTCTTTCCAGATCCCCAATAAGACTCCCCACTGACACAGCTATATGGTTCATATCTCAGGTGAGTGGTCAAGCCAAAGCCTCCACCACCCTCTCTGTCCAACCAGTGCTTCAAGTTCTGCCCAAGTAGCTGACACACACATACTTTGAGATTTAGTTTACATACCAACACACAGACACTCCTGGGGAAGGGTGGCACAGGTTCAATAGCTATACCTTCTTCTGCCCAGACTAAAAGGTAGTAATCACTGCCACCAACCACTACTTACTTATCAGCACCTTAAGGCCATTCATAAAGGGTGACCAATTCTACTTTGCAATGTTACTGTTATCCAAATGGTAAGTGTGACCAGAACTTTTAAGACTATTCTAGAGTGGCCTCTACAGTATCACCAAATACATATGTAAGTACACTAAGAGCTTATATATCTCTACACAAAACCAGCCTCAATTAGAAGGTTTAAATATATTTAATAATAAATAATAAAAACATGAGACAATACTCATTAACTCAACACAGTGACAAAAGAGTTTAGAATCACAGGAAATACTTTAAAACAACACTGTAGAATAGTCTCACATAAATACAAAAACATCTAGCCTACTCTTGCTATATTCCTGTCTCTCTCTAAGAGGAATCACTGTACCTAAATAACTTACTTACAGAGCAAGGCAAGTGCTGGTGAGTTGTTAACACGTCCAGAACAAGATACAAAATGCATTGATTTTCTCTCTGAGATAGTTCTTAAATTAATAATACACACTACTGCTGAATCATTTCAGATTCCATCATTCTTGTCACCTCTGCCTAGTTTCCCAGGCTAGCAGGAACTTAAAATTTTAACATGTCTCTGTTAATAATACTTATCTCTCAGAAGCTGACAATTCTCTCTTAAAAGCTTGCCTGAAACTAGGAGTCATAAAACAATTACCTTGGAAACCTGTAATGGCCTCTGTTTCCAGACAATAGAAAGAAACATATAGCCTAGACATCCTGTCTCTTAGCTGAGCTAAACTAACTTTATACACATCGTAAAACTCTTTACTTATTTTCTCAGTTTGCAAGTTAACTCTGTATATTCCAGCCTTTGCCATTAACACATACATTTACATGGGCATGTAGTTTATACACATTTCTGCTCTGTTCCAGCAGGGTGCACTGTGGTTACAACCTTGAAGCTCAGTACAGAACATATAGTTTAATCACAGCATATAGTTCTTGCACATTTGTAAATCAAGCCTGTGGATCATATTCATATTTGCAAATGACATAGGATTATTTACAAAATTCTATCTAGCTGGGCTGGCAGTGTCACATTTCTACACAAATCATATTAACATTTTCAGGTGACATATAATTATTTAAAAAATTCCAGCTAGCTGAGCTGGCAGCATCTCTGTTTATCACAGCATCCATAACATTCCAACTACTAGGTTCAAATAAATGTGACTACAAAAACATTTACTGTAGAAATCTCTAGCCTATAGAACAAGATGATGTTTGACCAACACACTTCTAAAATTTCTGCTGGTTTCAGAAGCTGAAGTGAAAAATAACTCTCTGTGATCAAGCTGATAATCTTGTAGACATACCTATATTGTGGCTTAAGATAGTGTGGCAGTGGCATTAACAGACATGTCTGAAAAAACACTTAACCAATAATATTCCATTTTTATCAGATGTTGGCATGTAGTGCTCTTCAGGCCTAAAGTAACTAGGTGGTCATGTAAGCATTCCCCATTGGCCAACAATGTACTGTCCACAGAGTAGTGCAGCAGTCCCTGCAGTAGTGGAGCAGAATTCTGAGATGTTGATTGTCTCAACATATGTTTGCATGTTCTTATATTCTATATTCTCTGTAATTTATGGAGTTTGTTTTGGTTGAGTCAAAATATGTTTGTATTTTCTTATATTGTGCATGCTTTGTAACCTGTGGGGCTCCACCTCCCCAATCCACCACTAAAAGTGGGTTACCCACTGAGTCAGACTACCCTAGTAAACAAACATAAAATAAAATAAATAAATAAAATACATAATATTTGTGATACACAAGCACGCCTCTCTATTATCTGTGTAATACCCTACTAGATGTTCAAAGGAACACATTATTACCTAGTATTTCACACAGAGTGGAAACTCTTGCACATTCATTCTAAGGAAACAAACACATGTAGAAGTAGTAGTACCATATGAGAGTCACCTTACATTGGATCAGGTGATATTTTTATATAGCAGTCACAGTGGGCTTCTCGTTAATTCCATAAACATCACTACCGTG
The DNA here is from genome assembly GCF_019279795.1 of Protopterus annectens. Taxonomy (NCBI): domain Eukaryota; kingdom Metazoa; phylum Chordata; order Ceratodontiformes; family Protopteridae; genus Protopterus; species Protopterus annectens. Next base: position 803,230,217 of record NC_056735.1, read on the forward strand.
AAGCTCCCTAGACAGTTATCTTACGTCAAAAAATCCAGTGTACTGTCATGTGATGGGCATATGCAGTCATAAGGTAAGTGCAGGACAATGCAAATAATATAAGGAAACAGTGCAGTGAGTTAATAATGGATAAAGACCTCAGCTAACAGAATGTATAGATGAAAAAATTACCCTAAATCAGGAATGACAATTATCAGAACAGGCTGCTTTCAAAAAGCTGCACTCTTTTAATGTCAGTTATGAATATTTTACCCTTACCATACCATTTTAACAGGTCTGATAATGTTTGGCCATCACAATCTCTTATCTCTGTCCCTTCAACAGAGGTTTACTAACATCTGTAGGGAATCAGCATTCAGCATTGGGCTGTATTTGCTATAAAATGACTAATGATGCCTGAAGTGTACCTGGATAGTACAGCACCACCTATAAGAAGAAAAGATTATTATTACTAACATCTTAGTCCCTTTTAATAGCATTGAGGGGAATAATGGCTTGTACAAGTCAGCTGGTGTTTTAATAAATAGGTGAAATTACTAATATTAGATATAACCATGTAGTAATTTTCCAACATTTTTTAACAACTTAAGATCATGTTATGAGTTATCGTGGTACCCAACTGCTGAATTACTCTGCTAAATTGCAAATCTAAAACAGTTTTAAGTTTTGCTTTTAGTTCTGAAATCATAAACAATAATACATTTTAAAGATAAAAACAAAATCCCATTCCTTGAATTCCTTCTAACTACATTTAACTAGATCAGACAATCTAATAATGAAATAATTACACTAAGCGTAAAAAGAAAACATGACCCTGAGCCTTGGCTAAATGTAGAACAGAGATAACAGGCTAATAATTACTGCATCATCTCACATCTGCTTTTATCACACAGTAACAGGTCATGAGTAACAAATTCAACCATTGCTATGTGGTTTAAGCAATGGCATCAAAAACATGTAGCTAATATCAAGATTATACCTATGCCAACAAAAGAAGTTTGGTGATCAACAGAGAATATATGTGTGCTTCATCGGCTAGTATGGTTAATCTTTTGCAGGTGTTTTTGATTAGAAAAAAAAAAGATCACTCACAGAAGGCCACATACTTTGATCTATAGATTATGCTGATTGCATCAATTACAAACAGCAACAAATGAAACTACATTTTTTTCTTTTTCTCAAATGATTTAAGAAACTGAACTGGGGAAACTGTATGCAACAAACTCTTCATAACACACAAGATTATAGGTTCATAGGTTCATAGGTTCATACTAGGCTATCTGCCCGAGGGCATTTATAAGCCTAGCCTATCGACGCCACCCCTTTAGTATGGGGAACTATACCCATTATTTTGCTGTGCCTCTGTCGAGCAGTGACACTGAGGTAATTCCTGGGGTATATCTGCGATCTCCCATCCATTGGTCAAGATTTCTCTTGAACAAGGCCAGCGAGGTGCTCTGCCTCACATGTACCGGGATTTTGTTCCACAGCATTGGGAGTCTTTGGGTGATGAATCTATCCCTCCAGCACGCCTATTTATAGCCCGTGTCGAGGTTTAAGTCTCCGCCCCTTGTGGCTCTGATGGATCTAGATTTTTGAGGTGAAGCATATTCATCAAAGCTGGGTTTGACGGGCCCTTGTATGTGAGGCAAAGGTCACCTCTGAGCAGCGTGTTTAGTTTTACTGAATAGAGCTGGAGTTCTTTCAGTCGGGCAGCATAGGACAGATTTTTGAGACCCTTTATCCTTTTGGTGAGGAACTTTTGTGGCCTCTCCAGCTGCTGCAAGTGTCGGTTCAGATACATTCCAAATGGGGCATTGTACTCAATCATTGGTCTGATGAGTGATGAGTAAAGGGAGACTATGACCTCCCTAGATGAGAATCCCTTCATGATAAGGTGGGCAATGTAGAAGGACTTCCTAACTACTTTAGCTACATGGGTGTCGAATGACAGACTACTATCAACCTGGGTCCCCAGGTCCTGATAACTTCTTCTGTGCTCAGTGGATTGCCACCTATTTGGTAGCTAGGGGTAACCTTGTTTTCCGAAGGGTATGACTATGCATTTTTGGCATTTCTGGCACCAGTTATCCATTTCTGTGAGACCCTTCTGAAGGATATCTGTGTCAGATGTGTTTTCTACTATGGCCAGTTTGCAGTCATCTGCAAACTTTGTCAGCCATAACCCTCCTGTGTTTGCTTGTACTTCGAAAAGTAGATGCCAAACAACCCAGGACTGAGCCCTGTGGGACACCACTTGTGACAGGCTTTGAGTCTGACATGGCGCCAGCAACTCTGACCCTGTGGGTTCTGTCACTCAGCCAGTTTGCAACCCATCTTGTGATGTATGGGTTAACATTTAAGCTGATGAGTTTTTCAATGATACCCGAGTGGGGTATTGTATCGAAGGCCTTAGCCAGATCGAGGTAGGCTGTATGGACTGCCTTTCCTCATCAATGGCTTTGGTGACTGTTTCAAAAAGTCAACCAAGTTTAAAGGCATGATCTGCCTTTGACAAAGCCAAACTGGGTTGGATCCAAAGTCTGCAAATTCCCTATGTCTTTATTTATGAGGTCCATTATGATCCTCTCCATGGCTTTGCAGATAAGGCTTGTCAAGCTAATGGGCGGTAATTTCCAGGGTCTGTGGAGGCACCGCCTTTGTGAAGTGGGACCACAGTTGCAGTGCCAGAGGTAAGACTTTGATTAAACAGCTGTCCTAGCTGTGGGTTTAATTCCTCATTGAGTGAGCACACAGCCGGGACACCATCGGGTCCCATGGATGCTGTGTTTTTGCTTTGGAGAGAGCAGTTCTCACTTGGGCGCTGGAGATGTTTGGGGGCTGCACTCATTTGGTATAGATATCTCTCCTTTTGGGGGGGGGGGAGTTTGCACTGAACCTGTCAGCCAGTATGTTGGCAATGTCTGTAGGATCAGTAATCTTCACATCATTTTGAACTAGTTCTGAGCATATCTGGGAGTTTCCTCCTAGGTTTCTAACATAGCTAAAGAAGGCCTTATGATTGTCTTTTGAGTCTTTAGCTATGTTTCTCTCGAAATTTGCTTTGGATGATTTTATGAGAGCTCTTAGTTTTTTACTTATAGTGATCAAGGGTGTCTTACCTTTTAAGGATTTTGCTCTATCTTGTAGTAGCTTCCTCCTTTTGTTGTAGAGTTTGTTTATGGCTGGGGTCCACCAGACTGGACACTTGCCTTTGGTACAAAGAGTCTTTGTTTTGCTTGGGATTGCCTTATCCATGCAGTCCTGCAGGTGCTGGTAGAAGGTGTTTGTAAGTGATTCAGCGGCTTGAGTATTGTTGGCCTGAAAGGAGACCACACTAGTCTTTAGAAGTGTGAAGTCGGCTTTGAGAAGTTCTTTACTGTGGTCTTTTTATTTCAGGTGGGGTGGGATGAGGACCTCCAGCGAGATTAGTTTGTGATCTGATCTCACCAGTGAGGGGTATACTCCGGTGTTGAACATTGTGCTCCCATGTTCGTGATGATGAGATCAAGTATGTTATCTCCTCTTGTGGGGATGGTGACTAGTTGTTCCATGGCATTTGAGTTTATGAATTCCAGGAACTTTTGGGCTAGGGTGTTTGGGCTTGAGTAGTGTTCCCAGTCTATATTAGGGTAATTTAAGTCACCTAGTATGATGGTGTTTGGTGATACATTTATCCTCTAGTGTTTTCAGGAAGGCCATGTGAGTTTCCTGAGTTTGTGAGGGTGGCCTGTAACATGCAATTTGCAGAGCAGTCTTGCCTATGGTTAATTGCACCTGGATGGTCTCCGATGCATGCCACCAGTCTTGAGGTGTGGGTGTCCTTGATGAATATGGATACCCCCTCCTTTCTTGGTATTGTCCGGATTGAACGCATGATATGAGGTAAAACCTGATAGCTGGGGTGCTCTCAGGAGCCTTGAACCAGGTTTCTGTCACAGCACAGACATCGATGTTCTCCATACTGAGAAGGGCCTCGGCATTTTGAGATTTAGACTTCTGGCATTGAGCAGCATTACCCTTAGTTTTTTCCTTTTTGTGTTCTAGGGTGGTAGGTTTAGAATTTGAGCCTTGCCTAAAAAGGCACTATGGGGTGGCAAGAGCCTTTGCCAATATCCGAATCCCAGGGTGACAGGTTGTCCAGCATGTCATCCCAGGCAGACAGATACTGGATCCCCTTTGAATGACACCAGTGTTTAAGCCAATTGTTAAAGCTGATCATCTTATCTCTGTATTGTGGCATCATTCTTGGTGAAGGTAGGGTCAGGGTCATACCTGCCTGGGCTACATAATCAGAGAGCTCCTCAATGTCTCTTTTCATGTAGTCCAGTCTCAGGGGTACGCCTCAGGTCGTTTACACCAGCGTGGACAATGACTGAGTCATATTTGTACCTGCTGTTGAGAGACCTGAGTGCTTGCGTTATGTGGCGGATTCTAGCCGACAGGCAGCTTACTGTGACCTTCTCCTTACTCAGTCTGGTGAGCGGGACATCAGTGTGTCTGACTATGGAGTCACCAATGACTAGTGTGTCTGGCATTGTGTTTGGCCTTAAGGGCTGTGACTGTTTGACACTCTGACTGTGAGGTCTATGTGTTGCGGGTGTTGTGTTCTGAGGTGGTGGTTGTTTGGGTGTCTGCTTTGGTGGCCTCTGCTGTTTTGGTAGATTTTGATCAGAGCCTCAGTATGTCTTTGTGTGTTTATGTGTATGATTTGAGGTTGTAATGGTACTATGTGAGACTGGGTCTATAGTGTGTGTGTAACCTTCTCCTCCTGACTGGTCTTGCCAGTCCTATGTTGAGAGCTCAGCCTCCAGTTTGGCCGTATAGTTGCATCTCATGTATTTGTGTTTTGTGGGAGGAGGAGGGTTGTTGTGTACATGAGGCAATTGAAACATTGCCTCAATATTCCCAGGTTCACCAGCTGAGCAGGAGAGGACACTAGCAACTGATCCCTCGACATGCTAGAAGGGTAGACGAAAAACTTTAAAAAGATTGAGAAATGGGGGTTGCCTTTTGGGGTACTATCTATGACAAGAGTGCCGTATCAAGGTAATAAGTACTGTAGGAGCAAGTGCTAGGTTTAATAGATAGAGAATAGTCTACTTGGAGTCGAGTAGAGATGATCTTTTTAGTTATAGGATACACTGATTTGATCAGTAGTATAGTTCGAGGAAGGTAGTTTTAAGGGAAAATTTGAAGAGTGGACTTTAGGTAGCCCGAATAGTTTAAACCTGCTTAACCGCACTGCCCTAGTGTGCAACAGTGGCAGCTTACCAGGGGCTGGAAAAAGCAGAAAATGGCCCAAAACCAATAAACTACTAGTTACTGGCTGAAACCTCACAAAACTGGACAAAGGCAGCTCAATGCTTCCCACTCCCACTGGTAGCAGCACAGGTAGCTTCCCCAAATAAGGCAAGGAAACAGTACACAGGAACTACAACCAAAGCCCAGGAATCAGCAACTCTGAAACTGGACTAAACTAGTAAAGCAGGAAAACAAGAGATATTTTTCTTTTTTCACAAAACAGGCAGAAACAGGTACAGCAAACACTTATAAATGCTATGAATCAGCTACTACAGCTTACACAGAAGAATTTGCTACAAATACAGTCAAATAGTAACAAACAAGGATTCCAAGTGGAATATTAAGTTAAATGCAGTAAAACAGCTTCAGTGTAACAGAAAGGCACGGGAAATACAGTTGCTAGGTATTCAGATGTGGAAAGCAACAAAAATATACTTAGTATCAAGAAAGTCGCTTATTCAGCGCAGCCTGGATTACTCTGCTGGCCCGTGGAGTCTGTGCTGAGTAGGTACAAGCTGAAAGTTTTATACCAGGGGCTGGAAAAGCTAGAAACTGGCCCAAACGACCAATAAACTACTAGTTACTGGCTGAAACCTCACAAAACTGGACAAAGGCAGCTCAATGCTTCCCACTCCCACTGGTAAGCAAGGTAGCTTCCCTTCCCCAAATAAGGCAAGGAAACAGTACACAGGAACTACAACAAAGCCCAGCCCAGAATCAGCAACTCTGAAACTGGACTAAACTAGTAAAGCAGGAAAACAAGAGATATTTTTTTTTTTTTTTTTTTTTTCACAAAACAGGCAGAAACAGGTACAGCAAACACTTATAAATGCTATGAATCAGCTACTACAGCTTACACAGAAGAATTTGCTACAAATACAGTCAAATAGTAACAAACAAGGATTCCAAGTGCAATATTAAGTTAAATGCAGTAAAACAGCTTCAATGTAACAGAAAGGCAGGCGAAATACAGTTGCTAGGTATTCAGATGTGGAAAGCAACAAAAATATACTTAGTATCAAGAAAAGTCACTTATTCAGCTCTCTGCAGCCTGGATTACTCTGCTGGCCCACGTGGAGTCTGTGCTGAGTAGGTACAAGCTGAAAGTTTTATAACAGGGGCTGGAAAAAGCTAGAAACTGGCCCAAAACGACCAATAAACTACTAGTTACTGGCTGAAACCTCACAAAACTGGACAAAGGCAGCTCAATGCTTCCCACTCCCACTGGTAAGCAAGGTAGCTTCCTTCCCCAAATAAAGGAAACAGTACACAGGAACTACAAACAAAGCCCAGGAATCAGCAACTCTGAAACTGGACTAAACTAGTAAAGCAGGAAAAACAAGAGATATTTTTCTTTTTTTTTTTTTTTCACAAAACAGGCAGAAACAGGTACAGCAAACACTTATAAATGCTATGAATCAGCTACTACAGCTTACACAGAAGAATTTGCTACAAATACAGTCAAATAGTAACAAACAAGGATTCCAAGTGCAATATTAAGTTAAATGCAGTAAAACAGCTTCAATGTAACAGAAAGGCAGAAAATACAGTTGCTAGGTATTCAGATGTGGAAAGCAACAAAAAATATACTTAGTATCAAGAAAAGTCGCTTATTCAGCTCTCTGCAGCCTGGATTACTCTGCTGGCCCACGTGGAGTCTGTCGATTAGTAAGACAGTTTTGAGTGTGATGGGCAGATTGCACCATAGCTGGAAAGCAGTACTTCAAAACAGGGATATAAGATATAGGGAATCAGACAGTAATACACTGTAAGCTGCTTTATTAGAGACAGGCAGAACTACAAGAAGCAAACACTGTATATACGAGCAGCATCAGCCATATGGTTGTGTGCATGTGTGTGTGTGTGTGTGTGTGTGTGTGTGTGTGTGTGTGTGTGTGTGTGTGTGTGTGTGTGTGTGTGTGTGTGTGTGTGTGTGTGTGTGTGTGCGCATGCGTGTGCATGTGTGTGTGTGTGTGTGTGTGTGTGTGTGTGTGTGTGTGTGTGTGTGTGTGTGTGTGTGTGTGTGTGTGTGTCTGATTGAGACAATGTACTTGCAGTGCGAAAGCAGCATTCTGGAGTGGCACATAAGACCCATGGGTGAGGTAGCAATACAAAAAATACTTTGTGTTATGATACATTTAACTAACTCACCTTTCACTAACTGATGAACCATCAAACCCACTCCTACTGGATTCTTTAAGTAGAGGTAAGCACTGACCCCATTTAGGGCCTTAGCTCCTGCCACCCTTTACTAAAGTTACTTTCTATGAAGTAGGAAAAAAATCAGTGTAAGTTATAAAAGCTATTGATGATAATCTGTTTGCATAAGTGAGCTTATTGAAGAGTATCTCACTAAAAGGTAAACTGAGAAAATCATTGAGAAGCAATGTATTGCTTTGTATGACTATTATAACTGCCATGCATTACTGATAATTAGTTGCTAATACAATGAACCCCATGTTGTAACACACTATAGTCTGACTTCAGTAAGAACAAATATGTTGCTGAGTCACACTGGGACAAAGCAGTAACTACTTAACACTAATGAGAACTGATGAAAAAAGTCCCTAATGGTACTGACAAGTGGAGTGGTACTGTGACAGAATGGGACTTCAAATTAACCAAAAACAGACTGGAATAATATTAGTTTTACATCATTAATAAGGAAATAAAGAAATCATTTAAAATGTATGTACAGCAACAATTCTTTTCAGATCATAACCAAGCCTACCAGGTAACAGAACCATTTGGATATTGTTTGTGTTCTTAAGAAGATAATTTGTTCACATCAGGTTTTATCCCCTTTGATGAGCAGTGATCATGCATTTATAAAGGTTAAATTATTGCTAATTCTCCCAAAGAGAAATTTAAAACTTTGCACAGAAGACTGACAACAGACTATAGGGAAGTAAAAATAATTGGAGAGATATATTTGATGGAAAGATGGAAGAAGAACTGTGGCAAGTTTTGAAAGGAAAATATTTTTGAATGTAAATGTTTAACATTAAGATCTAGGCTTACAAGGTCAGGAGGTTATTATTTCCATAAGAATAAGATGCTTAATTACAATGAGAGATAAAATATAAGAAATTAAAATGAGATTGAACTATTACTTTGAAAAGTGAAATAAGTAAACTAGATAGACAAATTAAACAGTGTGAGACAAGAAAACATTTGCTGAAGATTAATATAAAAATGTTTCAGTGTTTTGAATACTACATTTATTTGACATAATCACATTTATCTTAATTCATGTTTAAAAATGTATTACTCATGAAACAAATGTTTATTTCTTACTATTTTTATGCATAAGTTATGTTCCATAATATTTTCATTGTATAATATTTTATATGTATTATATATAATTTGTGTTTTTCTGTTTATGCTACTAGTGTATAAGTTTACAATCAATGTCATTTTTGTTATTTGGATCTTTTGGGACTTTCCCCCAGGCCTCTGCTGAAAATTGGCCTATTCCCAGTCAGTCTATCCCGGTAAACAAAAGACAAATAAATAAATAAATAATATGAAATCATTTTATATATATACATACGCGCGCGCGCGCACACACACACACACACACACACACACACACACACACACACACACACACACACACACACACACACACACACACGTCCCCTTCACATTGCCAACACTTCAAAATGTCGAATTTCATATGACTGAGACCGTATGATTGACATCTGAAATGCCGACAATGCAGAACCGGCATCTCTGTACAGTGAAAGATTTCCATTCCTGCACTGTAGTGTGATCTCGGAGTTGGTATATTTAAGTTACGGGGGGTGTGGGGGCGGAGCCCCCCACGGAGGGTGCAGGGGGCTTGCCCCCTGCTAGCAGTGTTTAGGTAAGTGTTTTTTGTTTTTTACTTTTCTATTTCATATGTTCAACATTTCAAATGTTGATCATATGGTCTTGGCCATATGAAATTCGGCATTTTGAAGTTTCGAACATATGAAGCAGATCCATATATATATATATATATATATATATATATATATATATATATATATATATATATATATATATATATATATATATATAGTAGGAGTAAAAATAAACATGTCTAAATAACTCATACTTGTACAAAAAGTTAGGACTCATTTCATTAAAACTGGATTAGAGATGCAGCTGCTCACATAGCAACTTCTTTTTTCTCTGTACAGTATATGTTCTGATAAACAAATCATTTTTTAAAATCAAGTCTTACAAAGTACTAGTCATGTATACGTCATCACTGTTCAGAACCATTGTGCGTGATTAAAAACACCTCACAATTTCATAAATGCATCCCAAGAAATGCTAAATTAATAAACCACAATGTGTAGATAGCTAGAAATGCTGCCATCATTGCATATGAAGTTAACATATCTAATTTTCCAGGAAATAAAACTTTACGTGTTTGCTATAATATCCACCAAGCTAAACTAACTTGTTTAACTTGCCAGCATATAAAAAACAGTGGCTCTTATTTTGACCACTTCCCACTTTAAACATTAACTCTGAATGGTCTAAATTCTTTTTATGGATCTTAGGGAAATAAAAAATATATGTTTAACCTTGGATGTTGGACTATAAAAAGTAAGTGTCCAAATCAATAAACACATAGTCTACTTGTATGCAAATGGCAAGAATATCAAGGGCAATTTAGCTGTAACTGAAGGTGTCAGATAGTACAACAAGCATTTTTAACATCAATGTCAGTGTTTCTAATCACAATATCTCCTCCCTTTTAAGCTTTCATTAACCTGACATCAGTGCTTTGAAGTTGCTTTGAACAGAATGTTCACCTACTGTTAAATTACAAAATGTTGTTGGCTTAGATGATAATGTTTTAATGTATGTCTCATGGTGTAGGGGATTCAAAAGCAGCTGAAGCCAAAGTAAATTTGAGTACAAAGTGCTTCATATTTCATTTTCGATATTGACAAAGGAAAACCAACAGAATCATCTAGTAAGAATTTAAACTTAGGTTTCCTAACAAATAGTTTAAGGTCAATTAGTGTTTGGCCAAATCAGATCTTTTAAATTCCCTTACTTAAGAAATGTATCTGATTGTCTGAAAAATGAAAATAACTGATGTGCATGATTTATGTTGAAAAAAAGCATGTTGTGTCACAGACAAGGAAGATGGAATGAAACGTTACCCATGTGTCTTTTGGAACCACAAATAAATCTGCGGAAGTTGTGCCAAGCTGTCTGATAATGTTAATTTGCTCATTAAGTGAAAATCATAAAAACCTTGCCATGCTAATGTCTCTTGGGCTCCACCGGCTAACTTGCCTCTTGACCATCTGCAGTAACTCCTCTGAGTTTGGTCTGATATACAGTGACTACTGGAGAAACATGCTTTGATAATTTCTATCTGGGATTCAGACCTGGTAGTAATGCTTATGCTTCTGGCTGGAAAAGTTGGTAGTTTGTTTGTTTAAAACCCTGGCTGTTATGGGTGGTCTAAAAAAACAGAAACACATAGAAGTGTTGAAAAAGTCTTCTGCAAGTGATGACTCAGTGAAATTAAAATCCTGGAAGCCATTTTCTGTGAATCTCAAACTAGTTTTTATTTTTTTTTTAATTTAATTTATTATTATTATTATTATTACTATTATTATTTATTTTATGCAAGGGGAATGCCACTCTGATGGAGTAAAGGGCAAACTTGACTTTTGGAGAAAGAATGTCCATACTACTAACAAGATACCCCCAAGGATCCTCATAGTTGATTGATTAACTTTGTAGCTGAAATGTGATAAGTGGACCTTCTTGATAAAGAATAAGCTTGTAGGCTGGCCCATTTACATAATCTTCACAGTCTCTGGCAAATTCTTTTAGTCCAGGGTTTGACTCTTTTCATCATGTTTTTACCTACTTTGAGAATGTTTAGCTTGTCACTTAACCAGACTGCAGTGGGGCAGCTGGGAAACAGAGATAGGCTCCTACATGGTTTTATTGACCACATACATAGTAACTATCTATGAAATAAGCTAGAGCTGTGTCTTTCTGGTCTGTCAAAAAAAAAAAAAAAAAAAACAATTAAGAGTACAAGTATCAACTGGAAAGTTACTGTCTTTTGCCACTAAATTGTCATTATGTTTAGCCAAAATGACATTTGGCTCACAACCCGTCATTAAAAAAGACAACCAAATCTTGATAAAGCTGACAAGCTGTACTTAATACAGTTTGGAATGCAAATAAAATGCAAAGCTCTTGAGACTCTATTTACCTTAATGTTTTCATAAAAAAATAATAAAAAAAATTACTACCACTGTTGGTCCTAAATCCAAATGAATGTATAGGTTTTTAAAAAATGCTTGGAAGGTTGTTTTTGATGGGCATCTGGCTGTTTTGAGACTTACTGAAATCGTTAGTTGAAATATTAAAATGTCTTAATGTGCCATGCAGTTCATCTAATAAGGTATGCAGGTGGTATTCTGTAAAAGAAGTATCAGCTGAATCCAGCTGTTCTATCACCCAAACAAAATGTACCAACACTAACAGACAACTGGAATCTACAGTCTGTTGTTTTGTTCTGTTTAGTGTTTAACTGCTTTTTGTTTAATTTGTTTATAATTTCAAGGTATTATTCCCCTAAATTTGTTGTTTTAGAATGATTCCAAATGTGGGCATTAACTGAGCTGTTGCCAGTGATTATGATTACCTGTGACTCTCTTTATTATTTATGTGATGAATGACTACTCCAATTGTCTTTCAGATAGTTTTATACTATTTTTATCTCTATTCTATCTCCAGGTGCTGTGTTCGTGGATTTAAATGAAAGAACTGCTTATGACATTATGCTTCAGTGATTTATTTTTCTCTAGTCGTAGAATAATCCGTCATGGAGAAGCTTCTGAGTTCTTTTGCTTTATAAAGACCATCTCCTCACCATATCTTCTTTGCTTCTACATTATTCATTACTAACTGCAACTCTAATGATTAGTGATTGGTAATGCTGCAAAGTCTCTGAGCTAAAATAATTTCATAATGTGACATGAAACTGTCTTTGAATGCTGACTTTTGCTTAAATTACCATTAAATGTAGATTTTTGCATTTATTTCACTGTGTGGCTTTTTATTGTTTCTGGTTTTACTAAGTTTAATAACAATCAAGCATAAAAAAGTGTTTGATGGTAAAAAAATGTAATAAAGGATCACATATATGTGCAATATAAGAATCATAACATCAGCTATCTCCAAAACAAAGATACCCAGACTGTTACCATTTGAAATATCAGGTCCCACTAGAGTGAGTTCCAAAGTATTCAGACTGAATGGCCGAAAGATTGGACTTAAATATGTTAAGTCTGATTTGCCATTTCTCAGAGTATTTCCTTTTCACCAAGACATGGCAGTCTTGAAGTTTGCATATTCAGGTAGTGTGCAAAGCTTGCAGATGATATAGGGGGGTGTGGGGGGGCTTGACCCCCCAAAAAAGAAATTTAAAGCAGAAGAATGATTTTTGAGATTCGCTCTTTTCCTTTGTTTTTGGCCTTTTTTATTTTAGCTTTTCAGTACTCAGGATTTTGAGTGCCATATACTCGCATGCACACACAAACACAAACACGCACACACACACACACACACACACACACACACACACACACACACACACACACACACACACACACACACACACACACACACACACAAACACACACACTCTCACACACACACACACACACACACACACACACACACACACACACACACACACACACACACACACACACACATGCAGAACTGATGTCTTCAGCAATCTCCTGAGATGTATATAAACTTCATCATCAACAAGGACAAGATTAGGCCAGCTCTGTGGAGTAGAGGGATAAAGCCCTAAATATGTTCCAGGCAACCTGAGTTTGATTAGCAGTTTGGTTCTTGTAGAACCTGCCAAGGGTTGACAAGAGTGAGCAGATGCTGCCAGCTCATCCATCCTGGAATAGGGAGGTGGCTCTGAATCAACACATGAGTGACACTTACTGGAAACACTAGCTGTTCAGTGGATTTCTAAGCTAGCCAAACTTGCATTTCCATACCACAAGTACACCTGATTGCCATAGAGAATGTATCATGTGAAGATATGCTTCCCTTCACAAGATAGTGATTGCAAGCTAAGAGGAGTTGATGATGGGGTGACCAGTGCACCCTCTTGTAGATGTTAGTCTGCCCACAAGGACAAACAATTTAACATGATGCCTAGGAGTTCCCAGGCAGGAACAAATTAGTTGTAGCATTGTCACCTATCCTTTAAATACCCTGCTCCCATTCTGTAGAACAAATGGGATAACTGGCCATACTAGGGAAGCCACTGAGCAAGATCCTCAGGGGAGCAAAAAAAGTCAAGAGTTTCATGCTAATATTTTAGCCTATGGATGAAAAGACAAATGTCTTGTAGCATTTTACTTTATCTATCATGTATCGTATTATACAATAGGATTTTAAATAAAACTATTTTTTATATATGATTGTATAACCCAACACATATAGATATTTAATTATTGTTCAGCCTTATTTTTCAGCTTTACTTGTTCATATCTGGTGAATTTATAAAGCATATATACATTCTCCATAAGTAACGACATATATAATATGTTTTGAGATTATGTGGGTTACCACCCCCTTTCATTATATAATTTACTATTTCATCCGTTATTCAGGTCTCTAATAGGAAATAGAGCTCAGTACCTTACAATCAATATTTAGATTAATCAATGTGAAGATTAGTATCATGAATTATGTGTATGTAATAATTTGTTTTTCAGATATGTATTTTCAATTCTTTCACACTTCAAATATTTTAGTATAGTTTTTTATTTGCAATATAACTAGACATAATTTTAAGGAATTGCAAATAATACAATGGAATTGTGAATAGCTATTTGCATGGTTCCAGATACAATTGCACACATACATATATTTTAATGACATCGTGGTAAATATATGTTTTGTTGTGTCTGGATATATTTATTTATATTTTTATATATATATTTTTTACTTTTTATACTAATGTTTATATACAGATAATATTATTTATATATTATTTAGTTTATATATGTACAAATTTGATATTCATATATTCGCATTTTATTTATTTATTTAGGAAATTAATATTTATTCCATATTCCGATATGAGCACCTATGCACTTTAAAATTTGATAAACAGTACTCATAAATTTAATGTACATATACAACATTTTTTAGATTTTTTAGATTAACATCAAATATATACCTTATAATTCAGTCCTTTCTTATTTTTACATAAAATTACTTATAAACATTTTTGTACTGGTGCTAAAATAACTTATTTGGATGTAAGACAAGGTTTACAATAAGACTAGTGTTTTATGTTTATCGTACATTTTTTATATTGTATGACGTTGAATTATTATTGTATTTACATATGGTGTTTTGCAAGAGTGAAAGATATGTTTCAAAAGCAATGTTCACTTTACATCAAATGTTTACACGAGTTGTTTTGATTCTAATTTTAAATTCAGCATTCAAGTACTATAGTTTTTTTTAATCTATGCGGCGTAGTTTTAAAATGAGTTTTTCCTGCTATTAATATGTAACAAATGCATATAAGAGTTGCTCTGGTTCTACTTATTAGTATTTAAGCATTACAGCTTTCCAACTTATGCAGCATAGTTTTAAATGAGTTTTTGTGCTATTCAAGTGAATGAATGATGTAATTGAATAATCACTTAATTGATTAATTAAGTTACACTGCTATGAACTATATAAGAAGTGGGTCATTACATTGTTTTAAACTTGTCTGAAGAAGCGTGCATTGGCAGCACGCGAAAGCGCTTACTTTCTTCCTTGGATTTCATGTAATAAAGCTGTTACATTGTTCGTGGTGGTGGTCTACCTGCTTCTTGGATTATTACTTGTCTTTTGTGGTCGACCAACTTTAAGGGAAAGGTGTGTCTTTTTTACCTTGAAGATCCTCAGGGGAGCAAAAAAAGTCAAGAGTTTCATGCTAATATTTTAGCCTATGGATGAAAAGACAAATGTCTTGTAGCATTTTACTTTATCTATCATGTATCGTATTATACAATAGGATTTTAAATAAAACTAGCTAAATAGAATATTAATTTACATTTGATACTGAATGAGGCTGCATGTATTTGAAAACTATGACTACAGTATAAACTGCATAGGAATATAGTTTATACTACAATGACAGAGGATGTATATAGTCCCAGGTATTGCCAAAGTCATAGATTTTATATAAAATCGTAGCAGTTGTCTTGTTTGGTGAAACTGCATGTTGACATTCATTTGCTAACATGTCTAGAAAAGAAAACTATTACTTATCTAATTGCAACTTTCGTGTGTAGATAAAGATTTGAAGTCACCAAAGATATTCTTACTTGAGTACTAATGGCACAACTACTGTAATTTTCCTTGAGAAACTAAAGCCAACAATGAGGTGTACATGAGAGCATTAATGATGTTCTATTGACAGAATTTTTCTTAAAAAATCTACTATGTAATTATGTGCAAATAACACATATACAAAAGGAATGGCAAAAAAAAAAAAAAACATGAAATCTGTAACTGTCAAACAAATATATCTAGTATGAACAGTAATACATAACATGATAGTCTAATAAAATAAGAGAAATACGTGCTTTCCATACAGATTAAATACATTTAGTAGCAGTAAAATCTTGTGAATATATAAAATATACCAGTTCACTGGCAAATGTAATTAGTTTAACAAGTAAGTAGTTATAGTTTTGCTTTAAAAATTCAGCCACATTGTTGTGAGATTATTCATATGACTTTTATGACATCAACCAATCTTGCAAGTTCTTTTCCAGATTTTTGGAATTAATCTATTTTGCTTGTACTAGTCATAACGTAGATATTGTTAATTTATTTTGGAGATGAAATATACTTGATTATTCTGAAATCATTTGCTCTAAAAAGGTGAAATCTCAGTCCATCTTAACAGTTACATTTGACTGTCATATGGTTATCTTACATCATATTTCCAATCCAGTGCTCAACAAAATTATATCTTGATAATTTATTTATGGTAGAGCAAAATGAAATTGGAGCAATGTTTACTACACTACAGAGTAAACTGTAGGTGAAGAAATTAAGACATTAAAAAATCTACAAGAAAGAACCATACGTTAACACTGAAAGAAGGAATGTAGCAACAATAAACTACAACAAAGCAACTTATAAGTTATGAGTAAGCAAAGGAGAAAGAGTGAGAGGGAAGTTAGCGAGTCAAACAACAGAGCATATTGCCTTTCCTAACTCCCGAATACCTCAGAAAGACTTACAAGGATAAAACACTGGACCTTCTCACAATTCTAATAATGATACAAATGTCTTCCAGCATGCATTCTTTTTCATAACCTGTATCTGGCTTTTACTATGAAAAGTAACTATGAACAAATTTAAAAGTAGCTATGAACTGTAGCCGCATTTCTCTGGATTTTGTTTTCCATAATATACATCACTCTATCAGAGCTAGTTAGTCATTTTCAGAATTTTTGAAATGTGTAAACTCTGGAAATCCTTATTTTTGTCAGAACTTAGCAACAATGAAACCAGTTGCCCAAATGACTACAA
This sequence comes from Protopterus annectens, assembly GCF_019279795.1. Classification (NCBI taxonomy): domain Eukaryota; kingdom Metazoa; phylum Chordata; order Ceratodontiformes; family Protopteridae; genus Protopterus; species Protopterus annectens. Next base: position 803,247,137 of record NC_056735.1, read on the forward strand.
TGATAAAAGGAGTGGAAACACTCCATATTTTATTTGTAAAAACAGAAAAAAATGCATTTTACTACTTAGCCTCAGCACTCTACCACGACCACTGTCTATTTCATTTAAATATATACATGTAAGTCTGTGTCCTGTTGCAAATAATTGCCATCTATTTGTTCTGTCAAAAATGGCAGCATTTCTGAATCTTTTACTTTTAAACTTCTGTTTGTTTTGTAATAATTTACATATTTCTTTTCACCCCAGACAGAATTTGTTTCAATTGTGTGAGGCATTAGACCAAGAGTAAAAGAGAAACCTGTTAAGACATGTTTCTCACTGACTAAATCATGGACTGATTGAGCCAGCATATCTTGTAAACCTCTATGAAAAGTTAAAGAATGCATAAGTATCAAAGACAGTCGAAGAAAGTTACTGGTGCACAGAAAACTTAATTTGTTTTTGCTACATTTTGCTAATTTAGCTGCGGCCAGATTCTAACAGTCTGAACAGTTAGCCTTATTTCTAATATTACATTAGAAACACCATTATCATATAACAAAGTAAGACTCATTTTACAGGTTTTAAAAAACTGCTTTTACAGTATGTTAGCTGATGAAAGTAACTGCAAGTTATTACCATCTGACATTATTAACCATTCCAACTGCATGAATGGCAAGTACTCTGTGGTATGAAATGGTAAGGGCACATCAATGCACAATGAATGATATTCTGATATAAAATGATGCTGAGACTCCTGAGTGCAATATGACTTTCAAAAAATAAAGCTATTCTGGTATAAAATAAATAATGACAATTTATTTATTTTGCTTATTTCATCTTGCTTTTAGTTACAAGGTTTGTCCAACTGAGTTTAATCAAAAACTTCTTTTCAGTACAGACCTAGGGAGAAATGCTCCAACATGTTACAACCATTTTAGACATAACTTCAGTAATATACATGGACAGACATTAAGTAATATACATTAACAGTTACAAATATATTTGCTAATTAGATTATATTCATATGAAAAATAGAGGCAACTATTACAGTATGAAAAATTCTTATGCCTTAGTAGATGTTTTTAATGCATCTTTATTAAATTATCACTTAAGACATAAGCACTAATACATTATCAGAAAAGTAAACAAACCATATTAACATTTTTCCAGTTCCACATATTATACATCATGTTTGCTTTCTTTATAATAGTTTGTCTTTAAGTCCAACATTACATTAATCGCTCATTGCCTGTCATACCTTAAAGCTCACTCCTCCTCATGAATTTTGTACTGAAAGAATTGTTCCCACAAATTACATTTATTTCTATGTAATTTGCTCATTCTGTTTTCTAAAGATCCCTCTTTCGGTTTGTTTATCTCTTATACAATACTCAATAGTTCAAATGCTCCTGCACTGACCCTACTTAATAACCTCTCTCCCTCACTTTAAATAATATTTCCCCCCTATTATTCTATTTCTACTTGCCTAATATCTGTAACAAAATAGCGCTGTGACTATGATTAAGATGAAACTGTACTGTGATTACTGTTATATTGTGTTATATTTTTATTTCTGTGACTATGTAAAGTAATATGAATATGTTATATTGATTGTTACTAGCATTATATTTATTGTGTTGTTAATTTTTATACTATGCATTTTGGAGCTTTTCTCCTCGTGTCTTTGCAGAAAAAGGGCATCTGCCCAGTTGGACTAACCTGGTGAACAAATGTCAAATAAATACATAAATAAAATGCATTAGTTTTAAATATGCATTAGTGGATGTTGAACACTGACCATCTGAAAAGATGTATTAGTGGGTTTATTAGAAAGATAATAGATCATATGATTAGTGCTTAGAAAGTCAAATAAATGGAGGTCAAGGAAGGAACTAGGTAGGGTTGAAAATGTCAATATTTTAGTTTAGAGATGGGGTGTTCAGCATGTTCAGAGACAATTATATTTATGGCTGTCATAAGGCTTATATTAGAAGTATGGAGGTGTGTGAGTAGTGTCACAACATAATGTATAAAGCTCTGAGATGGTAATAAAACTACTCAGGCTTTGCTGATGACTAGTTGTAGGGTGTGCAGTTCTAAATGAAGGGAAGTGGTTTAACAAAATGGCAAGCTGAAGAGAACGGTGGTACTTATCTTAGAGATGCACAGAAGTTAACATTGGCACTTATCCTGGAGATGCACCGAAGTTAACATTGGCACTTATCCTGGAGATGCACAGAAGTTAACATTGGCACTTATCCTGGAGATGCACAGAAGTAGATTCATTGCTTTGATAGGTGAAGTTTTGTTGTTGTTTTTTTTTTTTTAATAAGATTATTTTCTAAAGGGATTGCAGTGGTAGTAGGATGTGATTCAACAGTTTAGCTGCACTATTTGAATATAGAGAGCAATGGCGTAGAGGTCTGTAAAATGATAAGAACAAATGGATAATTGTTCTGTTTTTGGCATGTGTAATCAATACTTTTGTTTGTTTTTTTGTTTGTTTGTTTGTCTTTGTTGACCAGGAATGTCCAACTGGGCAAATTCCACTTTCAGCAAAGGCAAGGGGAGAATCACTTCAGCAGATACATTTAAGATGACAAAATAAATGTTTTTCCATCAGATATTACATAGAATGTTCTTAAGACATCTAGATACAAACAGGTAATTGTTCTGTAGTGACACAATACAAAATGAAACACACTTTCTTCTGTGGCAACATTATATATGATGTTAAATTTCAAAAAGGTATACGGCTGAAGATTTGCACACAAGAAAGATGAATAAGCATTCAACCAAAGTTAAATACTCAAAATTCTAACCTGTTAAGCAAAGCAAACTTGTAATCATTTTTGTTTCTTTAGCAGTGCATCTACAAATATTCTGTTCAAGAATTCAGAAATTCAAGCAAACGAATGACTTAGCTGTGGGACTTAAAGTCCCTAGTTCATCACTGCATTTCAGAATTCAAAATGTATTTATCAATCTAAGTTATTACAGCCAAGGTAGTGTGCCTGGTTCAGAAAACCATAATATTTTTGAAATCATCTGTATGTTTCATTTTGATGTTTATCCACATGATATGCATAGTTTACATACACACACACACACACACACACACACACACACATACACACACACACACACACACACACACACACACACACACACACATATATACATATATATATATATATATATATATATATATATATATATATATATATATATGGATCTACAGTATTAGATAATTTACGTTTTACCGAAACGAAAATCTGCTAATATAATTAGGCGAAAGTACGTTTTATCGAACACGCACGTTTGCGTAATAAAGTTTACAAACTAGAGTAGTAACGGGGGAATGCTGATTGGAAACATGCTTTTTGCATGTTATATTAGTTGTACATCAACATTTAGTGTTGATGTACAACTAATGGGACTTTTACTGAGATCGTGGTACAGTGGGGATGAAGGAACATCCCCTTTTCCCCACTGTAGTGCGATCTCGGAGTGAGACTATTTAAGTAGAGGGGTTGTGGAGGGTGCAGAGGGGTTTGCACCCCTGCATAAAAGTGTTTTCAGAATTGTTTTGTGTTTTTTTAATGGATTTACATGAAAGTGCGTTTTCACTGAAAAGCACTTTTGTGTAAATGCATTTGCGAATTTACATTTCGCTGAAATGTAAATTCATTCACAGACAGTAGATCCATATATATATATATATATATATATATATATATATATATATATATATACATATTATCTCTACCTTGAATGCGCCTATTTGTACAACATTTCTGCTGGTCTATTTTGATTATGAAAAGCATCAATTCTTGATAAACCTGCCCAGTTAACAAAGAATATAAAACTAAACCATACAATACAGTTGGACCACTGCTTCAGGGGATGGATAAATAGATTCAACTGTGAACAACTGAAGCACAATCATTTAAAAATCATCATTTGAGCATAACTGAGAACACACATTTCACTTATAACATCATCTGCAAGGATCAAAATAAGTATTTTTGCAGGAAACATGCCCCCATTATTTTCCATATGGGCAAGCCACTATACCCCATAAATTTCTGTATACTAACAGAAGTAAAAAGAGAAAATTCCCATTAAACTGCACAGCAGTCTTGCACAGAAATCATACAGTGCCTGAATATCTAGCCTCTGATCTGTGACAAAGGGTGATTTTGACCATCTGTGTTCAAACATGTAGACCCAGATCAATGGTTGCCCATTGCCTGCAGGGAATCTCAGGTAAAAGACCTAGTATTGAAGAGAAAGGCTGGAAAAAGTTCAGTCATGTCAGGTAACAGAGGAGGGAAGCATCACAAGTGTAACAAATTGTTATTTCACATAGAGGGTGGTGTGAGTCTGGAATGCACTATTTTTTGAGATGTCAGTGTGTAGGTCTACTGATAACTTTAATGATGCCTTGAATAGTTGAATAAATTATGGATAATCAGACTAGTGGCAATGTAGTACTAGTTGTAATACTTCAATGGATCAGGTGGGCCATCTTGAATGTACTACTTTATGAGGAGGGTGCGGCTTGTTTGGAACATATTGGTGAAAACAGTGGGGAAGTCTCCACATTCAAAAGGTTCACGTGTATTAATGACAAAATGAACTAGAAAGAAGCAATATAGTTCAATTCCCTTGTATTTTAGCCTTGAGTAACTGGGAGTATCCTGCACAATTCTGGTAACCTTTTCATTAAAAAAAAATAAAAGAATGGAGGTAGTACAGTCAAGAGCTACAAGATAATCCAGCGAATTCTAACTAGATGAATGTGAAATATTTCTGTGGTAGAACCATGGATTCAATAGAAACGTAGCAAGAAACAGAAAGGGTATGATACATACATTTGATAGAATGTATCAGATGCATACACCACCATCATGTTTATGTTCAGAATCATGCATGAATTTTATATTATCATCTTAGGCTTAGAGAGGTTCAGAATTTAAAAGCAGTACTTGAATGTTTGTTTTCCTTCATGAAGATGGTTTACATTTAGTGGTGTTTCCACTGGGAGAAAGTGAAGAGTTCAGAAACTGAAACCTTTACAAAATAGTGGAATAACATAGAAATTATTGGAACAACAGAGGATAGAGAACAAAGGGGATGCATAGCGTAAATGAGGATACCACTGCCTGCTTTCTTTGTTTAAAACTATGCAACATTTTGTTTTGTGTTCGTCTTAGACTGTCCAGCATATGTTTAAATAAGCTGATAGTTAAATACTACTGTGAAGCAATGAACTTACTTAGACATATTCCAGAGTTGTGTGTGAAACTATATTCAGAGCCTAAAGAGTTCCATAATTAATAATTCTAAAATGGTGACTTTTGGGATTGCTACACTTCTGAAAGTAACTTTTACATACCAAACATACTGTCCACACAGCATATTTTTCTCTGTAAATGGTACCTATATATGCCTGCATCTCTTTGCCCATCCCTAATTAGACCAGTTATTGAGTACATCATCCCATTCAGCATGTACATGTGTTGACATCCCTAATTAGACCAATTAGTGAGTACATCATCCCATTCAGCATGTATCTGTTTTGACATCCCTAATTAGACCAATTATTGAGTACATCATCCCATTCAGCATGTACCCGTCTTGACATCCCTAATTAGACCAATGATTGAGTACATCACCCCATTCAGCATGTACCTGTCATGACATCCCTAAATAGACTAATGATTGAGTACATCATCCCATTCAGCATGCACCTGTCTTGACATCCCTAAGTAGACCAATGATTGAGTACATCATCCCATTCAGCATGTACCTGTCTTGACATCCTTAATTAGACCAATTATTGAGTACGCCATCCCTTTCAACCTGTACCTGTCCTGACATCCCTAATTAGACCAGTTATTGAGCACAGCATCCCATCCAGCATGAACATGTCTTGACATCCCTAATTAGACCAGTTATTGAGCACAGCATCCCATCCAGCATGTACCTGTCTAGAAATCCCTAATTAGACCAATTATTGAGTAAAGCATCCCATTCAGCATTTACCTATATTGACATCTTAAGCAACAGGAAAATCCCAGGGGCTCCAAACCAAGAAGATTGTTGGTATAAAGTCACTGAGCTACCATGGAAAGCTTGAGGTGTTATACCTTTGCTCAGTTTTGTATAGGCTATTTTGGGATGATTTGTACATTGCATTCCATGCCATTAGGGACTCCATCTTCCTTGGTCTCCTATATCTTTTCATGTCAAATATGTGCACTAATACCAGAACAAGGTATGGATATCTTCACCAGCATATAAATAAAATTCTCTGGGGAGATAACACCTACCCAATCTCTACACGAAACTCCTCTGAAATTTATAAAAAACTTGACACTCTAGTATCTTTCATATTAAACCTGGATTCATAAATTTACTCCAGGACTGGATTTCTTTGTCTTTCTTGAAGGGGGAGGTGGTATTTTACAGGCATAAATAGTCTTGGAGACATAATTGTCTTGTATTTTCTTTGATTATTTGATCCTATGGTTCTGTCTTGCATCTCTCTCTCTCTCCCTCTCTCTCTCTCTCTCTCTCTCTCTATATATATATATATATATATATTTATACATACATATATGTATAGCTCTATATCTATATATATATATATATATCTATATATATATATATATATATATATATATATATATATATGGATCTATCTGAGTTCATCGACATTTTAAAATACCGAAAACGAATTAACCGACACCAAAACAATGAAACTCATTTAACCGAAGCCAGAAGATCGACAGTTCACAAACACGACATCGCATACACCTGACACAACATACCAACAAACAAAACACATCCCTATCCAACACTCACACACACAACACAAGCACACCAAAATCCTTACAAACAAACACTAACCCATACATACACAACTAACCACAACCCTAACCCAAACCTACCCTAAGGTCCGTCACTACTCACCCAACTAACCCTAACTCACTTATCCCACCCCTACCCTACAAAACACCAACATCGCACTTACCTTACTCACCTACTCACCCGGCCTAACCCTAACTCACTTATCCCACCCCTACCCCTACAAAACACCAACATCACACTTACCTTACTCAGACACTCACCTAACCCTAACTCACTTATCCCACCCCTACCCTACTAAACACCAGCATCGCATTTTACCCCATCGCAGCTTCTCAGCCGGTGTCTTCCTCCGTTGGTCTTCTGCCTCGTCGATCTTCTGGCGTCGGTGAAGTGACTTTCGACATTCTCGTGTCGGTTAATCCGTTGTCGGTATTTTAAAGTGTCGATGAACTCAGATAGACCCATATATATATATATATATATATATATATATATATATATATATATGTATATATATATATGTATATATATATATATATATATATATATATATATATATATATATATTTGTGTGTGTGTGTGTGTGTGTGGGTGTGTATAAAACTTCACTATAATTAGACATGCTGTACATTAAAGTCCTCATGATTGCAGAGTGTGGCAAAGTATGTATGCAGCAAAAGTACAGAGAAGCTGGGATTTCATACTTTCTTATTTGAATCTGGTAACTCATTGAAGATTCTTTTTGACATTCTCATTCACAGTCTGCATTATGGAAAAGTGAAATAGAATTATTACATTTAATTGTAGTCGCATGGTCATTAAGATTTCCATACTCATGTAGATTAGTTCAGTACAGGAACTGTGATCTTATTTAAACATATGCTCCCTTTCTTTTTAACTTCTGCAAATGGTTTGGGTTTCTAATATCATGATAGGAATAGACCTTATTCCTAAAACAGCTGAGATTAGAGTTCATGAAATTAGTATTGCTTTTATCTTTGATGTTTGCCAAGAGTTCCCTTCTCAGCACTCACAAAGTACCCAGACATACCACCCTCTGCAGTTCATATAGAGTTGCTTCCTTCATAGCATGCTCACTATAACTTTAATGCAGATCAGCATTTTCATGAACCATTCAGAGCCATTAATAACTGACAATCTTTTGAGCTGCAGAGCTTGAGAGCTCAACAACACTAAAGTTAGTCCTCAAGAAATGTGTTTTGATTCTTAATTCTCTAATGTGGCTAGTTTAAATACACATGGGAGAAAGCCATTAATTAGGAGATGTAAATTACCCATTAAACAGTATATATATATGGGTCCACTTTGTAAATTCGAAATACTGAAATATTGAATTTCAGTATTTTGAACTTACAAAGCCATGGACTCACATTTCCAAAACCGGCAGAAGCGAAAAATTCAAAAAACCGAAGCACAGATATTTTGAATTTCTGCTTCCAGCAGTGCAGTGTTTGGATGCTTTATTTAGTTTTGGTAATTGTGTGTGTAAGTATGTTGGTTAGTGGTTTAATGTGTGTAAGCATGTGTTGTGACTGTTATGTGTGTGTTTGAGGGGCTGTAAGACATGTGTGTGTGAGTTTCTTTTGTGTTTCTGTTTGTGTAATCTCAGAGTTAGAATATATAAGTGGGGGGTATAGTTTAGATGTATTTGTTTGATTGTGGAGGGGAGTTTTGTGTATGTTTTTGTGTCTACTGCATGTGTAGAGTAGGTGTGGGATTTTGAATTTCATGGTTGTGTGTTTTCGAGTTTATGAGTTGTGGTTGTGTTTTCTTTCGAAATACTGAAATTCGAGATTTCAGTATTTCGAAATTACAAAGTGGACCCATATATATATATATATATATATATATATATATATATATATATATATGGGTCCACTTCACATAACTGAGTCTCAAAATACTGTATTTCATTTGACTGAGACCACAAAACTTAATTTTCAAAATACTGAAAACTCATTTGACAGAATCTCATTATACTGAAAGCTTACAGTAGTGAATTTTAAGCCATAGATGTGATGTGTGTTTACCTTCACCTGTGACTTGTTTGTGATAAAAAACTTTACTGTAACTTAACATGCTAACTGTCAGAATACCAATAGTAGCATAGAAAGTATGTTTCTAAATGTGGGTAAAGTAATATGGTGGATGTTTTGTGCACTCCATGCAGTAGTGGCAGTGTGTGTAGTACTGTAAGGTAAGTAAAAGGTATCTGTCCTTTTCCCCACTGTAGTGCAAATCTGGAGTTAATATACACATATATATATATATATATATATATATATATATATATATATATATATATATATATATATATATATATATATATATATAATGATAGAAGCCTCCCAGTTGAACAACGTAATGAATGAGAAGAAGCCACCCAACAAGAATCAGTACCACTTTATTTGGTGACTCATAGTTGCTGTTGGTGGCTCCTATGCATTTGGCTACTGAATTTTAGAACAAGCGGACATTAGTATAGTTGCTACGTCCATTTGTTGCTTGGTGCTCCTGATTCTTGTTGGGTGGCTTCTTCTCATATATATATATATATATATATATATATATATATATATATATATATATATATATATATATTCTGTTAACAGGGTAAATAAGTAGTTTTTAAGTTTTGGAAAGAATTAGTCGTTGATGTTGTAAGTGTACATGTCTATCTTCAAAGGTCTTGATCCTCTAACTAGTGAAGCAGAGACGGTGAGTATAAGACAGGTACAGCCATGCCACGTACATGTTGGCCATAAAATACAGTGTTTGAGCACTACAATCACCATGCTGTAATTCATTGTCAATCTTTTGTGTTTGGCAACCTATACAAGATCTATGTTTTCCCGCAACAGTTACTGTTTTGATTTCATGGTATCATTTCATCAAAAGAGCACAGTTTATTTTTAAATGTGTGTTCTGTATTATGAGAGTGTTACCTTTTAATACTTGGAATATGTGGTAATGTAGCTATATTGTATACTTTTGTGTAGCTTTCTAGTACAGAATTGTTTATGAGTCTTACACACGCATTAGAAATTTGTATAATTCTATGATGCCTTATAGCAAGTGTGAATACAAGTGCTTATCTCTGATAGTGATTCTTAAAAAGGTCCTGTCATGCTCTAAACTATGTTTCAGGACACCAGACACTTTGGAGACCTGATTTAGTTTGTACATATTTGCTGCATTTATATTCCATGTTGTAGTACACAAATTCAGATAGTACAATATAATATGTGCAACTTATCAGGTTCCCATACATGTCAGTAATAGCCTCCATGTTCAACATTATCTCAAGCATTATGGGTAAAACTCTATTATATTTAGACAGGCATGACCAGTTATCACTAATCACATATCACAGCGATCTGCTATGTCTACAACTCCACCCTTGGAGAGGAGAATGAATGAAATTCTCTTTTGGGTCACCATATTGTATACATTTATATACAGATATTTTTATTCATTTTAAAAGCAAGTAGAATACAAATTGCTGCCTCATGTGCAAGGCATTGGGGGGTGTAGTTGAGGGGTACTATTTTGTGGGAATGTGATAGTGAATACCAATACCGATACTACTACATTCATGGTCAGATGGTTAGGACCAAAGATCTAAAAGTGCTTTGCAAAATGCAAAATGTAGTAGTAATAAGTCATTTGTTACAGAGTAAGGACATTTTTTGGTCCATAAGTTTGAGCAGGGGACCATTTTTGTCCCCAGTTTCAAGAGGAATTTTTCTTTGTTTAGCTCTTGAAGGGTACCATTTCAGCAAAATGTACAAGGTGCCACTTTACCTAGTTAAAGTTTTTTGATCTTAAGTATGGTAACTCATACTTTGCCCAAACACATCAAATATTTAGTTTTTACCATCTGTAAACATTCTTACTTGTTAGTAGTCAGTTTGTTACTTATATGCTCTAGAACCATTACAGGTCTTGGTTCCTCAGTGGAACTCTTATTTGCTGCTCTCATGAAATAACTCATTGTGAACATAAAGGACTTGTCAGTTGTGAAAAGTTAATCCTGGATCAAAGTGTCAGTTTACTATCAAAATCCCGAGTGCAGATGTTCTGTAAATGGGATATTGGACGGTATATGGTCGATTGCCGTGTTGCTGACCATCGGTAGTTCTTATCAGCGAATGCCACTGTGAATTCTCTGATATGAAGTCAATCTAATGCCTAGAGATCATGGTAAAGTGCAGATTGGGACATTCATCCCTTTTCTCACTGTAGTGTGATCTCGGGGTTGGAATATATAGTTATTAGGGGTGTGAGGGGTGCAGGGGAGCTTGCCCCACTGTGATGATGTGATGTAATTTGTAATTTTTGCACTGTATGTTTTTGTGTTCAAAATTAACATCTACTCTGTAGTTGTCAGATATATGAGTCGATGTTGTGAGCAGATTTTATTTTTCATTCTCGCATTCTGTTTGTGTTTGTGTTTCTGACCGTGAATTTAATTGTTTTGCGACATTTTGATAGTAAACCTAAAGTTTAACCTAACCTACCCTATGTAACAATTTATCTCTTTTGGGCAAATTACATTTCTGAGTAACAAGTCACTATAAGGCAGCATGTTGCTTTTTATTGGGACATGACTAGGTTACATATCAGGCTCTGGAAATACTAAGAGTCTTTACTTCTTCAGATTCTACTAGTCATCCTTATTACACTTACATCATCATCAGTTCAGATCATTTATAATTTAGTTCTATAGCTTTTGACAATAGTCATACCCCCCCACATACATATACACACACACACACACACACACACACACACACACACACACACACACACACACACACACACACACACACAGTTTGACCTGGTTTCAGATTAGGCAATAAACAAGCTGAATATTTTATGTCATATAAATACTTGAGGGCAAATTTAACCTTTTAGCCATTTAGATACAAAGTCTCATATTAAATAGATTTGGTAACAACTTTGTCTCAAGCATAATGACTGTGGCTCACATCTGACTGCCAGTCATTAATTATGCTGGACTCAACTGCACCATGTGATGTTACATTATTAGAGTTATTTGTGGACCTGTTCTGATGAGTCCGTTTTTAAGTTAAGGGAAGAAAGCACTTAACCTGTGTTTTTTATTGTGAATACATTTTTCTGCATCTACAGTGGTTGTGTTGTCGTACATGGACTGGCTTTGCACTTCTGTGGTGGTTCTACAGTTTTTACAACAGTTTTCTTGGAGTTATTTATGGACCTGGCTGGTTCAGTATTTTTACCCATTTGCATTGTTTGCCTGCTGATAATGCTGTCTTGACTCCATGGCCCAGCAATGAGAGATACTGCACAGGACAGAGTAAGCATGCAAAAATTACCCGGGGAAGTACACTGTAGTTTCTCATGCCACAGACTAAAGTAAAAGTTCATTGGACAATCAAAGTGAGCCAATGCCAGGTAAAGAGGCTGAAATGGACAGCCCCATCAGTCTTAGGAAATCCTAAGTTAACAGACAGCTGTTAGAAGTACAGAAAGGGCAACCCAAGTTGCCAAGAAGGACTAGACACCTGCTTGCCACAATGGATTTGGACTGGGAGGAAGAGGTTCTAGATCAAACAGAAAATGAGATGATGCAAGCTTCTAATAAGGAGCAAAATGTTTTACAACTTTTGATGGCAAGTAAAGATGGTAAGAAACTGGAATTGGCAGCAGTGAAGCAGAGGACACCTAAACCCCATATAAACCATCTTGGGCTTAAGGTACTGTTATGACCTTTTCATTCCACCCAAGCTGTTCTAACTCTCTCAGTTATCAGGAAGATTGCCAGGGGTGGGGAGTGTATCACCTTCAAGGAGCAGATTGGTGGATGAGGTCCAGAATAGATCTTTCCAATTCACACCTATGCATTCAGTTATCCTGGACATTAAAGGCAGGTTAAATATTTATTTTTCTGTCTCTTCAATGTTATAATGTTTGCCTTAACTGTGAATGTAAGAGGATTAACTTATAAACCATCATCATCATCAACAACCCCCTTTTAGCCATTTTCTACATGGTGTTGAGGTATTGTGTTAAATGTCGCCATCTCTCTTTCTATTGAACACCACTCTCCTAGGTTCTTTGGCACTCATGCCTGTCACAGGTTGTTTCTCACACAATCCATGCACCTCTTTGCTGGATGCCCACCTTTCTTCTTGAATTATTTCTGTCAAACCCACATTTTCTTTACCAGATTGCCTTCCAATTTTCTGCACATGTACCCAAACCACCATAATCTATTCTTTTTAACCTTCTCTGCAAATGGATCTACTTTGGCACTGCTCTTATGTCTGCATTTCTTTGTCCCACAGTGTGCATCCTACCAACCATGTCAGGCATTTCATCTCCATCACCTTAGGCTTCCTCAGCTGCTATGCCTTTAATGGCCAGGTTTCTGTACTATATAGTACTACTTGTCACACCACTGTTTTATGCATCTTACTTTTCAGCTTCTTTGGCATTTTTCAGCCATACACTACCCCTGCCACTCTGTGCCAGTTGGCCACAGCCACTCTGATTCTAGCTTTGACATCCTCATTCAGACATTCCTTCTCCTCAACCATCCCTCCCACTTATTTGAAGCTGTTAACCTGTTCCATATTTTCCCTTCCGTCTTAGTTCTCAGCTTCTTCTGATTTCCCCGATTTGCTGCCATGACGATGGTTTTATCTGTAGGCAGTTCATCCCAAGTACCTTCAGTTTTGCATTCCATTCCCATATGCTTTTCTAAAGTTCTTTTTTAGAATCTACCTGAGATGCCACATCATCTACATACAAGAACTTTATTGATGGGTTCTCTCCTACCTGTTTCCTGATATAGTCCCTCACTAGTATGAACAGCAGTGGGCTCAGAGCTGAAACCTGATGCATACCCACTCCCACTGGGAACCCCTCTGTGAGACCGAACACTGTTTGCACTTGAATCATTGGGTCCTTGTACATAGCCTACACTAACTAACTCTACCATTGTTTCTGGGACTTCAAACCACTTCAGGATTGCTGAGATCAACTTTCTTGGGACCTTGTCATATGCTTTCCCCAAGTCTATGAATGCCCAGTTGGACTATTTCCTCATCTCTAGCTTATTCTCAAGTGTCTGTTTCACTGTAACTGTTGGGCCAGCTGTGATGCATCGTGATCTGAATCTTATCTGGTCATTTCCTGTCTTACTTTCTACCACTCTGCATATTCCCTTATCAGTCACCCTGTCTTGAATTTTTATACAGTGTGATAAGAGCATGATACCTCTATACTGCCCACCATTGTGAATGACCCCTCTGTTCTTGAACACAGGCACTAGTTTGCTTATTCTCCAGTCATGTGTGATACACCTTTACTTCCATACTTCTGTGAGTACCCTCAGGACCCATTTGTCCCTTATCTCCCCCAACATCTTTATCATATGTGCTGTGACCTCATCTGCGTCTGCTGTTTTCCCTGACTACATTTTCCTTCATATTGCTTTTACTACTTCTATGGTGGCTCCTGATTTTTTTTTCATCATTGGCTGTGGCTGGGACAGTACAGCTTACATGGGGTTTTCTTCATTCAGAAACTGGAAGTACTCCTTCCACCTGCCTTTGATGTCCTGTGGACTGGTGAGCAGGTTGTTGCTGGCATCCCTTATGAAAGATGTCTGGCTATCTTCGTTATCTTTCTGTCTTTGCCTTTTAATTTGATATTTTTTTGTGCCAATTACGTAATCATTTTCCAGGAGCTGTTAAGAGTGCCTTTGTTGCTTTTTACCTTGCTATTGCAACACCTGTCTTGGTCATCCAGTATTCCTTCCTGGCCTGGTCTGTCTTCTCTGTCGCCCACTTCTTCTGCACTTCTTTCTTTCTTTTGATAACTTCCTGGACTTCTGCATTCCACCATCTGCTTTCCTTATGTATCTTAATTCCCATACCTGGCTCAGACACATACCTATTCTACAGTCCTCCCACATGTTGTTTAGAGTCACTGCCATTTTTAATCAACTCCACTTATTTCCTCATTTTCTTCTTTTTCTTGAGATGTTACAGCCCTGAGTAATTCCTTGAACTGTTGTGCTTTCTCTCCAGTTAATTTCCAAGTTTTCAGCCTGAACTCTGTGGAACTTAGAACCTTCTCTGACCACTGCTGAATTTTGCAACCAGTGGTTTATGCTGTGGGCCAACTGTTTTACTTGGGATGCCTTTGTAATAACTGATTCTACCCCAGTGGACTTTCCTGAGTTGCATACCGGCTACTCTGCTATATGATCTTGTGACTGTCCCTATTGAGCATAAAGACATTTGCCAGACTGGCCTCTCCTTCTTGATTCCTGTTGTCCCCACCCATGTGGGCCCATGCAGTCCTGATATCCTGTTCTGTCTATCCCATTATGTGCATTCAGGTCACCCTTTATCAACACCAAATCATGTTGTCTTGCTTAATTTAGTAGGTCAACTGCTGTCTGAATGCACTCTTTTACTCACTATCACAGCCTTGTTATGGGGCATTATGCTGGCATCTGATTGCATGAGCCTGTCACTAATTATTATGGCATCTATTACTGTCTTCTGAAGCTTCTCCCTCATCACAATTCCCACTAGACTCCTCTTGAGTAGTAGACTCTTGATCCCAAGCTAAGTGTCTTTGCTGTATGGTCCTTCGTACTTGTCTCCTGGATGCATAGGATGCCCAGTTTCCACAATGCCATCATGTTATCCACTTCCAAACACCTTCCTGTCAATAACCTCACATTCATTGTAACAATTCTTAGTTTGTTTGGCAGGCTGATTGGTGAACTATCCCAGGTAACCCAAGCTGAGCAACTGGACACCAGCCAGCTAGTACCTCATTGACCCTTGAGCAGCTGAGCTTTATGTTGGACATACACTGGCCAATAGTGGCAAATACACCCCTGCCACCATTAGCATGAAAACCTGGTTTAGGTTGACTGGGTCTTCCACTCTTACCTGCAAATACCCATGCCTATTTGGTGATATTAGTTAACATGGCCAAATCACCTGAACCTGTACAATGTGGTCACTGACCATGACTTCAGCTTCTCTAACTGCCTCTTTGAAAAGTGCTGTGACTCAGTTTGTTACATATGAATTTGTGAGATGTAATCCAATTTTGTACCTCTTTTTATAGAAATGTATTCCTGATGTGGGTTGTCTTGTTCTGTCAGGTATTTTTTCTGATCCTCTTGGTGTTATGGTTTCTGAATCTGAACCAAAGCTTTGTTGTCCATATCACTTGTTTGCTTCATCTACTTCTATCTTGATGCCATATGACTATGTTTAGTAGGGAGTGGATAAGCCTGCCCATTTCTGTTTACAATATCATCATTATTATTTTTCAAATGATGATATTAGAAATTTGCTTTTCATCTCTGTTATGTAGCAATATAAAATAATCTGTCTTTCTTCTTAATGCATTCTGTGTATATTACTCTATCCAAATTGTTGAACTCTTCATCTAGATTTTTAATATTGTTAGCACTGAACCTTTGTGATTTTTTTGTTAGCCCCATACCAGTATTGTTAAATAAAGATACCAGATCCTTATAAATTGAATCTTGGGAAGTAACACCAGTGGGGAATTTAAAAACATGCAGCCCCATAGGTACGTTTTAACTCTAATTAGTGAGTCAAAATATAGATTATTGTAATCCAAAAATGTTTACTTCTTTGATTTTTTTTGTACTTTTAACCAGTTGTTTATTGCCTTATTTTTATCAGAATATTTGATAATAGTAGTATGATCTTGCATATTTAAAAAACGTTGTTGCTGGATCACTGAATAGGTTCTTAATGTAATTTGTATGAGGTGGTAGATTATTTTCATTGTCTTCCATTGGAGTTTTGGCAATAAACATTCAGTTACCATCAGTGTCTGTATTATGCTCTGCTTTACCCTTTTTTGCTGAGCTCATCAATAAAGCATATGTGAACTGTTTGTTTGGACATGCATTGGAAACACAGATCTTAAAACCAAGCCTAATGTCCATAAACATTAGGTGTCTGCAAAATGTCCCAGATAACATCCATCCTCTTATGCTGTACTGATGACCTCAAAAATGGTAAATGATATGTCTACAGCTATTGGGGTTTGGCTCTATTAGCCTGAATGTACTAGTAATGACTTAATGTAAAAAGTCATGGGCATTCGGATACCATGTAGCTGAAACACTGGTAACTCCTTAAAGGGTTATTTGCACACATCCACTTTGGTTCCACTGCAGGAGGTTTAAGGTATTACACAGTGAAACCCTCTAGCTTGACGGGATCTTTTTGTACTTTTTAATATATGATTTGTCTGTGCAACCTTTTCAGTTCTCAAATATTTTAAGTAGCATTTGATGTTGATAGTTTGATTAATACCAGGGCTTCTATTTGCAGCCAAACATAATTGCTACTTACATTCCATTATTTTTAACATGCTGTTCCAGTCTCCACCTCTGATATGTAATATAACATGATCAACTAAATAAAACATTATTGCACTTTAAGCTGTATGCATGTAAGGCATTTGTTTCATCTTTTTTTTTAACTGCATATAGATGTTCCTATGTTATTTGTGAAAACATTCTTGTTGTTTTCTCAGCATATAATCCTTCAAATGCAGAACACTTAATCATGTATACTACTCCTGTATTATTACATGTATAATGAGAACTGACACTGTATATTACATAAATACAGACATATGGCATTTGGAACACACTTACTGAAAGAGATATCTAAAGTACTGTTTAAGTTTCTATAATAAAAATACAGTGGAGCCAATGTGAATATGTCAACAAGATACTGATAGGATATGTGAAATGATGTGTTTGAAGTCTGTAGTTCTGCCCAGATGCAGTATTCAGAACACTTCGTTGGTGTGACCAGTCCAAAGGTAAAGAGCAGGGCATCCACCTGAGAATAATGGACTTCTGCTGCCAGTAGTCCTGGGCAGGTGCTAGATCAAGCATATGATAGCCATCTCTCTTATCATTTGGAGTGGTGAGAAAATCTGGATACTGATTAACCTCTGGTGGAGACCAGGAGGCTTATAGGATATTTCAGGTTAATGTATAGGATGGAGACATCCCCCTGACATTATCACACTACCCTCCTCCACAGGATGACTGCCTGGCTGCCACAAGCATGATGACTTCCAAGCTGCATGATCATCATTCCCTACCAAATTATTGCTCACTGTTCCAAACATGGTAGATATCACATTAACATTTAACAACAAATCAGAACCCAAGTCCAAGTCTCCATGTATTTCAGACTGAGTTTGGAAATTCTACCCAATCTGGTCACAAAAAACTTTGGGTTTAGCAACAGCGACACTATCTGGGGATTCTTTCTCAATTGGTATTTCAGGGGATACATCAGGATTACTTGAAGAAAGTCCACTGTCCTCTGGATTTTGAACAAATATAGAGTCACTCTGAGAAATAGAGTCTCTGGCACATGCAATCTGCTGTGCCACTGGTTCATAGACTGGAAGTATATGTATTTGATTCCTTCTGAAATCCATTCCTTCAGATTGTATGATCTAAGATCTCAGTTCTTCACAAAGATTTTGACTATACCCATGTGGTTAAATCCTTTAGATGTTTGCATTCTCACAGTCTCACCTTGTCTTAATGGTCTAAGACTTTTGCTAGGCTTATCACAGTACAACTTTTGTGACTGATGTTTTTTTTAAAAGTTGATGTTTGACCATTCTGTTGTTCTTCATATTTGGTACTAGCAGTTGTTTACTGATCAGTAAAGTTGTTCTTGCCTGTCTGGACATTAATCTCTGAGCAGGTGAACCAAGCAAGTTATCTCGAGGAATGTTTCTGAGATTAAGTAATTTAAGAAAAACATCGGTACCATCTCTCTTGGATTTCTCCAACAAACATTTTACACTTTGAACCCCATGCTCAGCTAATCCATTGGAGTGTGGGTGCTCAGGGCTACTAGTAACATGGACAAAGTCCCAAGACTCAGCAAATTTTTTAAACCATGCACCATTCTCAGAAATGACATTGTGTGGACTACCATGGACAGAAGAATGTCTCTTCAACTTAGTAATGACTGTGTTGGATGTTAAGTTAGGATGAAGGTCAACCAATATGAATAAGAGTCTACTAACACTAAATAATGCTGACCATTCCATTTGAAAATATCAGTAGCAAGTCTCGTGGTAGTTCAGGAATCTGGTTTATCTTTGTTGTTGCAATTTAGTACTATTGTAAATTGAACAGGCTAGTTTCCCTCCATACATCTTGTGACATAAAAGGCCAAAATACTATGCCTCTTGCCCTTCTTTTGGTTGAATGAGTACCCGGGTGGCCACATTGAAAAATGTTAATATATTCCTGTTGTAATGTTATAGGAATTGCCACTTTTGGACGTTTCATGATTATTCCATCTTCCATCATATGCTCATCTTGGTAAGGAAAATAATGCTGAATGTCTAGTGGTAAACTGGTTTGTTGCACTGGCCATCTTTGATAACCTGGTTCAGCTTCTGGAGAATTGGGTCTGAAGCTGTGTGAGTTATTAGCTCATCAAGACACAACAATGAAACATTTCTGACTTTAATGACTTAAAAGTCTGCTTTCTTGTTTTCATGCTGCTCTGTTCTTTGTCTGAGTGCTCCTGACAAAGCAGCCGCAGGGTATGAATATTTCCCTTTTGAATAGACCATATTGAAATTGCATTTTTGCAATTTTAGCATCATGCGGTGCAGGCATGCTGGGGCTGTATGTATTGGCTTTCCCAAAATTGTTACTAGATGTTGGTGATCAGTCTCTTTTTGGATAGGTCTTCCATAAACATAATCATTGCACTTTGAATATGCAAACACTACTGCCAAAAGATCTTTCTCTATTTCTGCATACCGCATCTCTGTTTGAGTTATACTTCTGGATGCACAGGCATCAATTGCTCTTTGGTGTTGTTCCAACCAGGACCGGTTTACATTTTTGCATGTCAACTCACATAATGGTGCTGAAAGCTCACTCAACTCTGGGATGAACTTTCCTAAATAGTTGACCATACCAACAAAAATGTTGTAAAGATGTGACATTTTATGGAACTGGCATCTTAAGAATAGCTGCCTGCTTAGACGGATCTGGTTGTAAGCCACAGATGGTAAACAAATGACCCACATAAGTAACTTCTCTCAGTTTAAGTTTACATTTTGAGGATTCAGTTTAAAAATGACTTCACATGCATGGTCTACAACCTTCCTGAAATTTCTATCATGTTTGTCTTCACCATTGCCCCTACAGCAATGTCATTTACTATGATAGCACATGGATTTCCAGAAAAAAAATTGCTCCATTGCACTTTAAAATACTTCTCTGGCAGAATTTATCCGAAAAAGCATTCTCAATAAACTGTATCTACCAAATGGTGTACTGAAAGTGGTTAACAGTGAAGATTTATGAACCAGCAAAATTTGCCAAAAGGAACTTTTTGCATCTGAGACAGACAAAATAGTGGCATTTGGCATGAGGGTGGCTACCTCTTCTACTGTACGCATCATATGATGAGGACATTTAAGTGCTTTGTTTAAGTCTCTTGTATCAATACATATTTAAATATCATCTGAGATTTTCTTATGAGCTACTACCATGGAAGATACCATTCAGTTGGTTCTTCTCCAGGAGTTAGAACACCTAAATTCACCATTTTGTCAAGTTCTGCTTTTACATTGCTCTGCATTGCTACCAGAATCTTCCTTGCTGGTCTGATAGCTGGGCTTACTTCATGGTTTAACTTCATGCATAACTCTCAACCTTCTAGCACAAAAGGTCTGGATAAAGCCAAAAATAATGGGGAATCAAAGCCCCAAAAATAGAGACAAATTTTAAATATTGTTCTTATAAAGTTACAAATTTGCTAGAAAAAAAGGTCTTGTGTTGCCATTCATTTTCTGAAGAATATGAGTCCAAAACTCAAATGCCTGTCATTATTTGGTGAATTCAATCCTCACTGATTTTGCCACAAAAATCTAGAAAAGCAGAAGTTTTATGAGGAACAGACCAAAAATCTGAGTCAAAAATCTGAACATTCTGCAAAAATCTGGACAGTTGAGACGTATGTCTTCATGGAATATGTGACTGGAAGTTTACCAAGCTTGTCTTTGAAAATATCAGCATATTCACTAAAAATATTCTGTGTAAAACTATCACTGTTGTTCAGAGTTAGATGGTGGAACAAATGAAAACAGTCCCATTCTCAAGCTGTCTTTGAGGCCTGTCAGTGAGTGCACATCTTTTGACTATGTAAACTACAAGCAGTAGCTGTTTCCAGCAGAATGGCATTAAAGAATCACATCACTATCTGTTTGAATCTCTTCACCACCATAAGCAGCTAGTTTTGCACACTTTTGCCGAATCAAGTTTCTCACCAGCTTGTACTTTAGCAAGTATTTGTGCTGATATAACATTGCCCTTAGATCCAGTGTCTACTTTAAGCTCTACAGGTTTCCCAATAATCTGTACAGTACAACATATTCACTCTTTGCTGACAACTGATAGTCTACGGTATTAAATATTTCATCAATCGCAGAGACACCATCAACATAAAAAGTTTGCTCACAACTGTCCATCTGATCAATTTTCTTCTTCGGATACTTTCGTTTAATAAAAGATTGCTAACCAAAAGCTAAGCACTTCTCTCGTTTAGGCTCATGACTGCCTCCATAATTATGACAGTTAACAATAAGATTGCTTGTAGCGCCCCCTTTGGTTAATAGTTAAAGTTGCATGCTGCCACACCCTTTGAATTAAACTTCTTTTTCATCTTAGCTTTGTGTTGTACACTATAAGGATATTCGTGTGCTTTTCTGTAATCTCATGTATCTGACAAATCTCTATGGCTTTGCTCAGTGTTAATTCACAATCTCAAAGCAAACTTTTTCTCACCACATCATTATTAACACCACACACAAGCCTGTCTTTTATCAACTCATCTCGTAAATCACCAAATCTGCACGCTTTAGGTTTATTTCTTAAATCAATAATATATGCTGCTGTAATTTCACCAGACTTTTGATTTATTTTCTAAAATATGGCCTTTCCTTCATAATATTCATTTGAGGGTTACACATTTTTCTAAATTTACATTTTAAGCACTCACCGTCTTTCCAAGTTTCAGCCTGTATCACAGTATGGTGGATTCCCTCTCACCTGCATGCACAGCAGGTACATACACAAATGAATGTTCCTTCTCATTGGCTTCTGAGCCAATGAAATTAAGAAGTGTAAATGCTTTTATACATGCATCTTTATCAGAAAATGCAGCCTGTATAAAAATATCATACTCTTGCTCAAACACTCTCTAATTCCCTCCAATATTGTTATCAAACACCAGTGTCCAGGTCTGAGAAATCCTTTTGCCATAACAAAATTCATTTAAATATAAGCATAGACCAGGCACTTGTAATTATGTTTTTGGGCACAACAATCTCTGTGAAATGGCTTTATTTCAACACTGCAGACATTGCAAATACTGCAAACATTCCAGAAACTTCAGATACCTCAAATAGCTTTAGTTAATGTGAAAAAGTAGTACATTGTGAAAAAAATGTGTTGTTTTAGTTTTTTCATTAATTTTAAACACTTCAGAAATTATTTCAAACATTTCTGCAATTCTCTCAAATATTTTTATCATAATGTCACTATTTTGGACATTTTGTTTATCTCCGTAATTATTTTGAATGTTTTGAATGCTTTGCCACTTACTCGGCTACTGAAAAATCATTTAAATTAGTTTAAGTACCTTTGAATAACCACTGACCTGTTTGCAAGTTGGTTCTTGTATATTTTTCCATTTCTAACTTCATACCTCATGGCTTGTATGGTGCTTCAACTTTGGATCCCATTCTGACACCATGTTGCTTGTATTGTGTGTTCCAAAGAGATGATAAAATGGTGTATGGGTTCAAGATATGTAGCGCACATAAACACATCAGGAACAGTAACTGAAACATGTATTTAAGCTAACTGATTGACTCATTACTTCAAACACACTTGGCATGTGCATCTCCATTCATGTCTGCATTCACTCTGACTGACTGTACAAAATGGCACTCATCTTGTGCTCACTAACTTACATGTATGTGCTACAGTGGCTGACTAGGTACAATATACTCAAAGATCTACAGTTTGGGCTGTTCAAAAATGCAAAAACTTAAATTACAAAGTATCTGATATAAATACAGCATATTGTTAAAATGGCATTAAAACAACTATTAGATAAATTGAAAATAAAACATATATATTAATATTTAGAAATTATAGTTCCCTTGATAATAACACCAATCAAGAAATGAATTTTGTTTAACTATATGATATAACATCCGCGGTGGTGCAGCGGTAGCATTATTGCCTCACAGCAAGAGGTTCTCCCGTTCGATTCTTGGCTGAAGTGCGGGGAGTGCCTTCTGTGTGGAGTCTGCATGTCCTCCCCGCGCTTAGGTGGGTGTTCGAAAGACATGCGTAAATGGGTGTGCCTTCACTGAAGGTTGGACATCAAGCTGGCACCTTGGCGTTCATGAAAATCTACTGCCAATCATTAGCAGACAGGAGTTTCGCTGTGGCGACCCCTAACGGGAAAAGCCAAAAGACAAGAAGAACATATGATATAATTTCAGCAAAGTATGCTGACATTATACTGAAGTATTAGGGCATACTCAAGGGGGGGGGGATACACCTCTTTTTTCTTCTTAGTAAAAAAAATATATACAGTATGTGTATGTATATATATATATATATATATATATATATATATATATATATATATAGATAGATAGATAGATGCATATACGTATAGATATGGATCCCCTTCATAAGTTTGAAATTTCAAAACTTTGAACTTCAAATGACAGAGAGACCATAAGATCAAAGTTTTGAAACTCTGAACATTTTGAATGGAGATCACTGTACAGCATGGCATGGGAAATTTACTGTTTTCCTCACTGTAGTGTGATCTCGGAGTTGGTAGGAGGCATGGGGGCAGGCCCCCACATGTAGGGACAGGGGGCTTTCTTCCCTGCAAAAATATAAAAAAAAATATTTTGTATTAATTTATTTATTTTTAGTATATTTTCAAGGTTTCAAAACTTCAGTCTTATAGTCTCAGCTGTTTGAAGTTCAAAGTTGTGAAACTTTGAGCTTCTGAAGTAGATTCATCTTCTTTTCTTCTTCTTCTTCTTTTGGCTGTTCCCATTAGGGGTTGCAACAATGGATCATCTTTTGCTATTTCTTCCTGTCCTCTGCATCTTGCTCTGTCACAGCAACCACCTGCATGTCCTCTGTCACCACATCCATAAACCTTATCTTAGGCCTTCCTCTTTTCATCTTACCTGGCAGCTCCATCCTTAGCATCCTTTTCCCAATGTATCCAGCATCCTTCCTCAGCACATGTCCAAACCGAAGCAATCTTGCCGCTTTGTCTACAAATCTTCCAACCTAAGCCAACCCTCTAATACACTGATTCCTAATCCTGTCTGTCCTCATCACGCCCAATACAAATCTTAACATCTTTAACTCTAGCACCTCCAGCTCTGACTCTTGCCTTTTTATCAGTGCCACTGTCTCCAACCCATATAAAATATCAGGTCTCACTACTCTCTTGTACACCTTCCCTTTCACTCTTACTGGTATCTGTCTGTCACAAATCACTCCTGACATTCTTCGTCACCCACTCCATCCTGCCTATACTCTCTTCTTCACCTCTCTTCCACACTCACCATTACTCTGAACTATTGATCCCAAGTATTTAAACTCATTCACCTTAGCCAACTCTACTCCCTTCATCCTCACCATTCCTCTATCCTCCCTCTCATTCACACACATCTATTCTAACTTAGTCCTGCTAACCTTCATTCCTCTCATCTCTAGAGCATATCTCCACCTCTCCAGGGTCTCCTCAACCTGTTCCCTACTCTCACTACAGATCATAATGTCATCCGCAAGGATCATAGTCCAAGGGGACACCTGTCTGATCTTGTCTATCAACCTGTCCATCACCACTGCAAATAAGAAATGGCTCATAGCTGATCCTTGGTGTAATCCCACCTCCAACTCAAACAAATCTGTCACTGCTACTTCAGACCTCACCACTGTCACACTACCCTCGTATATATCCTGTACCACTCTTACATACTTCTCTTTCACTCTAGACTTCCTCATACAATGCCACAACTCCTCTCTAGGCACCCTGTCATATGCTTTCTCTAAGTCTACAAAGACACAATACAACTTCTTCAGACCTTCTCTGTACTTCTCCATCAACATGTTCAGAGCAAACATCGCATCTGTGGTGCTCTTTCCCAGCATAAAACAATACTGCTGCTCACTAATCATTGCCTCCCTTCTTAAACTAGCTTCCACTACTCTTTCCCATAACTTCATGCTATGACAGATCAGTTGTATCCCTCTGTTGTTACTACAGCTGTGCATATCATCCTTATTCTTAAAAATGTGTACCAAAACACTTTTTCTCCACTCCTCAGGCATCCCCTCACTTTCCAAGATTTCATTAAAGAATCTAGTAAAAAAAAAACTCTGCCATCTCTCCTAAACACCTCCATGCATCCACAGGTATGTCATTTGGAACAACAGCATTCACTATCCCCACATCATCCAATAAAGAAGGAAGATTTTGACAGACTTCCTAGTCCACGATCATGTTGTCTATCCTTTGTCACACTATAATTTATTGATTTTATAAATGACGCTTTCCTTTGAAGACTATGTAATGTTTGTCAATAGGTACTACTCAGTTCTTCCATTATTTCTAATTGAAAGTAGTAAAATGTTATTGATACTTACACCTGTAATGCTTTCACCAGTTGCGTGTTTTACTTTTACCCTTGTGGAATCTTCTGTATTATAGAGATCAAGCCTAGCTTTAAAATCAAAATTCAGTAACATCTTGATTATGTATTATTAACCTAGTAAAGGTGCATTTTATGAACTGCTGCAGTTCTGAAGTGTCACATTTGAAAGCTGCTACTTTAGATAATGTTATTATGGAAAAAATAAACAGGGTAAGACCAAGAAGGACCTACTGAGAAGTAGGAGCGGTCTTAGGTCAACTGGTGCCCTAGGCAAAAGGGCACCATGGCACCCCCCACCACACCACCCAGTGCCCCCATCCTGGTCTACCTACACCATATAAATACTGGAAAAGTGCCCCTACTAAAGTGGCACCCTAGGCAGCTGCCTAGTTGGCCTATGCCTAAGGCTGGCTATGCTGAAAAATAAGATGGTCAACTGTTCTTAACTCATTATAGCTAGGTGATCGCTGTAGGTGCTTTTGCAGTTACATCCTACTGACACCTCAAGGCATAAAATATTTCTTGTTCATATTTGTGTTAATAATTTTAAAAATCATGCCACATACAAAGTATTAAAATGTTTCCTCTTAAAGCTTACAGCATGGCAAATACAACAATGTTGATATATGACATCTGTCTATTTCAATTGCTGTTCAAATAATATTTATTTATATTGTCATAAATTTCATATTTTTCTAAATATTTAAACAACCAAGTAGTGCAGACAGAACTGCCTAGCTTCATATGAAAGTTCTCATCTGGCTGGACAACATGCTACTAACAGTATTTGTGTAGCTTGAGAGGCAACTGAGATATCGTAAGTTGTTTACAAAATATTATAAATGTAATAGTAGCTGTGTTTATTGTGACTTATAAAATCCAGTTTAAAATGTAGAGCCTTAAGAATACTGTAAGATTATACTCAACAGGGTTTTTAAGGTTGAAAGTAATTTTGTTACAAATATGTAACATAAATAAGGTATAAAATAAAGCTTGCTTAAATGCAGAAACAGAGTTTAGTAATATGTGATCAGCATCCATACTAAATGACCATGGCTTGGAAAATAAGGAATCTGCTGAATGGACATTATTTCCTTACAAACAGGATGTATGCAAGAACATCATCATCATCTTCTTTCGGCTGTTCCCATTAGGGGTTGCCACAGCGGATCATCTGTTTCCATTTCATCCTGTCCTCTGCATCATGCTCTTTCACACCAACCGCCTGCATGTCCTCTCTCACCATATCCATAAACCTCATCTTAGGCCTTCCTCTTTTCCTCTTACCTGGCAGCTCCATCCTTAGCATCCTTTTCCCAATATACTCAGCATCCCTCCTCAGCACATGTCCAAACCATCGCAATCTCGCCTCTCTTGCTTTGTCTCCAAACTGTCCAACCTGAGCTGACCCTCTAATATACTAATTCTTAATCCTGTCCATCCTAGTCACACCCACTGCAAATCTTAACATCTTTAACTCTGCCACATCAAGCTCTGACTCCTGCCTTTTCGACAATGCTACCGTCTCCAACCCATATAACATAGCTGGTCTCACTACCCTCTTGTAGACCTTCCCTTTCACTCTTATTGGTACCCGTCTGTCACAAATCACTCCTGACACTCTTCTCCACCCATTCCACCCTGCCTGTACTCTTTTCTTCACCTCTTCCACACTCACCATTACTCTGAACTGTTGATCCCAAGTACTTAAACTCATCCACCTTTACCAACTCTACTCCCTGCATCCTCACCATTCCTCTACCCTCCCTCTCATTTGCACACATATATTCTGTTTTAGCCCTGCTGACCTTCATTCCTCTCCTCTCTAAAGCATATCTCCACCTCTCCAGGGTCTCCTCAACCTGGTCCCTACTCTCACTACATATCACAATGTCATCTGCAAACATCATAGTCCATGGGGCCTCCTGTCTAATCTCATCTGTCAACCTGTCCATCACCACTGCAAATAAGAAAGGGCTCAGAGCTGATCCTTGATGTAATCCCACCTCCACCTTAAACGTATCTGTCACCCCCACCGCTGTCCTCACCAATGTCACACTACCCTTGTACATATCCTGTACCACTCTTACATATTTCTCTGCCACTCCCAACTTCCTCATACAATACCACAACTCCTCTCCAGGCACCCTGTCATATGCTTTCTCTAAGTCCACAAAGACACAATGCAACTCCTTCTGACCTTCTCTGTATTTCTCCAACAACACTCTCAGAGCAAATATTGCATCTGTAGTGCTCTTTCCTGGCATGAAACCATACTGCTGATCACTAATCATCACCTCCCTTCTTAACCTAGCTTCCACTACTCTTTCCCATAACTTCAAGCTGTGACTGATCAATTTTATCCCTCTGTAGGTACTGCAGCTCTGCACATCAGCCTTATTCTTAAAGATAGGTACCAAAACACTTTTTGTCCACTCCTCTGGCATCCCCTGACTTTCCAAAATTTCATTAAACAATCTGGTTAAAAATTCCACTGCCATTTCTCCTAAGCACCTCCATGCTTCCACTGGTATGTCATCTGGGCCAACAGCCTTTCCATTCTTCATCCTCTTCACAGCTGTCCTTACTTCCTTCTTGCTAATCTGCTTCACTTCCTGATTCACTATCCCCACATCATCCAACCTTCTCTCTCTCTCATTCTCTTCATTCATCAGCCCTTCAAAGTACTCTTTCCATCTACTCAATACATTCTCCTCACTTGTGAGTACGTTTCCCTCACTGTCCTTTATCACCCTTACCTGCTGCACATCTTTCCCAGCTCTATCCCTCTGTCTAGCCAATCGGTACAGGTCATTTTCTCCCTCTTTAGTGTCCAATCTCTCATACAACTCTCTATATGCCTTATCCTTAGCCTTCGTCACCTCTCTCTTTGCCATGCGCCTCATCTCCTTATACTTATGTCTACTTTCTGCATCTCTTTGACAATCCCACTTCTTCTAAGCCAGCCTCTTCCCCTGTATACTCTCCTGTACTTCCTCATTCCACCACCATGTCTCCTTGTCCTCCTTCCTCTGTCCAGATGTCACACCAAGCACCTTCCTAGCAGTCTCCCTTACTAGCTCTGCTGTAGTTACCCAGCTATTCGGTAACTCTTCATTGCCTCCCAGTGCCTGTCTTAACTCTTCCCTGAACTCCACCTCACAATCACCCTTTTTAACTTCCACCATTTAATCCTTGGCACTGCTTTCACACTCTCCCTCCACTTCTTGATCACCAACATCATCCTGCAGACCACCATTCTATGCTGCTTAACTACACTTTCCCCAGTCACCATTTTACAGTCTCCAATCTCCTTCAGACTGGCCCTCCTACATAGGATATAATCCACCTGTGTGCATCTTCCTCCACTCTTGTACGTCACCCTATTCTCCTCCCTCTTCTTAAAATATGTATTCACCACAGCCATGTCCATCCTTTTCGCAAAATCCACAATCATCTGACCTTCTGCATTCCTCTCCTTAACACCATACCTACCCATCACTTCCTCATCCCATCTGTTCACTTCACCAACATGCCCATTGAAGTCCGCTCCAATCACTAGTCTCTCACCCTTGGGTACACTCACCACCACTTCATCCAACTCACTCCAAAATTTTTCTTTCTCATCCATTGCACACCCAACTTGTGGAG
This sequence comes from Protopterus annectens, assembly GCF_019279795.1. Taxonomy (NCBI): domain Eukaryota; kingdom Metazoa; phylum Chordata; order Ceratodontiformes; family Protopteridae; genus Protopterus; species Protopterus annectens. The sequence continues at coordinate 803,276,501 of NC_056735.1, forward strand.
CATATGCACTAACAACATTCATCATTACACCATCAATTTCAAGCTTCATAAACATCACTCTATCAGACACTTTCTTCACCTCCAAAACACTCTTGGTATACTGTTCCATTAGGATAACTCCTACCCCATTTATTCTGCCATCCACACCATGATAGAACAATTTGAACCTGCCTCCTATAAACTTGGCCTTACTTCCCTTCCATCTGGTCTCTTGCACGCACAATATATCAACCTTCCTTCTCTCCATCATATCAGCTAGCTCTCTCCCTATACCAGTCATACTGCCAACATTCAAAGTTCCTACTCTCAGTACTACACTCCTAACCTTCCTCCTCTCTTCCTGCCTTCGAGCATGCCTTCCCCCTTCTCTTCTTCTTCAGCCAACAGTAGCCCAATTTCTGCCAGCACCCTGTTGGCTAACAGTACTGGTGGCGGTCATTGTTAACCCGGGTCTCAACCGATCCGGTACGTAATTATGAAAAGTTCTCCGCATCAGTAATTTTTGGCAGAGGTTTTACGCCGGATGTCCTTCCTGATGCAACCCTCCCCATTTATCCAGGCTTGGGACCGGCACAAAGAAATGCACTGGCTTGTGCATCCCCAGTGGCTGGGTTAGGATGTATGCAAGAGCAAAAATGCAAAATCTGCTTTTAAAGAACACTGTGACAATCTGTTTCCTTAAAAACATATTTTTCTGCACATAAAAAGAATGGACAACAGGACATGTTTATGACACTGTTATCAGCATTGGCACAAGAACAGATGTTCTTATACAAAGATCCAAATAGAATACAGGATGTTCACACTGTCAGAAAAGCTGGCCTCTTATAAATTCAGCAAAAATATGACAAGATATTGTTAAACAAGGAAGCTTAAAAATAATATTATTAAGTCAGCATTTGCGTCAGCATCTGCAACAATTAGTATTGTTTCTACAGGATGAGCAATTCTCCAAAATAGAATACCAAGAGGAAATGTATATGTATGTGCATGACTAAAATTGTATATAAAGGTATGTATTAATCCAGTTATGTTAGGGGTATTGGTAGAGACACATTTGGCTCAAGGTAAATGTTATCTCTCTCACAGCATCTGTACTATATGAGAAGTAAAGTGGAACAGTACTTTAAGCTGCAATGTTAGTCCATTTGGTTTATTATAAAAAGTTATTTGTTACTGCTCTAAGTTGATGCTGCAAAGTATATTCTCTCATCAGTGTATATTCTGCAAGTTTCTGTATGCAACAGACTGTGAATGCAAATATAACCAGACTTTGATTTCAGCAGAATCCAGCCAGCAAGACTGAGTGTCTTAAGAAGAAATCCATCACAGTAAGCAGCGCCATATAATTTTTCAATGGCAAGCTAGCCTGCATTTGAACCTAAAATCTGCATTCAAACACAGGGGGAGTGATGGTAAGCCCTGCAGAGGGTCAATTCAGTCACATTGCAGTAACTAACATTTGTACATATGTGTAAATTCTAAACAGAAGTATTCCAGTTTATGCAACTTGCAGTAGTAAAGTTTTTTAGACGTCTAAATCTGGAGTGAGACTAGTTCAAGAAAGTTGCAGTGCCATATATTCTCCAAGAAAAGGTGGATCTCTACTTGTACAGCAGTCTGTTGCCTGTTGTACTTCACCAGCTTCTCAAGTGACTCTGAAAAATTTCCAGCCATCAGCAACAACAGCTTGATCACCTGTTTTCTTGCTAACTGGTAAGACTTTTTTCTGTGTCACATTTTTAGTGTTGATGCTATTAGTCAGTTTGTATATTATTAGACAGTTTGGATGTTATTAGACAGTATGGATATTATTTATAATTCATGCAGGAGTAAACCAAACTTTAGTAAATTGCAATGTTGGTATACACAGCACATTAGTAAATGTAAAACCTTATTAGGGCAGGTTGACAGTAAGGCATTATGCAAATGTATTATAATATTTGACTGGTATCTCAAAGAAAAACGTGTGGAATATGACAAAGGTTTATTGTGTGCTTCAACAAAAACTGCGTTTTGTGTATTATGCCATAAAAAGTATTGCATCATATTGCTAAAAAATAGACTGTGAAGACAGATTTGTTCATGATAAAGAATTAACTAAGAGTAAAGTTTTTCCATTATATTCAGATGTTGAGCAGTTATGTCCTGTCACCACATCTGAGTCAAATCAGTTACTGATAGTACCTCTAGTACATTTTGTTACAAAAAAATGTAATAAACTTCTAAAAGAGAGACACAACGAGTTTAGGAAACTTAGACAAGTTATACATACATCTTTTCAAAAGTGCATAGGAGTTTCAAATTCAGCAGAACAGGTTACTGAAAAAATATCAGAAAGACCATGCAACATTACAGGAAAGTATTCAACAGCAGTTGCAGGATAAAGGAAATAAATTAGCTGAACTGACAGAGACTGGGAACTTCCTGCATACACAGCTAATCTGTGTAAAAGAAATATATTTTATAATATGTTTATGTTTTGAAAATGGTTAAGCATACATAGTAGGATGGTAGGGACAAATCATTCTCAAATGTTTTATTTTCATTCAGTTAAAGCAAGATATTTATCAGTAGTACAGTATATAACTGCTATTCATAGCATAGTCAAAAGGTACACAACAGTTTTAGTGTATAAAAATTACATAAAAATAGTTACACAAAAAAGTTCTAGTGCATAAAATGAAATAAAAATAGTTAATAAGAGTGGAGATTTAAGGTCACAAGACTGACATGCTTGTATAAAGATATACAGATACAAGACAGACATGCATGTATGTTCTTTTCGTCTAGAGTACATTTGTTTACAATGCACAAAAGCAAAAGGCAGACAACAACAAATATAAATAATGTAAATAAAAACATATGTTAGTTAAGCTAATATCTAATTTACTTTTTTTTACAATTTTTTTATAATTGTATAGTAATACCAAACAGTTAAAGTTCTGAATTTTAAAAGGAAATAAAATCACAGATGGTATTAGTCAAACAGTCTTTGTAAAATTAATGGCAGGACAGTTAAATAAATAAATAAAAAATACTGAAATCCATGTAAGCTAATTATAAAATAATGTCTATTTATGTAGTATAAATGCATAGTTATGTAAATCACAATCAAATTAAAGGAAAAATGCCAAAATAATTAACTATAGTTTATAGAGTGCAACTTGTGAGCTCAGACCTTCCTAGACTGAATGAATAGTTACAGGAAATGTTGAAAAGATAAGATAAACAACAAGACTGATTGCCAGACAAGTAGCTTGAGTTTTTGTAAAGCATTAGGATTATTAAAACATAATTGTTAAAATGTTTACAGGCAACACTAGTTGGTAATTGTAATAAAATGTCACAATTGTGCATAGATGTCACTGATAATCTGTTTGCAAGTAAATGGTAAAACTCATTTGCATCAAGTACAGCCAGCAGATGGTCTATAGTATACATACAGTTCAAATCAATTGTGCAGAAGGGTATAAATACCTACTAGTGGTAATAAACATCAAAAGCTTTATAAAAAATGATCAAATCAGATAAAAGTCCATAGTTTATTAGTAACCTAATAAAATAAATGTATAACCAAAGTGTTGGGCTGACATACATTCTGTTCTCACAGTATAAAGCAGGTAAACAGTGCTGCAGTACTACGGTGGAGGGGTACTTTCTCAGTTTTATACTGACATGTGAGCAGTATTGCACAAGGGTCTGAAACAGAGCTACAGTAAGAAATAATATTTCATTCCTTCTAGACAAGACTCTTTTAGGGGGGAAGGAAAAGCAGGTATTAGTGTATTAGAAATACTGGTAAACTGGATTAAACCTGACAGGATAAGATATTTTAAACTGCAAAGCTATACAAGAGATGGTCTAAACAAGACTGGTCACTATTCACTATTTTAATATGTTTTTGACAAAACAATGTTGGTATAAAAAAAGCATGAATGTTTTAAAATAACAGAGCATATGCCTTTGATGCCAATTCCACTAGATATTTCTAAAGAGACATAAGAATTTTCCAAGATTTTGCTTAATATTAATGTTATTAAATTTGTAAGATTATACTAAATGTACTTTATAGTCTTTGTATGTACAAATGCAGAAGAATTCAGTACAAATTATAGTCTTTTTATGTACAAATGCAGAAGAATTCAGTACAAATGAAATTAATGTCTAGTAATGAAAATGTGTGAAAAAACATATTTAAAGAAAAAAATGGGTCCAGGGTACCTACTAGATTGAAATGCATGAATAGCAAACAGTCTGTGTAAATACATACTGTACAAGATACATAGTAATAAGATCAAAAGTAATTTGTCAAGTTGTAATATCATTGGTTTTACCCCGGTTAGAGGAAAATTATATTAAAATATTGTACTCATACAGCTAATGGACTAATATGTACATAACATTCTTTAGTGCAAATATACTAAAATAATTGCTTTCAAATATTTATTATCTAAGCCCAGTTCAGTATTTTACCAAGGTGTTAATGGGCAGTTCAGAGACATAAACACAATGTGATGGTTAAAATGACATTAAAACTGTATATTTTCAGCAGTGTATAAATGTTTGCAGTAGCACATGGTTCTTGTCTCTTATAGTTAATTCAACAGTTGCAAAGAGTTAATGAAACAGTTCTAAATCATAAATGAAATTCTGTGATTGCAAAAGAATAAATTAATCAAGTTAAACTAAAGCAGACACAGCTCATAATTGATGAAATATTTTCACAGAATGGTCTGCAAAAAAAAAGTTGTTAGATACATTTAGTTTTGGTAGTGATACTTGATATCCTTGTAAAATTGCATTTTGACTTGTATCAAAAGAAGACTAAAGGTTTTGTTTCTTAATGTGTTTTCTATATAATGTAATCAAAAATACATATCAGTATAAAATGTTTTGAGTACATTAAAATAAAAAGAAGGAATTGTAAGATTATGCTCAACAGGGTTTTAAGGTCGAAAGTAATTTTGTTACAAATATGTAACATAAATAAGGCATAAAATAAAGCTTGCTTAAATGCAGAAACAGAGTTTAGTAGTATGTGATCAGCATCCATACTAAATGACCACAGTTTGGAAAATAAGGAATATGCTGAATGGACATTATTTCCTTACAAACAGGATGTATGCAAGAGCAAAAATGCAAAATCTGCTTTTAAAGAACACTGTGACAATCTGTTTTCTTAAAAACATGTTTTTCTGCATATAAAGAATGGACAACAGGACATGTTTATGACACTGTTATCAGCATTGGCACAAGAACAGATGTTCTTTTGCAAAGATCCAAATAGAATACAGGATGTTCACACTGTCAGAAAAGCTGGCCTCTTATAAATTCAGCAAAAATGTTTCAAGACATTGTTAAACAAGGAAGCTTAAAAATAATATTATTAAGTCAGCATTTGTGTCAGCATCCGCAACAATTAGTATTGTTTCTACAGGATGAGCAATTCTCCAAAACAAAATACCAAAAGGAAATGTATATGCATGTGCATGACTAAAATTGTATGTTAATATCTGTATTAATCCAGTTATGTTAGGGGTGTTGGTAGAGACACATTTGTCTCGAGGTAAATGTTATATCTCTCACATCATCTGTACTATATGAGAAGTAAAGTGGAACAGTACTTTAAGCTGCAACGTTAGTCCATTTGGTTTATTATAAAAAGTTAGTTGTCACTAAGTTGATGTTGCAAAGTATATTCTCTCATCAGTGTATATTCTGCAAGTTTCTGTATGCAACAGACTGTGAATGCAAATATAACCAGACTTTGATTTCAGCAGAATCAAGCCAGCAAGACTGAGTGTCTTAAGAAGACTTGAAATCCATCACAGTAAGCAGCGCCATATAATTTTTCAAATACTACAACTATAAAAATAGTTTCTGCTGAAGAGTTTGCTATTTACCTTTCTTTAGTAACCCCTCTGGTTCCAAAGATATGAACATCTACTTGAAATGTGAGGACATCATCTGATTCTATCAAAAAGCTCAGGCTCTGCCCATTGGAAGTTACTGTGCAAACTCCCAGAGCTCCTTTGGCAGGAATGAGTTAAAACATGAAATTTTGACTCAGATAGAGTCATATTCTGAACTTCTATTGTTTTGATTAAATATCTTAATCAGTTGTAATTGATTTATCATTCTACTTTGTTTGCGTTTCAAACCTGTGATATGATAGATTCATTGCACATCACAGCCCCTTTCTCAGGAACACACTGTCCCTGCAGATTAAGAGGTATGATATATTATCATCCATCAAACAGACCCTGGATGACAGGACAGGTATCTGCACATTTATAGCATAACTAAAAGGCTGTCCCCAATTGGAATAACATGGCCAACCCTGTAAAGGGACATATTCAATGTGCACCACAACATGAAGTCACCCCAGAGAGGAAGGAATTATAGGATGTGTATTTAGTATGAAATCAGCTGTTGATGCCTTCTCCAGAAAGTCTGTATAACAGTCCCCAAACCACAGAAACAAATTAAAACCTAAAAAGCTTCAGAGAATTTCAAATACATCTGTTACATGTGTACTTTGTTTTGTGACAGTGATGACACACACTTGAATATGTGTGCTGCATTACATTAATAGCACCTGTAGTGGAAAATGCTTTACCAAAAGACAAATTTCAGTTTCTGCATTGGGTAGATGACACCTGTGTTCATAACAGTAATGTTCTGTATTTGCTAAGTAGGCTATACTATGTATTGGTTGTGGCACTGGGTACTTTTCTACATTTAGCACATTATCAATGAGTTGAAGACAGAAATGCCCTTCAAATGAAAAATAATGTGCACTGTTAATTTGACTTCTGAGTGAATGCAATAGTTTTGAACATTTGATCACACACATCTACTTCACCCATTAACTTGAATCTTGCATAACACAATCAGGTTTGCACTTAGCACTGACACAGTGCCTCATCGGTTACCACTTGGATCTTGTTTGTGGTATAAACATATACATTTCTGAGAGGGGCATGCAACACACCACATTATCACTGCATTTTTGGAAGCCCTCAACAACAAAGAAGATACTGTGTCCAAAAGTTAAACTTGCCATTCAGAACTTTGGCAGTAATTCATTCCTTAAGAGATTTCCAATTCACCTTCCTTTGCTTGCAGTTCTTACAAATGACAGACACATTTTGGACTGAAGATTAATTAATTCATAAAAAAAACAAATATCCATTGTGGAAAAAGAAAACCAGCTTAGCTGCTCATGTTGTTGTACCTTGTTCTAAGCAGCAGTTCCAACTGAAGGGGCTGGTGTTTTCCTTTGATGTACTCGTAACATTAGACTTTCTTGTATAAGACAAATTTCTAAATGTGTACCACAGTGCTGATATTGCCTAGATTAACATACAGTGTACATGTATTTATGCCAGACTGTGACCTTTTAATGACATGTACTGCTTCAACGTAAACCTGGTTGTGAAGACAGGAAGCTATTCAGCCATAAAAATGTATCACCTTGAAAATGCAGGAAATGTATTTGTATTTGTTTGCTTACCATTCTGAGGAGGTCTGTCTCGAAATGTCATTTTTGTTGCAATGCACAAGTTTTAATATGTATAGGAAGTGATCTCCATACATAAGATGGTGAAAAATATCAGAGCATTAGATTTCTGGACCACTTTTGTTTTTTTGTGTTTTTTTGCATATTTTATTTTGCGAAAGTCTAATGCACTTAATATTATTCAAACACTGAATACTTCACACATGTCAGACTACATATATTAAGAAATATGTCATGGCAACAAGGTCACTGTGCATGTTAATTTAAATAACCGTGTATCGGTACATGCAATGCACATCTTCATCAAGGAAGATATATCTATAATTTCCAAGGAGAAAAGTAAATCTACAACTGATGCAAGACTGTGGTATTCTACTGCCATCATCCTGTGGTAAATTGCCAATATGGCTAGTATTTCAAAAGCTTTGTTTCTTGAGTAAATCAGTTAAGAGAACTGAGTAAAGAAAGGGAAACAGCTCTGTAAGATATAACGGTTTTCACTATATATGCATTAAGTTTTCCATGCTCAGTCTTTGTGCTGTAAACCTGTTAGTTCAAGCACAGATGACTGATTTTATTCCTTAAAGTTCAGCCTTTTCAAAAACTCAACAGTTCAATGGTTTTCAAGAAGCTAATAGCTTGATGTTAATTCCATAGTTGATAATGAACTCAAACATCTCTACATTGTAAGTAATATATTGCCATGTATTGTTTGCATGATGACATTGTTGATAATTGATGAGATATCCAAATTCAAGGAAAGTGGCAGAGTTACAGAGGTGTCCCTACCCTGAAATCCCTTGCCATTTTCCCCTCCTGTGGCTTCCACAGTCTGAAGAATTTCAGTAAGATCTGCCTCAATTGTACGTGATGAGAACAAGGTTTCTTTTCCCCTCAACTATGCATGGACAGCATACACATTGTTATTGTAGGTGTGCCTGCACTAAGCAGAGCTGAGGTCATTTATATTGTTACAAGTGGTTGTGCCACAACGTGAGAGAGATGACAATCATCTGCCACTGCAGAACATGTGTTAATGTCAGAGACAGAAGTGCATTTTAAATTTCTAGTGCCTATGTTTGCATTGCATGCACTGTGTTGTGTGTGTCATCATTATTAAATAGCACAAACAGTGACTAGCTATGTCAAACTTTCTCCTGCATAACAGTGGTAGCACAATTTTTCTTGTTGATTTTCTTTGTGCTCCTGTCAAAATGCATGAACTCCTTTAAAATACCTAAATAATAGTAGTAAGAATTCAAGAAGAAAAAAAAAATGAATGCTATCTGTATTCCCTTACTGGGCTATCTCTCACTTTAATATTCTAAAGATTATTTGCTATTATTTCCTTTCTTGAGCAATTCTTAGTGTGATGTAATATTTTATATACTGGTCAGAACACAAGTGCTCCACTGTATCAGTAAACATGCAACCAGTAATTTATATTACCCCACTGTGAAATCAGAAACTGATGATTTACAAACTTCATCGCAACACTCTGACAGACAGTAAAAAGCATTGTGTGGCATGTGATACAGTAATAAGGGTATTGATCCCCAGCATTGTGCTAGTTACTTATAAAAGTAATAAGTCACTATTACTAGATACTTTTCAGTAAAATTAATATATTACTATTACTTATTACTTTTCTAAAAGCATAATATATTACTATTATTAGTTACTAACTAAAGTAGCCTGTTACTTTTCATAAGTATAATTTAGCAATTATAATACTGAGATTTACTCACACAATTAAAAACATGCATTTAAGTGTATTATTAAAGTTGTATACAGAATGTTACAATGATGATGAACAAAACTTAACAGCTGAAAAACTCTAGCAGACTAGTCTTTATAGCTGGGCAGAACATTAGTGCAATGGTTAGCATTATCACCTCCCAATAAAAAGTTCACTGGTTTGATTCTTGGCTGGGGTGCCTTCTGTGCAGTGTCTGCATGTCCTCTCTGTTTTTGTGTGGGCTTCCTCCAGGTGTTCCTGTTTCCTCCCACATTTCCAAGACATGCTGCAGGTGCATTAGACATTCTAAATTGGGCATAGGTGTGTGTGTGCCTTCTGAGGAAGGTTGGGTGCCAGGCTGGCAACTCAATACCATCAAACTATACTGCCACTTGTTCTGTGGACTGATGATCTTCTGTGGTGATCCCTAATGGGAGCAGCCAGAAGAAGATGACTAGTCTTTATAGCTAGAGAGTCACAAATAATAATTAAACTAAACCATACACAGCCAGCAGCACAAGATCTATAAAAGCCTATCACATTTTGTCAATTTTCAGCAACCAAAAATCAAAACATGAAAATAATTTTAAATAGAACATAACAAAAAATTGTCGACAAAAGTTGATTGATCATAGATCCATCTGAAGAGTCCTGCTTGGTGCAGTGGGCTAGGGTGTTGGGTGTTAAACCAAAGAGTGGTGAGTTTGATTCTGATTGACAGAGGTGTGGAGAACCAATGCAGTTTATTATACGGCAAGGTAAGCATGTGATCTTTAGCAGGCTAGAATTGTCCCAATGTTAGGAAATGTTTTAGTGAGTGAGAGTCCCATATTACCAGGGTAGGCTAGAATCTGGTCATCAATAACTTCCACCTTTTTGCAGTGCTAAAAAATGAAGTAAATTATGCACCAGACTAATTCTAATGATCCACTGTGAATCATACCTCTCAGCCTAGAGACATCAAAAATCTGGACAATTGCCCATGAAAAGTGGCTACAACTGGCCAAACATCAACATAAAATTTGCTTGCATAATAATGTAACTCTACCCACTCTGGTGGAATTGTGGGATGCCAACATTCAAATAATTGTGAAAATGTTCTCCAATTTAACATTAACTCTGAAAATATATATTATATATAGTTAGTCCCTTTACAGTATTAACAAAAAATTCTTAAGGGAAGTAGCAGGCAATAGGCATGTAAAACACTTTGCATTCTACTTTCTGCCCTGCCACACTTCTAGCATATACACTGATGTCACATTAACTGCACCCTTACAGAAATTCATTAAAATAACATATATCAGTAACTGTAACTTATATAAAAGAGCTGTGCAGTCTGTTAATCTTAATACGAAACTACAGTCTGTCATAACAATCATTAGTATAACAGGCCACTGTTGTTGTCAATATGTGGGTATCAGGTCAGTCTGATCAGTGAATAAAATAAACCTGATATGGAAAACTTATGCGCTTGTAGTTATGTAAATACCAATGTGCATTAGTAGGTTTTGTAAACAAATCTGGTAGCTGCTGATGCTGGAGACTGACTCATAAATCTAACTATTGCGAAAAAGGCAGGTCACTGGTGAATTGACAATCCTCCAAATTGTCTCTGAGTATATATAATATGACATATGTATTTGTGTATGCATGTGTAACTGTGTGTGTGTGTCCTCTTATAATATAATCAAGTAGCATGGATGTGGAGGAGGCCCTTGCTGTTTACAACATTCCTCTTTGATAACTACATTACTTAGTGTTTAATGCAACTTCAAAACAATGCAAAATAACATTTTTTTTATTTAAAAACATAATAAATTGGTACTTTCTAAATTCTGCAGTACCATACCCCTCAACCTCTTAGCACAAATAAACTGGTCAAAGACTAGCATAATGGGAGAACAAAGGCCCAAAAATAAAGACAACATTTTAAATATTGCTGTTATAAATTTAGAAATCTGATAGAATAACATGGTCTGTGTTAGTATGCAGTTTAATGAAGGATATGAAGTCTGAAACATATGTGTTATTATTTAGTGACTTCAGTCATAAGTGATTTACCAGAAAACCACAAAGTTGTTTATTTATTTATTTATTTATTTATGTATTTGACATTTGTTAATCGGTTTAGTCTAACAGGGCAGAAAAGCCCTTTTTCCAGAAGAGACCCAAGGAGAAAAGCTCCAAATATAAAAAGTATAAACAATACAAGAAAGCTTAAACAGTACAAAAAATTCATAAACCGAAGAAAAACATAATAAGAATATGAATATAGCGCATAATTATTAGTAAAAACATGGTAGAGCTATGCTATACCGAACGTCTTAAGATTGCTACATACAAACAGAGAGTAAGAGCATATTTAAACAGCAGGCAGTTAAAAAAAAATAAGTTAAAATATGACATGTAATTAATATCTACATTTTGATAAAATCTGTCTGCAGGAAGAAAGACAGAAAGATGGGGACCATGTCAGAGTATTAATAGAGAAATAGAGAAGAGAAAGGATGAGGAGAAGACAAGTCAGGCAAACATATGGTTGATGAGATATGTATACCTTCATCAACAGTGTGGTATCTTGGGGAATTTAATTTATTCTGTGGTGCAGTTATCTCAGACGTAATATAATTAAGTAGCATGGGTGTGGAGGAGGTCCTTGCTGTTTGCAACATTCCTCTTTGATAACAACTTTACTTAGTGTTTAATGCAATCAAAACAATGCACAACAACTTTTTTTTTAATTTAAAACATAATAAATTGGTACTTTCTAAATTCTGCAGTACCATACCTCTCAACCTCTTAGCACAAGAAACCTGGTCAAAGACTAGCATAATGGGAGGACAAAGGACCAAAATTAAGGACATAATTTAAAATATTGCTGTTAAGAAAGCTGACAGAATAACAGGATTTGTGTTAGTATGCACTTTATGAAGGATATGAAGTCTGAAACTCATATATACATGTTATTATTCAGTGACTTCAGTCCTACATGATTTACCAGAAAAACACAAAGTATTTATTTATTTTACATTTGTTAAGCAGATTATAGCCGTGGTGGTACAACGGTTGCATTGTTGCCTCACAGCAAGAGGTTCTCCCATTCGATTCTCAGCTAGTATGCGGGGAGTGTCTTCTGTATGGAGTCTGCATGTCCTTCCTGCAGTCGAGTGGCCTCTGAAAGACATGCGCAAATGGGTGTGCCTTCGCTGAAGGTTGGGCGTTGGGCTGGCAACTCGGCACCATAAAAATCGACTGCCAATCATTAGCGGACCAGAGTTCCGCTGTGGCGACCTCTTACCGGGAAAAGCCGAAAAGACAAACAACAACATTTGTTAAGCAGGTTAGTCTGACAGGGCAGAAAAGCCCTTTTTCCAGCAGAGACCCACGGAGAAAAGCTCCAATTATAAAAAGTATAAGCAATACAAGAAAGCTTAAACAGTACAAAAAATACATATAAGAAAAATAAAATATAATATGAACATGAATATAGAGCATAATTATTAGTAAAAACATGATAGAGCTATACTATACTGACAGTAAAACAGACCTGATCAGAAGTCTTAAGATTGCTACATACAGAGAGTAAGAGCATAGTTAAATGTAGGCAGTTAAAAAATCAAGTTGAAATATGACATGTAATTAATATCTACATTTTGTTAAAATGTGTCTGCAGGAAAAAAGACAGAAAGATGTGGAGCATGTCAGAGTATTAATAGAGAAATAGAGAAGAGAAAGGATGAGGAGAAGACAAGTCAGGCTGGAGTAGGGCAAGACCATGTTTTGTGCATATTTTATGAGAAACAGACCACAACTATGAGGCTGAATCTGGACACATGCACACACATACACACACACACACACACACACACACACACACACACACACACAGTATATGCACACACATGTACACACACCTCCTCTGTGTTCTCTGCTCTCTCTCTCTCACACACACACACACACACACACACACACACACACACACACACACACACACACACACACACACACACACACTTTCTCTGTGTTCTCTGCTCTTACACACACACACACACACACACACACACACACACACACACACACACACAAAATCTCTCTCATACAGAAAAATGAACTGCCAGTTTAACTAACACACACATACTCATACACTCGTACACTCATACACTCACACTTACCTCGGCATGACTAGTTTAAATTCCAAAGTGCAGACTGAGTTTACATCTGTAGCATGCATTAATAGTCACACTAGAGTTGAAGTTGCAGCATTTCAGTCCTAAAGCAGACATTAAATGCTGTTGGCTGCTTTTACTTTTTATTAATGCTGTGAGTTAAGATATTTAGTCTTTACAAACTTTAATTATGGCACGTGTACTTGTATAGGACAGTTAAAATATTTTCCCATTCTACTCCTAGACTTACTAACTTGCATCTGCTCTATTACAACCACGAGAGAATGTGTGGCTCTATTAGTTTGCAAAAGCTGTATGAGCTGCACTTATGTTATTTTACAGCAACACCACACTTGTGCACAATTATATGGTTATGTCAGTCAAGTACGGCTCTAATTATTATCATTATTATAGTAGTAAATAAATCACTTGCTACTCAAATTAGCTTACCAGTTACAGTCTGTAAAAATGAAGAAATATATAAACTGGTAGGCAAACACGGAAACAGTCTATTCAATGGTTCCAAAGATTCCAAACTAAAACAGCAGCAGACAGAATTTCTTCAAAATGTACTTTTATTCACATAGAACAAACGAACTGGATGAGCACTTTCACATACTGTGTATGCTTCTTCAGATCCTGATTCTTGTGAGTTTACCACACATTTAAATACTCTATACCCATCAGTTAATTAAGATCAGTTATTCAATAAGCTAATTAACTGGTCAATTAGCCTTTTAAACTGATAGTTGCAAAAACTGCATAGCTTTTAACTGCAAAGCATATAGTTAAGTTATAACAATAAAAAACTATAATGCAGAAACTATTTAACTTTTAAAGCGCTTCAAAAATATAAAAATATTTAATTAATAATTATAATTATTATTATAATTTACAAGATAATTTATATTGTATAAAACAATTCTTGAATATGCAATGGTAACATGTATCAAAATAAGTCTATGACCATACCTATGATATAAGGCGTTTGAATGAATTAAACGCCTTAGCAAAACATATTTTAGAACATAAAGAACATCATTTCAAATTTAGAGTTTTAGAAATAGTTAAACCCAATAAGAGAGAGAAGGAAAATCCTAATTTATTAGAATCCAGAGAGTTATACTGGATTTTTAAGTTGACAGCATACCAATACCCAGGAATCAATCAATATGTATCTATAAAGCCAGCACTCAGAAAAAGAAGATAGCCTTATATTTTCTAAAGCTAAGAGTGCATATACATATTTATATTAGTTAATCTATTTTTTAACTATCCCCAGGTATTAGGTCTTATGAATTATACTCTATTCAGTCTCCCACATGAAATTTGATATTTAAGCACTATGGTGAAGCACTAGATGCCTTAAATTATATAGGTTATGATATTTAATAAGAGAATCCTAAATTTCATACTGATGTATATACACATTTTATTTTGATACATGTTACCATTGCATATTCAAGAATTGTTTTATACAATATAAATTATCTTGTATATTTATTATTGCATAGAATTAATTTTTTATAGATATTAACTATATGATGCGTTGAACATAGATCATTCCATTTCATTTTTTTACATCAGTAGTATTGACACATTTCATATCATTACATTCGTTTTTAACAAATGCTTATTTTATCATTACTAATTTATCAGGTTAGCTTATATTCATGTTTGTTTTTTATCTTGAAATAATCTAATATATACTATTAATTAAATATTTTTATATTTTTGAAGCGCTTTAAAAGTTAAATAGTTTCTGCATTATAGTTTTTTATTGTTATAACTTAACTATATGCTTTGCAGTTAAAAGCTATGCAGTTTTTGCAACTATCAGTTTAAAAGGCTAATTGACCAGTTAATTAGCTTATTGAATAACTGATCTTAATTAACTGATGGGTATAGAGTATTTAAATGTGTGGTAAACTCACAAGAATCAGGATCTGAAGAAGCATACACAGTATGTGAAAGCGCTCATCCAGTTCATTTGTTCTATGTGAATAAAAGTACATTTTGAAGAAATTCTGTCTGCTGCTGTTTTAGTTTGGAATCTTTGGAACCATTGAATAGACTGTTTCCGTGTTTGCCTACCAGTTTATATATTTCTTCATTATTATCATTATTAGTTGACTGCAGTGTGTTACTCTTTCTTGAAAATGTTTTCCTTCTTGATATCCTTCCGAAAATGCACACTAATGCAAAATGTGTCATTCTAAAACTGTTCTAAGTTTATAAGCGCCCTATTGAAAATTTGTTCCTGATTAGAGACCATTGCCCCTCTCCTCACATTATGTTTGGCTAATGGCTATGTTTAAAATTTTTTGTGCTGAGATGCTGAGCAGTATCCAAGTTCTGTGGGTTACTGGGTCTTAAACTACATTTCTTTACATCGAAGAAACATTTGAAAAACAAACTCACTAACCTTACAAACAGCAGACTAATATGCAATCGCACCTACCAATTATTCCTGATTTTGCCTTCATTTTTTGCCCTGCCTCTGGCAAATGCTTGATTTTCTGTTAAATTGTTGAGGATTTCAACAGCTCAGTATATCTTATTGTCCAAAATGCATAATGATACAAAAACTGTAAGTGAATTAGAATAATAGATGCCTGAATCTGAATCCTTATATCCCTCCTCCAACATTATTTACCTGTAGGTCATGAAATCAATGACATCGGTAACTGTTCCTGTAGTTAGTATGGAGTAGCAAATGGTCCTCCTTAAAGGAGAAGACACCACCATCACGGGGTGCTTTTTTAAATTGAAGACTCTTAAAAGTGGCATGGTTCTGGCACCCTTGTCTGCATGCCAAAATCTGGATTTAATGGGGCCAATCAGGAATTTTTGACATCCTATTATTTTGAGCCCAAAGCCAGAAAATGCTGAGGAATTTTGTACAGTTGAGAGGCATGTTATGAATGCTACATGCTCTGAGTTGTGCCAACATTATGTTGTAATTTTTTATTCAAATTTCCCCTTCAAAGTCTCTATTACTTCCTAACATCTGACTATTATCCATATTATCCATGGCCCCCAGAAGTTTTCTATTACTCTTTAGGGGCAGTATCACCCATGTTGAGATCCTCTGGTTTAAACAAAAGTAATTCAAAAGTAACTCACATTTAAGTTACTAGTTACTAAAAAAAGTAATATATTACTATTACTTTATTGCCAGTTATATTACTAGTTACTAGAAATTGTAGTATATTGCAGTAATATATTACATATTATAATATATTACTCCCATCATTGTTGTTCCCACTCTGTCAAAGAAACATGCAAACAATACTCTATATTCACCTTTTGGGAAAGTCATGACATTATTTATTTTAGTTTTTTTTTATTTTGATTCATGACCAAATCCCTGAGGTGAGAACACCACTGCCTTACAATGAAGAAAGCTAACTCACTGCCCATAAAACAGAGAGCTGACCACTTACTCATTTCCTTTCTATTCAAACTGCTACATTATGACACTGTCACATACTTCTGTGCTTAACTCATCCCCAACATCGCTTCCTACAGCCTCAGAATGCATTCTCATTCATAGCTAGTTATTCAGAAACACAGAGCAAAACTTCACTGCATTAATCACATCTTCTGTTTTCTAGACCATAAGCTCTCACTCCATGTCTTCTACCCTGCAAACTCTGGCAAGCACTCCATCCCAACATAAAAGACCTCTCCACCGTCATTAACTTCAGACTCCTGTTTATCCCTAAATGATTAAACAAACCTGACGATCCAATAAACTCCATGTAGGCTTAGCGTGAAGCTGGCACATAGTTTATGTATTTGCTAGGTGACCAGCAGTACTAATTACATATTTATTCCATGCACCACATTTAAGTGTGCAGAAGCATGGTTTTGTGTCTAGCAACTGAGTTGCCAGCCAGGAAACTGTGTAAAGCAACACAGATAGTAGCAGTCATGTAAAGCTGTTTACCTACGGGCAGACTAGGTCAGTGTGTTTGTGCAGTATGCCATACAGATTACCAGCGTTATAAATAAAACAATGTCTATAGTTCTAACACATTATATGAAAGACTACTGCAGACTACTGTGTAAACATGTCATGCAAACTGAACAAAAGTTGTATAAATGATCCATAACAGTACATAGACTGACATTAAAAAAACAGTCAGAGGAAGTGTGTGTATTGAATAGGGACACACAGATGAATTGTAGGAATGAACACATGGAAAAAGGACAGGTGAACCATCTTAATGCATAGCAGATGAGGGCACATCAATAAAGACAGTTGTAACAGGACCCGTAAATGCATATATGCATGATACAGTGTGGACTGCACAGTGAATGTATATTAATGATGGTCACAAAAGGTGACATAACAATGGAGAATATTTCTTTGAGATATAAGCATCCTGACATGAACAATGGAGAGGACATATATCAATGATGTTATATACAACAGAGGTTAGGTGTATATTGTGAAGCTGTGCAAAATGAGTTGCCTGAACATGGCTGTAATGTCAGCAGTGGTCTCAACCCAGTGGGACACAAAGTTACAGGCTCATAGATAATAATAAACAGAAGCATGCATAGTCATCGAAAATTTCAGAATATTACCAGCAGTAATCCCATGTCTCTCACATAACATATGTGATTATGAGTGATCATAGATGGCTCTGCATGAACACACTTGTACAACTATTATGAGATGTCAGCAATTTATGAGGCAAATCAAGCACACTGTCCTGACACTGTAACATCTGCTGGAGGTGTTAGGAGGAGCACTGCTATACCTGTATGTGAGATTATGATCAATCCAGGCTAGTTGACAGGTGTGCATGGCATATATATGGCACAATCCACACTGTCTCAAATGTAACCCATGCCATCAATGTTGTCAATCAGCTATGTACGTACTGTGTGCAGAACATGTATCCCACATGCATCTTGTATAACACCTTGATGAGCGTTCAATACCATCAGATACTAATGTTTATGCAACAAGAAGAATACTTAGGTATGCCCAGTAAGATATGTGGGAGCTCACTGTGGCAAATGTGGTACATTTGAGTATCTCACCCCTGGAAGATGTGTTGGCAGGTACATGTAAAAGGGGACATTGTACTCAATTACTGGTGTGATGAAGGCTGTGAACTATGGAAGTATAATGGCCTTTGATGTGGATGTCCTGCACATACTCAGGAGTTGCGTTACATAGAAGGACGTAGTCACCACTGTGGGTACATGCTGGTGGGCATTCCACATACCATCTATCTCAGTGCACAGGCCACATACAGTTTTGTTTGAGATGATTAAACAATTGTGCCTTCACCTTGTTTGTCTTCTCAGCAGTTTGTTTTCGGATTTACAGTTTTTTCTGTGAGAGACTTCATCCTTGTTTTTTCTGTTACCCATTGCACAGGCTGCATACCACTCAGTCTCCTCACAGGGGTATGTTGTCTACATTATCATTATGTTGTGTGTTTGCTTTTATAATGTAACAAATCCTGCCATGATTTTGTTTCATCTCATGTGTCTTCATGGCTGAGGCAGCAATATTTTGTGCATGATGATACTGTCTGTATCATACTAATATCACAGGTGGAGTCAATGATCGTCCACAATCTGCAGTCCTCCAAACAGCTGTTTGGACACAGGATGTGTATGTCATTCTTTACATCTGTGACTTAAATAATGGACAGGAAAGGGTCTACCACACAGCCCTGAGGTACGCACCTGATCACTGAACTCTACCTATAGGTCACTTCACACAATTCTACATATTTATATGTCATGTATGTGATCCAGTGGAATACCCACTTAGTGATATCAGTGTTTATTGCTACTTGTGACAGTGTGGCAGTAAAAACTCAGTGTGGATTTGTGTCAACTGCCTTGACTAGGTCATGTTCTGCAGTATGATAGCATTGTCATTTTGCATGCCTTTGTTAACCTTCTTGAGGACTTCTAACAAATGTAGCAGACATGAATGTAACATGAACAAATCACACATGTCTTTCACACACAGCTGGGGTATTACCAGTGTCCATTTAGGAAAGGTCCATGATAACATGTTTGTCTACCTCACAGATGAGAAGAGTCAGGATGTGTCTATATGTGCATGCATCACGTGCTCTCCCCCAATCAGATGGATTCATGTTGATGTACATCCTTCTATAGGAACATATTCCATCTGGAGGCTGTGTTGAAGTATGAATCTGACTATGCTGGTAAGGTTAATTTTCTGATTCACTTTCTAGGCAATTGGTGATGTTGTCACGGCCCATTGATTCTGTTATTAGCCATACAGAGAGATGTGCCGCACTCCTTTTCATAGAAACTGAGTAAGGTTTGCATGTATACTTTGGCTGATATACAGTGGCAACAGGGGAATGACATGTGATACAAACAGTCAGCTAGCAGATTGTCTGTTCACTCCAGTTGGGTATATCTGATGACATCCACATGCACATCTGTACTTAGGTGTGTATTCCACTTAACATTTCAATTGTACTGGAATGCATGATTTGTGAAAAGACCTACACATACAATCCTTGTCATTCATCACTTCCCACACACTCATACCATGCACACAATGTCATGTACTTACATCAGTTGCAAAACATATGCTTATATGCGTTTCATGGACAAGTTGTGTTTGAGCAGCCTGATGCTATATCAGGACACATTACACATCAGCTGTTTGTGGCTCATGAAGAACATTTCCTGGCACAAATGTTAATAGTCACACAATGGTGTTGTTGACCCTCTCAATATTCCTTGGTTCTAGCAACACAACTGCACATACAATGAATTCCCCAAGGTTGCAATTGTATCAAAATATGTGATTCATTGTTGTGTATATCACAGATTAACAATGTGTATATGAGACAAGACTTATGTAGCCATGTAATCAAAATTAATTTATATTGATGTATGTCACAGAGCATTTAATGTTGGTATGTAAACACTTGCTCACCTACGCCATACTGCAATTGCCACTTTGATCATGGAACATGAACTGTGTTGATGGTTGATCTGCACCACTGCAACAACACATGTTCTAATACGCCAACAATATACATACAAGTGTTTCATACCATGTCACTAACAAACTCAACCCTCAAGTACAGTACTGACTGTCATACTTCATGTTGGGGTGAATTATTTGAGACTTACCTCTCTGAACTTTATGAAGAGACACATGACTGAACTCTCATATTATGTGTCCCAGTAAGGTATGACCCTAGTCCTAAGCAGCATTCTACCTTCACCCAGGATGATGCCACAATACAAACAACAGATGATGGACTTCAATAATTGGCTTAGCATCTGGTGTCAATCTAGGGGGATCTAGAATCTCACAGTCTGGAGTGATATAGTCGACAAGCCACGCTGTTTGCCAGAGATGGTCTGCATCTGCATCCTCTAGACTGTTGGATACTGGCAAAGGCTCTTGCCTCCCCCGATAGTGCCTTTTTTAAGTAATGTCAAAGCAACAAAAGTTCCTACAAAACAACAGCCAGTGGAGGCAAACTCAAAAGTTCTGCTGCTTAATGCTAGGAGTCTATACATGAAGCTGCACTGGAGGAAATTGCCAACCTGCTAACTGACAGATTTTGTGCAGACTTCAACCCCCTGGTGCCACTGGCCATACCCCAAAGCATACCTGACACCAGCTGTCTGCCTGGAATCTCTACACATCAAGTTATATCTGTTCTCTCCAAGGCTAAAAAGATGGCATCAGTGGTACCAGATAACACCCCAGGTCGCATACTAAGCAATCTAAAATGTGACCTAACAGACCCAATTAGCATCCTCTTAAACTGTAGCCTGAAAACTGGCTTTGTTCCAGAAGAGTGGAAAACAGCAGCAGTAATCCTTTTGCACAAAGGGGGACAATCAAATGACCCTGGGAACTATAGCTCTGTAAGTCTAACCAGTCTCATCTGCAAGGACATGGAAAGAATCATTATGGACCTCATCAACAAGGACATAAGTGACCTTCAAACTCCTGATCCAACTCAATTTGCCTTTTGTAATGGTAGATCATGCTTATTAAGTCTAGTAGATGTATTTGAGAAAGTCAACAAAGCCCTGAATGATGGTAAGACAGTGTATACTCCCTAACTTGATCTGCAATGGTCTTGACACAAACCCCCACTCAGGTATCATTGAGAAACTCTCCTCAGCTGAGGATTAACCCTTACATCACTAGTTGATTAGGCAATTGGCTCAGCAACAGAACACATACTGTCAAAGTTGGTAACTCGACCTGTACCAGTAGAGCTGGCTCCAGTGGCATACCACAAGGATCTGTGCTGGGTCCTTAACTGTTCAGAATCTATTTCTCAAAAGTTCAGGCTTAGGTAGATGGCCTTTGGCTTACCAAGTTTGCTGATAATTGCAAATTGGATGCAATCATGTCACCCAATAATGTTATCACATTATAGGATGGGCTAGCACAGAAAAATTATTGTTGCCAAAGCCACACAGTCTAAAACTAAATGCAAAAAAGTGCTATTATATTGTCTTTTGAAAAGTGGAATTCCCATCTAATTACAATATTGAAAAGACCCCCTCTAAGTGCAAACCCAGTAGTGCGAGACCTGGGAACACAGTAAATAGCAATCTAAACTTTGAACACCATGTTTCCACAGTGGCAAGGAAAGCCTTCTACATCATGCACCTCATAATTCAAGGCATTGCATCTAGGTATGAGAATGTTATAACACCATTGTACTTCACCCTCATCAGACCACTAATTGAGTATAATGCTCCCTTTTGCATGTACCTCACCCAACACCTGCAGCAGCTGGAGATACAACAGGGGTTTCTCAACAAGAAAATAGAGGGCCTACAAAAAATGCCATGATTTACATGGATAGACTGAAAGACCTGTCATTGTGCTCTGTATCATATAGGCTGCAGAGAGGTAACTTGGGCCAGGCCTGCACACCAGTCTCTGACCCTGCCCTGATGGAAATGATACACATCCACAAATCTAATAGCACAAGAGTCACTCAATCTAGGTATCTTAATTTAGCCAGTGACATTAACAGAACATGCTTGAGAGACAGCTATAGCTAATGACATCAGCAGAGTATGTTGAGATGAAGATGGTAATAGCAGTATCCCACATGCTGGTGTAAAATGCTCTCTCTAATGTCAACCAAGTGAAGAAACACACACACACACACACACACACACACACACACACACACACACACACACACACACACACACACACACACACACACTCCAGTTGACTGTAGTGAGAACAGATTCCCTGGCAACCTACCTATCGACATACACTGACTAGAGACCTCCAGCATTTAAAGCAAGCACAACAGCAGATGTCTGACTTGCAGGGTGTCGGACAACACTTTATAAGTAATGGTATAAGCAGTGTTTGGTGAGGAGAAGATGGCAATAGCAGTGTCCCACATGCTGGTATAAAATACTGTCTAATGTCAACCAAATGAACACACACATGCACACAACCATTGACTGTACTGAGATTAGAACTCCTACTTGTCTAAGTACACAAACTAAAGAATTCAGTACTTAACACAAGTGCCACAGCATGTCTGACTTTTACAAGGCTGCATGACAATTGATGGTGGATGACATCATCACTGGATGTGTGAGAGAAGATGTTGGAAAGCCTTAATGATATGGATGTGTAAGCATGTCATCTGTCAAAATATTGGTACTCCATGGATTGTAGTGATGACTGCAGGATACAAAGTTATGCTCTTCTGATTACACTCCCACGCAAACATCCCAATTGACTGCAGCAAGATTAGAATCACTACCTAAGTGCACAGACAAAAGTACTCAGTTCTTAACACAAGCACCACAATACAAGTCTAACTTTTACAAGGCTGCAGGACAATTTACTGTGGCTAACATCAATAATGGATGTTTGAGAAAAGGTGCTGGTAGGCCTGTCTGAAATGAATAGTCAGTGATGTAGAATTGTCAAGATATTAAAGATCTGCATGTTACTACATTGATGAGTGTGTAGCATTTGTTGTTGTGTTTCTAGTGTGCAGATATACCTTAAAAAGTCAGGTTCACAAACTATTTTGCAAACAGCTGTCCATATTACTACAAGTATTCAAATATCAGAATGTGTATTGTCATTATAAAGATGTGGATAGTATAAAAGAAAGCATTTGTTATTTATTTCAGTAGTGTACTTGATATATTTGTGAACAAGTACTGAGACAGTAAGTTTGCAGTGCATGGGTGGAGGCAACAGATGGCTGCAGTGTAAATATGTGTTCTTTTCTCAAAATGTGCCTTCCATTTGTTTGTGTTTTTACATGTACTTTCATAGGATAAAGACTAAATAGACAGTAAACATAAGTAATGCATGCTGTTGTGCACTTTCCATAGTGCTACCCCAAACAGCTGGTTTATGTGATTGATGGCAATGTGTTTGCACATGCAAGATACACATTTCTACTGCTTTTCCTAGTTGTATGTAGTTAAGCAATGAGCAAATGAAAGCCTCATTACTAAAGTTATGAGAGTTCTAAGTACTGAGTATATAAAACACACCTGCTGATTAGCTGACTTTGTGGCAGCAGGTGTAAATGGAGCCCAGATGATATAGGATGCAAATCCAGGTGTATCTAATAGTTTTACATATGTACTGATAATCATAGGATCATAGGAGGTTACTAGGCTATTGGCCCTAGATCCTCAACAATCCTAGCCATGTTATACCCTTGTTTCCTCTATAGACCAAGATATATAGTCTATATTTGTATGCAAATATATGATCAGCACTGGTTTCCCATCCAATTGTCCAAGTTACTCTTAAACACTGTCATTGAGGAGCTCTGTTTTATGCAAATTGGGATTTTGTTCCAGAGAAGTGTTATCCTCTAGGAGACATATCTGTCTCACCATGTCCTTTTAATATCACAGGCAAGGTTAAGGTCACTAGAGTGAGTGAATCTTGCCCCATTTAATTTGCGGATGTGCAACATTTCCAATAAGGAAGGGTCTGAGACTGCTCTGTTGGCCAGACACAAGTCAACTCTAAGCAGTCTATATGATACAGAGTATAGTGACAGGGCCTATAGTCTATGTAGGTCATGTATTGAAAGCCCTGAATTTTCTTAGTGAGAAACCTCTGTAGTCTTCCAGCTGCTGAAGGTAACTGTTCAGGTACATACAGAAAGGAGCATTGTACTCTATTATTGGTCTGATGAGGGAAAAATACAGGGGAGTTGTTACCTCCTTAGCCTTGGTTGCTATGCCCTTACTTATGAGAAGTGCAATATGGAAGGCCTTCCTTACCACTGTATTTACATATGATGATCAAAATTAAGGCTGCTGTCAACGAGCGGTCCCAAATCTCTCATCACTGAGTTTGAACTTAGAGGTTATTATTAATATTGTAATTTGCAGCGACTTCTCCTTTGCTATAGAGTATGATAATGCATATTTTTGTGTTATGTTTAAGCCTGTGGCTTTGGCAGCAATAATTTGTCTGTGTAAGCCCATTTTGTAGTATGTTGACATTTTGGGGGATTCAGTGATTGCACCCAGTTTGCAGTCATCAGTGAAACTGGTAAGCCACAGGCCACCTATTTTCACCTGGACTTCCGAGAAATAGATTCAAAACAGTAGGAGGCCCAGCATATATCCCTGTGCAACAAAACTGGTTACAGGTCCACTAGTAGAGTGGAATCCCCAACTTTGACTGTATGCATTCTGTCGGTGAGTCAGTTGGTTACCCACCTAATGACATATGGGTCAATCCACAGCTGGTTGAGTTCCTCAATGATGTCTGAGTGGGGGATTGTATCAAAGGCCTTGGCTAAGTAGAGATAGGCAACATGTACTTTTTTGCCTTCTTCCAGGGCTTTGGTGACATTCTCAAAGAAGCCACCAGGTTTAACAGGCATCATCTTCTCTTAACAAAGCCAAACTAAATTGAGTCACAAGTTTGAAGGTGTCCAGTATCCTTGCTGATAAGGTCCATAATGATTCTCTCCATGGCCATAGAGATAAGGCTGGCTAGGCTTATGAGTCTATAGACCCAGGGTCAGTTGAGGGACCCCCTTTGTGCAAGGTGATCACAGTTGCTGTTTTCCACTCTGTTGGGACAAAGCCAGTACCTAGACTGTGGTTGAAGAGAGTTGCCCAGTGACTTTACTAACTCTTGTTTTAGACTGTTTAGTAAGCAGCCTGTGATGTTATCTGGTCCCATAGAGGGCTGTGTTTTTGGCCTTGGAGAGTGTGGTTATACCCTGGTAGAGGACTGGCGACAGGTATGCTTTGGGTTATGGTTGGTGGGGTCTGTGTGGTGAAGTCTTCACCAAAACTGTCTGCTAGCAGGTTGGTAATGTCCTCAGGTTCAGTATGAGTGGTACCATTCACTACTAATTCAGCACAAAGTTGGGCCTTCCCTTCAAGATTTCAGATGTAGCTAAGGAATGCTTTGTGATTATTCTTAGCTGGGAATGCTAATTTAATTAATGAGCCTTAGAGGATTTTACAAGTTGTCTAATTTGCTTGATCAGACTGTGGAGGGTGTTCTTCCTCTTCAGAGACCATTTCCTCTTGTTCTTTTACAGTAGTTTCTCTCTCTTGTTTCTAAGCTATTAATGCTAGTTGTCCAGCAGGGTGGATATTTCTTTGTGAGGACCTTGTTTTGATCCATTCAGGTACAGCTGAGTCTATACATTTGCATAGGTGTTTATACAGGACATTTGTGTACACCTCTGGATAGGACTAATTGCTGTCAGTGGTGGCAGGGAGTTTGAAACTATTTATGCCATCACTTGAGAGGCTATGGTTTGCTTTGCACAAATTTTTCAACCCTTTTCCAGCTGATGGGGACCAGGTACTATTGTTACTTTGAAGAAGACTGATTTATGATAGGACTTTACCAGGGAGGGCACCACACATGGGTGCAGTGCAGTGCGGTGCAGTGACCCCCCCCCCCATGTTGATGAGTATTAAGTCAAGGACATTAGCGCCCCTTGTTAGGGTGCAAACTATCTGTTCCAGAGCATTTGTATTGATAAAGTCCAGGAACCTTAGGGCAAGCATGTCTGTGGTCATATATGTTTCCCAATCAATAGAAGGATAGTTAAAGTCACCCATGACCAGGGTGTTTGGCTGTATTCTGAGTGACTAAAGTAGATCCAGGTAGGCAGTGTGTTTTTCATTGTTCATGGTGGGTTACCTATAGCTACCAATGACATGGAGAGGGGGTCTTTCCTACAGTTAGTTGGACTTGGAGTAACACTAGGGAGTTATACTGTTTAACAAGTCTTGAGCTGTAGTTGTCTTTGAAGAAGATGGATACAACTCCTCCCTTGGTTCTTTCATATTCATTTTGCGGTCTGAACATGTGGAAGGCATTGTAGCCTTGCATGGCTGGGGTACTGTCTGCAGCCTTGAACCATGTCTCTGTGACTGCACAGACATCAGCATCTTCCAAAGTAAAGAGTGCTTCCAGTGAGTGCAGTTTCTAATTTAGACTCCTAACATTAAGCAGCATAACCCTGAGTTTGTCTCTAGAGGATATTTTTACATCAGGAATTTTGTTTTTATGACATTGCCCAAAGAAGGCACTATGTGGGAGGCAAGTACCTTTGCCAAGATGTGACAGTTGAAGACCATCTCTGGTAAAACAGGTGGCCTGTCAACCATATCATCCCAGACTAACAGATACTGGATCCTACTGGATTGACACCAGAAGCTAAGCAAATTGAGGAAATCAATCATTTTTGTTTTTGTTTGTATTGAGGCATCATCCTAGGTGAAGGTAGAATGCTTCTTAGGGCTAGGGACATACCTGTCTGGAACGCATAATCTAAAAGCTAAGTCATGTCTCTATTCATATTGCCCAGTGAGCTATGTCTCAAGTCATTCAATCCAACATGGATTATGACAGAGTCATAACAGTATTTGTTGTTGAGACACTTCAGTACGTGCATGATTTGGTGGATCCTGGCACCTGACAGGCAACTGACCGTGACCTTCAACTTGTCCAGCCTGGTGAGGGGGCATCTGTGTCATATACTCTGCTGTTGCATATGACTAAGACATTTGATTTTGAGGTGTTTTGCCTTAGGGGCTTTTTGAATGAGACACTGATGCATGTGTTTTTATGTGTAGTGGATTCTGTTGGGACTGTATTGTGTGCAGAATGTTTGCACTTGGGAGGTCTCTGCACTTTTGGTATACTTCTAGTGAGTACCTCTGTTTATGTGGTTTTATGTGTTGTACACTTGGTTTATGGAAGAGGTGTAGTGTGTGTGTGCTGACAACCTGTTTGGTATCTGATTTGTTGTTACATATGAGAGACCATTGATTTCAGATTCATTGTATAGATACATCTCTCACATATTGTATTTGTATGTTTTTAGGAGTAATAGGTTGTTGGTATAGATGAAGAAATTGCGACATTGCATCAGGATGCCCATGTCAATTAGGCTGGCCGGAGAAATGGTTGGAAACTATCCATCCATTATGTCAGGTGTATTCTGTAATAAGTAGTGTGGAGTGGGACAGAAGGACCAGGTTCTTGTGTAGGACTATTGAAATCAGGTAATGTATGAGAGGCTTAGAGTAGAGATCTGCAGCAACACCTCAAAATGCACAGCTGGTTTGCTTTCCAGGCAGCAGTTCACAACTGCATTGCACACCTAGAAGCAGGGAAGCTTAGAAGGGTACCCTAGCAGTTATCTAGGAAAAATTGTCTTTCTAAGCATTTGCATCTATACAAGGCAGTGCTAACCTCCATTGCACAGTGTGGAGCTACACACAAATGGGATGCTTAAATACAAGTGAATTTAAACAGCTCTAACCCAATCTACCAATAGAAAAGCCCCTCACAGATTCTTTATTCCAGCAATCTCCAACTCAGATGGGTCTTAAGCTACATATTTCTGGCACAAGTATGCAGAGAAGCCCTCTTGATGTAAGATGGCTGGTTTTACTGTTCAAGTGATACCAAACAGTCTAGATTCAGCAAGTCTTAATCTAGCCTATGCTATTTTAGGAAAATGATAAAAAAATACAAGTGCAGAATACAACAGTCACAACAGTAAAAACAGTATACAACGGAGAAACAGTACAGTGAAAAATAGTACACAAGTGCAAAAACGCTTAAATTCTACTTATTTTTTGTAGATTTCAGTGGTTGCCTTGGATTCTCTTGGATACACTTCAGATCTCTGTCTTAGAATGACAAACTCTAAGCAGCTCTGCCAAACTGAGTGAAAACCCATGCAAACATGAAACTTAAATGCAAGCAAATTTAAACATCTCTTAAGCAATCGAACAAGATTAAAAAAAACATCACAGAGCCTTTATTCAAGCAATCTCCAACTCAGATCGGTCCTGAACTACAGACTTCTTCCACAAGGATGCAGGTGGGTCCCCCCTAATGTAAGATAGCTCGTTTTAGTGCTCAACTGATATCAAACAGATTCATCAAGTCTGAATGTAGTCTATGCTATTTAAGTCCCATCTTGACTATTCTCCGCCAGTCAAACCTAAATAAAATGGAATCTTGCTATAACAAGATTGCCAAGTTTGCAATTGAAGCCTCATATACGTCCCACCACTGTCTATCCCTTAAGCAGCTTAACTGGCCTGAGTTGCCTCATATACTTCTACTCAATCAACTGTCCATAGCACATAAACTCTAATACTTTCCTGACATAACCCCAGCACTTCAGCATCTAATACAGCCCCACATCCTCACTAGAGCCTTAAGATCTAGTAACCAGAACCTAATAACTGTTATCAAGCATAAAAATGAAGCAGGCAAAGCCCTTTTTGCCAGCACCATTGCCAAAAAGTGGGATGCACTACCAAGCCATACAACCTCTGCTACATCCACTTCTCATTTTTAAAAAAACTCCTGAAAACCCACTATCTAAATGACTGGCTTTGCTCATGTCAATGCCCAGGCTAATCCATACCAAAAATTGTTCCACAGTTTCAGTCATGTGTAAACAGTGTTCTCCTGAAAGCTTGTTAACCTGTCAACTCATTGGCATTTACCTTGCTCTAATTCAAACATATGTTGTCTTAAGTTTCTTCTGTACCTCAGCAATTGTCACTGTTATAAGCTATGAATGCTAGATGCATGATTTATTATCTCTGCCTCATGCATTGCACTGTATTGCTTTTTCTTTATTTCTGGAGCTTCATGTACCTCAGTGATTGTCACTGTTATAAGCCAAGAATGCTACATGTATAACTTATCATACCTCTCTCACATATTGTACTGTATCGTTTTGTTATTTGTGGAGCTTTTCTCCCCAGGCCTCCGCTGAAAATGGACCTGTGTCCAGTCGGATTTTTCCCGGTAAACAAATGTAAAATAAAAAATAAAATAAAATAAAGGTGTAAAAAATACAAGGGGGGGGGTGCGGCAGAGCCAAAATGGCCAAGTGATGATTGCAAAATCTTAGAGCTCTGCAGAACTATATATAAATATGGGAAAATATTTTTTTTTTCAGAAAAAAAATAACTTATTAATAATAGTCTACACTTCATTATTTTCAGCTTTGGTGGAAATATTCAAAAAATTTCCTGTCATTATTATCTGGCGACTATCTCATCAAATGAAGATGAACAACTCTAAGCATTCTCACACTGACACTTCTTTGAGGAAAGACTTACAATTAGTAACATCCACTCTACAGGAATTAGCCTTGCAAATGGATGGTTTCTAAGAGAAGTTAGAAAATCTTAGAGAGAGCTGCCTAAAACCAATAGACGTCTTCAAAGAACTACTTTTACATCTGATGAAGTCTTGTACTCAAGACGAAAGCGCTTATTCTGCCTGTTATTTTAGAAGTTATACAAAGAAGTTTGTTACTAACTGAACTGAGGTGACTGGACTCTCGCTCCTTTCCTGTGGTTGACTTTCTTTTTAAACAGAATACATGGCTTCTTAATAAAATTGATGATCTGGAAAACAGAGAAAGAATGTTTGGTCTTCCAGGAAAAAAGTGAAGGTGAGGATTTAATTTATTTCTTTAACACTTGGATTCCTGGGATTTTAAATCTACAATATGGGATTTGTTTATGGTATCAAAAGAGCCCACAGAGCTATAGAAAAGCCTGCATCATCACCATCTTGTTCTCCACCAAGATATATTGTAATAAAATTCTTATCTTGAAACTGCTTGGAGGAAAGCCCCTTTGAAATATAAACAGAACTTTATATGATTTGACAATAATTATTCAACTAAAGTAATCGACATGAGGAAAAGAAGCTGTCCTCTTGTTAAATCTCTCAAGCAAAGTAATACTAAACCTCAAATAATGTATTCACTGGTGAAATGAAATATGAATCTTCAAGAACCTAGAAGAAGCCTCTTCATTCATCAAAAACAATAACATTATTCCTCTTCCAGAAATACATGCATTGGTCATTTTCTTCCTTGAAAAGAGCTTCAGAAAAAAAAATCCTGGACTGATTAAAAAAAAAGAAGCAAAAGATTGAGTCTACTTCCATGAATACTAGTAAAGCTGTAAAAACATCACCCTCTAAATGACTTTTACATAAACAACTTTGTTTATTGTATTAATTCTCTTATCTGAGATTGTAATACCAACCACTAAAAAACAAATTTGGTGTGAACCAAAACAAAAATACAAATATCTTTCTTCACTTTACTGGATTCAAGAAATGATTCACTAGTTATTTTGTTTTACAATCGATAGCTATGCATCTGCCTTAGCCACATAATCAATTTCTAAAGTAATTTATTCTCTTAGTTAATATTTATTTATTTATTTATTATTTATTTATATTTGTTTACCGGGAAAATCTGACTGGACACAGGTCCTTTTTCAGTGAAGTCCTGGGGGGAAAAGCTCCACAACAAAAATACATTAAGTACATAGTTACTAGTAAAAAATTAATAAAATTGATATAAATGCAAATAAACAATGCCAGCATAACTACAAACTAAAATATAAGTAACATAGTTACATGAGGACAGTGGATATACAATGGAGTATGCATTCAAATACGCATTATACAATGGAGTATGCATTCATCATATAAGGATAGAAGCATTGGTTTCATCTGTGATGGAATATATCGAACATTAGTAAAAATAGTAATAGTAACAGCAGTGCTGTAGTTATGAAGCTAATTGGGCATAATAGTTTATGGCTGTACATTGAACCAGGCACATAGAGCTGTATTTGGAGAGATGGAATAAGCAGGTGCAGAGATTGGAAGTTGATAGTAGGGGAAGAATAAAAGAGAAAGACAGGAATACAGAGTAAGTAGTAAAGATGGAATAGATGGTGGGTCAAAAGCTTAGTTGCTTGAAATTAAGTGATGTTTTTAAGGTTTAGAAAAGAAAAGGAATGCTGGCTCCTGCAGTTGAAAGGTTGAGATGAGCCATGTAGGGTGTCTAAGTGGCTAGGGAGGGGGAGGGGTTAGCAGAGGGTTATAATATCATTTAAATACTTATTTATAGTTCATTCTTTCAAAGGGTCATTCAATAATTATTTTGTTAAGCAGGTACTGGGGCTTGTTATGTTATGTTGATATATTTCATTATGTTAAGGTTTTGGCTTTATTTTATAAACAGAATGTTTTGTTTGATGTTGCTTGTTTTGTGTGTCTACGTGGTGACTTGTTCTGCAGTGTTGGGAGAGCTGTATGAATGATGACTGCATTGGTATTATTATTTTATTTTCTCTTTCTCTCATCAAATTGTCTCCTTCAATTTAAAAAATACTTATTTTGTCTCAACCATTAAATGTTGAAGAGGCTTCACTTAGAAGTCACTACACTTACCTTGAGACATTAGGCAAGCTAGTCCTGCAAATGTTAACACTTGCTTTGCAGTCCCTGATTGTATGAGGCTTCTTTATTTGTGATGCCCTCCACAGGAAGCTATTGGAGCTTCCATTTTAAAGCTCTTGGGTATTTTGTTTCCCCCTTTAAAAGAGTACTTATATATTTAGTTACATTAACTTTCCTGACTTACAAATTAAATGCTGTCATGCTATTCTTTCTGTTGGGTGGCTCCCATTCTCATTCTATAATCACAGAAGCCACATATTGCACACTATCCTCTTCAGTATATTTACAGTATGACTTACTGATAACAGTTATTATTTTTAGACAAATATCACCAGCGGTGTTTTTATGAGACTTGCTAGTGTTTCAGTTAATTCCTGTATCACTTTAAACTCCTCTGTAACAATATTTAGTTTAGTAGTCATCTTGTTAGGGCATGTACATCCTGGATTAGTGTTTCTTCCTGCCCTTACCACTGTTTCATATTACTGCAGCATGCATTGTTTAAAACACAAATTGTTTGCTCCTAGGACTTTATGTCTTCACAGTTTACTGTCTCTCATGAACCATTTCTTTATTTTACATCATTAATCTGCACTCGTATACGCGGTGGTGGCAATCACTTAGAGGTGGTGGTGGTGGTGGTGCTGCGGTAGCGTTATCGCCTTACAGTAAAACGCTGTTCAGTTCGATTCTTAGCTAGAGCGTCTTCTGCGTGGAGACATGCGTGAATGGGCATACCTTCGTTGAAGGCTGAGCGTCAGGCCTGACAAGCCGATACATAAAGATCAACTGTCAATCATTAACAAACCGGAGTTCCGCTGTGGCGACCCCTAACCGGAAAAAGCCGGAAGACACAAACAAAATCTGCACTCGTATGAGAACTGACTTGCTTCAACCTTGCATCTCTTTGGCTGTACCCATGCATATCCTGCTGTGAATAGCTATTACAAATATTGCAGGCAGTATATATTTTTTTGCAGTACGTTATGCCTTTTTTTACATAAGCTTCAGTAAATCTGATTAAGCATGACTCTAACTTGCTGTATATTTGTTTCCATATATACATATGCATTTATGGGAAAGCTACATTAATTTATGAATTAACAGATCTAATATCCCAAAAGATAAAGTAGAAACATTACTGATGAATGTTTATAAATATATAACTGTATTTACAATCACAGAAACACATAGCAAGAATGAACAAAACACACAATAATGTGAAAACTATACTATAGCATACCAGACTACCAAATTGCATTAAGCAGTATTCCAAATCCAAAATACGGAGCTATAATAATTGTAAATAGTAGACAATGTTCATTATTGCTAATAAGGTATAGATGAACACTGCTAAGAAATAACAAATGCAGAAATTATCACATGGATGCTGCATTACATATATTGACAATACCACAGTTGGAAGCTTACAACAAATGATTCAGTTTTCCAGGTCTTGGATGATGGAAAACTGGCTCCATGATTCTCAGTTTACTTATTTCATAGGAAATCTAAAGCCTTTTGATTATCCCAGATCCTAAAATATAATAGTGCACATTCTAATATATAATGAGTGCAGGGGTAGGGATGGAGTGAATGATGGGGTTCATGCCTCTTAGCTGTACACATTTTTGCAGAATGTCTAAGGTTTTGCCTTATATTTTGGTCTGTTTCACTTGAGATTTGTGATTGTCTAGTATATTATTAAGATGATCTGGGGTTTGGGATCACTAGGTAATGGCATACATTTGATTTTTGGGCTTCGTGTCCTTTGGAAGAATCCATGCTGAGACAAGTTATATTATTCTGGACGATTTTAGATATATGAGGGCAATGTTTGAAGTCTGTGTCTGTCGTTGAGATTTTGTTTCTCCATTCTGAGGGGCTTTGTCCAAGATTTATGTAGAGAGGTTAAGAGGTATAACGAGAGTCAGCATATATAAGTTGATTCTCAAGTAGTTCTTTTAATGTAATATTGATTGCCTGGTTAATATTGAATAGAACCTTTCAGCATGTATTCTTTTATAATATGTGATATAATTATATATGTACAGTACAACTGAACATTTTCATCACTTAGATTATATAGAATTTTTACAACTAACATATTTTGCACTCACAAAATAAAATTAAAAAGGAATGGAGAAAGGAAAGAGAAATAATATAAGATGAAGAAGACAAGCTATACAAGTTTCACTTTACACATATTAAATCTTATTTGTAATGGATTTTTTTTCTAATGTCCTACCTGGTAATTATAACTAGTATCATGACCTATTTAAGTACTGTTGTCTGATAACTACTCATGAAATGTGTCTTAAAGTGGCATCTTTTAAGAAAGTAGTATTCATTTGTCTCAGTGCTATTCTTCTTTCAGCTGTTGTCAGTACCGGCCAGCACAGCAGATCATTTGTTTCCATTTCTTCCTGTCCTCTGCATCTTGCTCGGTTACACCAATCACCTGCATGTCCTCTCTCAGCACATCCATAAACCTTATTTTAGGCCTTCCTCTTTTCCTCTTACCTGGCAGCGCTCTCCTTAGCATCCTTCTCCCAATATACCCAGCATCCCTCTTCAGCACATGTCCAAACCAATGCACTCTCACCTCTCTGGCTTTGTCTCCAAACCATCCAACCTGAGCTGACCCACTAATATACTGTTTTTCTGTCCTTCCTTGTCACACCCAATGCAAATCTTAACATCTTTAACTTTGCCACCTCCAGCTCTGACTCCTGTCTTTTCATCAGTATCACCATCTCCAACCCATGTAACATAGCCGGTATCGCTACCATCTTGTAGACCTTCCCTTTCACTCTTATTGGTACCCATCTGTCACAAATCACTCCTGACTCTCTTCTCCACCCACTCCACCCTGCCTGCACTCTGTTCTTCACTTACCTTCCTGACTTACCACTACTCTGAAATGTGGGTCTATATTACATGATCGAATGCTTAGGTGATCGAACACCTAAACATCGACCAGGTAATATCGAAAGCAAAAAACAGTGAATGGCCAATTTAATGCAGTGAAAGGTTTCCCTTGGCCATTTGCTGGATTTTGCCATTTTCTCCACTGTGGAGAGATGTTGGAGTTGATATATTTAGTTGGGGGGTGTGGGGGGCACAGCCCCCTCATGTCAGGGGGTGGGGGGTGAAATCCCCCACTTAGTTTACCTGTAAAGTTAATTTATTTTGTGGCCGATGGCAATGTTTCTCAGCGGCATTCACTGTTTTACAGTTCGATATTACATGATCAATGTTTAGGTGTTCGGTCATCTAAGCATTCAATCACATAATATAGACCCCTGAAATGTTGATCCCAAGTATTTAAACTCATCCACCTTCATCATCTCTACTTCATGCATCCTCACTATTCCATTATCCTCCCTCTCATTCATACAAATATATACTGCCTAAGTCCTGCTGACCTTCATTCCTCTCTTCTCTAGAGCATATCTTCACCTCTCCAGGGTCTCCTCAACCTGTTCCCGACTCACACTACAGATCACAATATCATCCACAAACATCATAGTCCACTGGGTCTCTTGTCTGATCTCGTCTGTCAACCTGTCCATCACCAGTGCAAATTAGAAAGGACTCCAAGCTAATGCTTGATGTAACCCCACCTCCAACTTGAACCTATCTGTCACTCCTACTACAGACCTTAGCACTGCCACACTACCCTTGTACATATCCTGTACCATTCTTATATACTTCTGTGCTACTCCCAATTTCCTCATGCAATACCACAATTCCTCTTTCGGCACTTTGTCATATGCTTTCACTAAAAGACACAATGCAGCTCCTCCTGACCTTCTCTATACTTCTCCAGCAACATCCTCAGAGCAAACACTGTATCTGTAGTGCTCTTTCCTGGCATGAAACCATACTGTTGCTCACTAATCATCACCCCCCTTTTTAACCTAGCTTCCACTACTCCTTCCCATAACTTCATCCTGTGACTGATCATTTTTATCCCTATGTAGTCACTACAGCTCTGTGCATCACTCTTATTCTTAAAAATTGGTACCAAAACACTTCTTCTACACTCATCAGACATCCCCATACTTTCCAAGATTTCATTAAACAGTCTGGTTAATAACTCCACTGCCATCTCTCCTAAACACCTCCATGCTTCCACGGGTATGTCATTTTCACCAACAGACTTTCCATTCTTCATCCTCTTCATAGCTCTCCTTACTTTCTCCTTACTAACCCATTGTAGTTCCTGATTCATTATCCCAACATCATCCAACCTTCTCTCTCTCTCTCTCTCTCTATCATTCTCTTCATTCATCAGCCCCTGAAAGTACTCTTTCCATCTGCTCAACCCACTCTCCCCACTTGTGACTACATTCCCCTTGTTATACTTTATCACCCTAGCCTGCTGCACATCTTTCCCTGCTCAGTCCCTCTGTCTTGCCAATCAGTAAAGGTCCTTTTTCCCCTCCTTAGTGTCCAGCCTTTCATACAACTTGTCATACATCTTATCCTAGGCCTTTGCCACCTCTCTCTTTGCCATGCACCTCATCTCCTTATACTCCTGTCTACTTTCTTCATCTCTCTGACAGTCTCATTTCTTCTTCTTCACCATCCTTTTATAGGTTCATAGGTTCATAGGTTCACACTAGGCTATCTGCACTAGGGCATTTATAAGCCTAGCCAGAGTGTGTTTGGCTTTTGCCACCCATTTTAAAATAATTTTTCTATGCCCTTTTTCGAGGTTAGTATACTGTGCCTCTGTCTAACAGTGACACAGAAGTGATACCCGGGGTAAACCTACGATCTCCCATCCACTCATCAAGATTCCTCTTGAAGAGGGTCAATGAGGGACTCTGCCTAACCTGAACTGGGATTTTATTCCAGAGTGAAGGGAGCCTCTGGGTTATGAATCTGTCCATCCAGCATGTCCTATTTATTTCAGTGCTGAGGTTCAAGTCTCTCGAGCATGTAGCTCGATGGGATTTGGATATTCTGAGGTGCAGCATGTCCATTAATTCTGGGTTGGACATGGCTTTATACATCAGGCACAGATCGCCTCTGAGCAGGCGGTATGCCACTGAGTAGAGCTGGAGTTTCTTTAACCGGGCAGCATATGGCATCTGTTTGAGCCCTTTGATCCTCTTGGAGAGGTACTTTTGGGGTCTTTCCAGTTGCTGCAGGTGGCTGGTAAGGTACATCCCAAAAGGGGCATTGTACTCAATTATGGACCTGATGAGGGATGAGTAAAGAGGCATGATGACCTCCCTTGATCTAGATGTGAATCCCTTCATGATTAGGTGGGCTATATAAAATGTTTTTCTAACCATTTTGGCCATGTGGTTGTCAAATGAGAGATTGCTATCAACTTGGGTCCCCAGGTCCCTAATTACTTCTTCTGTACTTAGTGGATTACCACCTATGTGGTAATTTGTGGGCACTTTGTTTTTGCCAAAGGGGATGACTATACACTGTTTGGCATTTAGCTTGAGGCCATGGCTCTGGCACCAGTTGTCTGTTTCTATGAGGCCCTTTTGGAGGATGCTTGTGTCAGCTGGAGTGTCGATTATGGAGCCCAGTTTGCAGTCATCTGCAAACTTGGTCAGCCACAGTCCTTCTGTGTTGGCCTGTACCTCCGAGAAATATATACCGAACAAGAGAGGTCCCAGGACAGAGCCTTGTGGGATGCCACTTGTAACTGGTTTGGAGTCTGACATGGCTCCAGCAATTTTAACCATGTGGGTTCTGTCCTTGATCCAGTTTGCAACCCATCTAGTAACATAGGGGTTTATATTTAAGCTGGTGAGCTTATCTATAACGCCCAAGTGGGGTATTGTATCGAAGGCTTTTGCGAGGTCCAGGTAGGCTGTGTGGACCACCTTCCCCTCGTCAATGGCCTTAGTGACTGTTTCAAAGAAATCAACCCGGTTTAAGAGGCAGGATCTGCCCTTAACAAAGCCAAACTGGGTAAGA
Source organism: Protopterus annectens (assembly GCF_019279795.1). Taxonomy (NCBI): domain Eukaryota; kingdom Metazoa; phylum Chordata; order Ceratodontiformes; family Protopteridae; genus Protopterus; species Protopterus annectens. The sequence continues at coordinate 803,314,687 of NC_056735.1, forward strand.
TCCAGTGTCTGTAGGTCCCCAATATCTTTATTTATGAGGTCCATGATGATCCTTTCCATAGCTTTGCAGACCAAGCTAGTCAGGCTTATGGGGCGATAGTTTCCAGGATCCGTTGAGTCACCACCTTTGTGGAGAGGGACCACTGTTGCTGTACGCCACTCTTTGGGTACATATCCTGTAGTAAGGCTGAGAGTGAACAGTAGTTTTATGTTTGGGTTTAGCTCTTCTTGGAGTTCATGTAGGACACAGCCCGAGACACGGTCTGGTCCCATTGATGCTGTGTTTTTTGCTTTGGAGAGGGCAGCTCTTACCTGAGCATCTGAGATGTCAGGGGGGCAGCACTCTGCTGGGATAGATATTTGCCCTTTTGGTGGGGAGGGGGGGAGAAGTTTGCGCAGAACCTGTCAGCTAGGATGTTGGCAATGTCTATGGGTTTGGTGTATTTTTTGTCATTTTTGGACTAATTCTGAGCATATCTGGGAATTCACACCCAGGTTCCTAACATAACTAAAGAAGGCCTTGTGATTATCCTTAGTGTCCTGTGCAATTTTTCTCTCGAAGCTGGCCTTAGACGATTTTATGAGTGCCCGTAGTTTTTTGCTAATACTGATCAGAGATGCCTTCCCTTTTTGGGATTTGGCTCTATCACGTAGTAGCTTCCTCCTTCTATTGTATAGTTTGTTTATGGCTGGGGTCCACCAGACAGGACGTCTGCCTTTGGAGGATTGGGACTTGGTTTTATTTGGGATTGCATGATCCATGCATTCCTGAAGGTGTTCATAGAATGTGTTTATAAAGGATTCTGTGGTCTGGGCCGTATTTTCCACAGGCCCGGGGGGTTTGAAGGATTCCACCTCGGTTTTGAGGAGTGTGAAATTTGTATTAGAGAAGTTTTTCACTGTGGTTTTCAGGGCAGGGGATGGAGTCAGGATGTGGATATCCAATGAGATTAGTTTATGGTCTGATCTTAACAATGAGGGATACACTTCTGGTCTGGAGCATAGAGTCCCCATGTTGGTGATGATCAGGTCCAGTATGTTTTCCCCACTTGTGGGAGTGGTAACAAGTTGTTCCATAGCATTTGAGTTTATAAATTCTAGGAACCTTTGGGCTAGGGTGTTGGAGCTAGAGTAATGCTCCCAGTCTATGTTTGGGTAGTTGAAGTTGCCCAATATAATGGTGTTTGGAGAGACCTTCATATTTTCCAGTGTTTTCAGGAAGGCTGAGTGGGGTTCCTGGGTTTGGGAGGGTGGTCTGTAGCAGGCTATAAACTGGAAGGCAGTTTTACCCACTTTTAGTTGCACATGGATAGTCTCTGATGCTTTGTGCTGTACCACCAACCTGGAGGTGTGGGTATCTTTGATGAATATTGATACTCCCCCTCCTTTTGTGGTTCGGTCCAAGTTTTGGGGCCAAAAAGCATGGTATGAGGTATAACCTGGTAGTGCTGGGGTGCTCTCGGGAGCCTTGATCCAGGTTTCTGTTACTGCACAGATATCGATGTTCTCCATGCTAAGGAGAGTTTCAAGTGTGTGCATCTTGAGGTTTAGACTTCTGGCGTCGAGTAGCATTACTCTTAGTTTCTTATCCCTTGTGATACCTATGGAGGTGGGTTTGTCTTTTGAGCCTTGCCTAAAAAAGGCACTATGGGGGTAGCAAGAGCCTTTGCCAATCTGAAAGCCCAGGGGTGACAGGTGCAAGCCATCCCTAGTGAAGCATCGTTTTGGTCTGCATACACTCCTGCACTTACTTGTTTCACCACCAGGTCTCCTTGTCCTTCTGCCTCTGTCCAGATCTCACACCAAGCACTGTCTCAGTGGTATTATTTTCTCATATTAATAATATCATAGTTATATTTATACATTATTGACAATTTCTTTTCTGTCTGGTTAAGTGGTGTTATTTTATAATTACTGCAATTACATAATATAGTCTCCATTATTTATTTCTTATTCTGTAGAGCTCAATCTGACCTAGCATGTTAGTTATGGTGGTTAGTCTCATGGATATTTTGCTTATGAACTGGAGTAGGAATTTTGATAATTCCATGTTTGATGTTAAAGTTTTATATTTATACTGTTATAATGTTACATTTATTATTTATATTGCTATTTTTATTAGACTGGAAATATTATTTCATAGACTGATAGCAATGAATAGTTTGCATTTATAATTACTTATTATTTTTGCTTTACTATCATGTTTTATGGTGGGGAGAGTTTTGGAGAACTATTAATAATTACTGATATTGTTAAATATTACTGATATATAAATGGACTTAACATTATTATCTTTATATGTTAATGGATTAAATAATCCTAGGAAAAGATCAAACATTTTTCGATATCTAAATAATAACAAAGCACAAGTGGTCTTCCTTAAAGAAACTCACTTTAATCAACTGAAAATGGTCTTTGGAATCCTGGTATCTTTATAGCTCATTCTACTTATAAAACTAAGAGAAGAGGAGTTATGACACTTTGGAAGAAAACACTGTTAATCCTCAAATAACCTATAAATATGAATATCAAGGTAATCGCTTCACCTTAGTTATTTTCAAACTTAATAAGAGAATATGGACTTTGGTCAACATCTATTGGTTTCCTGGCATGGGGAAAATATTGCTAAAAACATCTAGACTTCATAATTAACACCTATTAATGTAATTTAATACTAGGGTGAGATTTCAACTGTATTCTGGGAAGCCCTGACACTACTAATGAAAGAACTGAAAGCCTTACACCCACTGAAAAATCCTTAAAAATGGATGGAGTCTCTTAACTAACTTTATACATTTAATATGAATGATATTAAATTTTTGCTCTTTTCTCATCAGGATCATAAATATGGCACTCAAACAAGAATAGCTAGAGTTTTAGTTTTGCATGATTTGAGTTCTAGAATTTCATACTTTTTTATAACTGCATGTCCTATATCTGAGCACGATGCCCTTATCTTTAAGTTTGAAACTGTGGTGCTGCGGTAGCGTTGTTGCCTCACAGTTAGACGTTGCCCATTCGATTCTCAGTTAGAGCGTCTTCTGTGTGGAGACATGCGTGAATGGGTGTTCCTTCGTTGAAGGTTGTGCGTTAGGACTGGCAAGTCAGCACGTAAAAATCTATTGCCAATCATTAGCGGACCAGAGTTCCGCTGTGGCAACCCCTAACCGGGAAAAGCCGAAAGACACAAACAAATCCTTTTCAACTTGAATTCCAGCTTATATAACTAAAATCAAAGATTTCAAGCCATGGTTAATTTTGGAATTATATATTTTTGTTGAAACAAATACAGCATCAGATGTTAATATGGTTATTTTATGGGGATCCTTAAAAGCTGGCATTTATGATAGAATTCTTACTTGGTATAAACATAAAATTAAAGAATGGGACTCCGAACTAAAAATATACAGTTTCAACTTCTAACAGCTAAATCTAAAACTTCCAAACATAATATGTCTAATATAAAAAAAAATTAAATAATGAGTATCTGGACATTTTATCTCATAAGTCAAGCTTTTCTATGGAAAAATTGAAAATGAGCTCCTACTCTTTATCATCTACACATAAGCATAATTTATCAATGAGAGTTAAAATGCATTCAAAATGCAACAATATAGTAAAAATAAGGCATGAAGGTACTAAAAAATATTGAACAATGGAGGCATTCTTTATGTCTTTAAATATTATTATACTCTTCATAATAAAGTTGTCAACCCACATGTTGCTTCTTCAAAATTAAATATAGAATCTCTTAATGCTAAGACAAACCCAGTGGAATTAAAAATTAATCTTCAAACACAAATACGTTGCCCTTTATCTCCATCCTATTTGCCCCAGCTATTGAAATTTTTGCTATTCTAATCTGAAATAATCCAAAGATTAATGGTCTTGATGTTATAATCTATACTTTTTCAAAAAGCATGTTATTTGCAGATGATGCTTCACTAACATTATCTAATTCAAGAGTACCTCTTTCAAAATTGGAATCTTCAATAAATTTGTTTCAATATATATCTGGTCTTCAGTTATTAATCAAAATCTAAATATATGATATTCAACAAAAAGAAAAAAGTACAAACTTGCAAAAATCAAATTACTGGAAAACAAATTCCCTTGATTATCTGGGTATAGTCCTACTTAGAGTTGTAAAAGAGACAATAACAGCTAATTATAATAATATAAAAATAGTAAAAAATATCACTGATAAATGTAGTAAACTTTTTCATCTGCTTTGAAAATTAATAAAAATGATTATTCTATCCAAAATACTATACATAGCTCAACCCTATCTATTTTTCCAGAAAAAACATCTTGTTAATGATATAAGTAAGCTGTTATTAAAATTCCTACGGTTTCTTAACAGAAATAGAATAAATTTTCTTCACCACATTAGAACATGGGATCAGGGAGGGATAAATTTGCCAGATAATTAAACGTATATCAAAACGTCAATATTTAAATCATCTTCAAATGGGTAGATCCAAATTATATTTGTAATTGGAAATGTTTAGATTTAACTGTTTTAAAAAATGTTAATAGCCTTTCAACTAACTTCTCCTCAAAAACTCAGCCTAATAAATTCTGGCACCTTCTTTGTTATTTTACGCAATACAATATTTCTATACCTACACAATTTAATTTTATAAACTATATACTTAATAATTAAAAAATAAGTTCTTGTCAATGTTAATACTATAAGGTTTGAAGCTTTAATTCCATTTACTATCACAGTTTTTTATAAAGTTCATAAGAACATATTCATTTCTTTGGAAGAAAACATTTCATTTGTTGGCAACACTGTATTAAAGAACTCTGAGTTAAAGAAATTCATCAACTTGTGAAGGATTTGGATTTGGATTCTCATGACTGGTTACAGCTACAAAGTATGATAGCTCATTCTCATGATCTTTGCAAAATCCTTAGTAACTCATTTTTTAAAGACACTCCTAAATTAATAAATTATTTATATGAAATTTTCTACAATAAATCTAAAATTGGAAATATAACCTCAAAATTATATTAAATCTTGATAAAAGATTAAGACAAAACCACAAGTTAAATATCAGAATCATATTACCATGAGTCATATTTCTTTGTCCCATGAGTATACATCTCAAATTTTATCAGCAGTCAAACTTACATCTTGGTCACAATGGAGTATATTTATGTGAAAATATTTGCATAGAGCATTCCTAACTCCAAATAAGCTAGCTAAAGTTGGTAAAACCAAAAGTATATCTTATTGGAGATGCATACGAGAATGTAAAGCTGATTGGTTTCACTTTTTTTTATAACTGTCCACAATTTTGGTGTGACTTAGATAATTTCTTTACAGCATTCTTTTCTGACTCATTTTTATTATCAAATTCTTTAATTTTATTTAATGTTAATGATAGCCCTGCTTTGAATAAGGATAACTTTTCCCCACTTTGGACTTTACTTGTGGTTGCAAGGAAAAGTATAACTAGAAAATGGAAATCCACTGTTGTGACACTCTTTCATGACTTTTTATCCTTTCTAAAAGAAACAGCTCACGAGAAAAACAAAAGTCAAAGAACACAGGATCCATCCTAAACCTTTTATCAACAACCCTTGAAAGAAAGTAATATCTCTCATTGACATTATTCAGCTAGATTCTATGTTTAATGAAAAATAGAAGTTGTTTATGTATTTTATCTATCGAAGAATGTAATATTTCAAGCCTTTGTACATATTGAATATTGTTTATTTTGGTTATTATTTCTAGTAGTTATTATGTTAGTATAATTTATTAATTCATTACCTTGTTAACAAAAAAATTAAATATTCTTTTGATCAAAAAAATAAAAACATAGAAGTGCAGAGTAAAACAGTCACAGTAGTAAAAACAATATAAAATCAAGCAGCAGTGCAGTGAAAAACAGTACACATGCAAAAAAAAAACCAAAATGGGCTTAAATTCTATTTAGTTTTTAAAGATTTCAGGAGATGCATTTGATTCTGTTAGATGTACTTCAGATCTCTGACTTAGAATGCCAACCTATGAGCAGCTCCACCAAACTGATTGCAAACCCACACAAATACAGTGCTTAAATACAAGTGAATTTAAACAGCTCTAACAATAAATAATGCAATTAAATAATTCTTTATTCTACATTCACGGTGTGTTACCCTAGTGAAGGGTGTAAGCAGCACTGAAAGGAGGTAACCACACCATTAAAAAGCCATTCATCAGAGGCCAAAAAGTCAAGGGCTCTATTGCTTGTTTCACTTATGTGTGTTGTGTGTGATTCTATTTTTGACCAGATTAAAGATGGTAAAATGTTGTAGGCAGGAAACTGGTGAAATGGGGGTGGGGACAAGCAGGGTATAGAACAAAGGGAAAGCAGTATAGGAATGTGGAGGAGGTAGGTAGGAAAGAACCATAGCTATCCATTTCTTCAACATTGTAAAATGAAAATATGTTCAGAATATTAACAGAATTTTGACTGTCACCTGAACAAAGAGAGAGGTGACAACAACACGATCATGTTGAATAATTAGTTGGACTCAAACAAGTGTATCAATAAGACACATGTGTGAAGTGCATAGTTATGTATGGGATGATATTTTTTTTGTGGGACAGGTGCTTTTTTTGTCTCAGTAAGAGAGTAATGTTGGATAAGAGACATTGTTATTTTGGGGTCGGATAAGTAGGGGTGAAGAAGCAGATGCTAACAAGCAGGACAAACAAGACAAATCACAGGGACAGTGGGGGATATGACACATTGTGGGACACTATCAAACATGGGTATAGTGAGAATCTAGTCCTCACCCACAGTACTGTCATTACTGCCCCCTGAGTCTTCTGGCTGTTGGAGTGCTTGATGTCTTCTTCTATGGACCTTAAAGGAGAGCAGCTTCTCCATCTGGTGTAGATGTGCAGCAATGGTGCTGTGCATGACACTATGCACCAATCCTACCACCTCCTGGCAGGTGATAAAATCCCCACCTCTGCCACTACTCCAGGAGGGTACCACAGCACCAGATGCTGGTGTAGTGCTATCTGTTGTGGAGTGCCAAGGTAGTGCAGGGGCAGCAGAGACAGTACTTCCAGGTTGGGTCCCAGATGTGCTGGGTGTTGGTGTAGAAGCCAGTGCAGCAGAGGAAGGCTGAGCCATGGGGATGATATATTTCCCTATGTTGCAAATCATTTTGTGATTTGTCAGAGATGGATAACATGGAAACATTTTGATGACACACAGAAAAAAAAAGACAGATAAGGGTTGGGGTAAGAGAAAAACAGAGATATAATTAGTACCATCATGTGACATACCATGCATTATCACAATAATAATGTATTTTATCTCAACTTTTACAGTTAAATATACTTCTTAACAACAAACTGAAAGAAAGGATTGCTTAAAGTTTTCCTTACAATGTGCATACATTGCATATATGCTTGGTCCAATTATACAGATTAAGTTAACAGCAGGACATTTATGCCACATTTGTTGAAATTAAATTATGTAATATTTTTAAAGGATTTGACTATATACAGTGGAACTGCAAAAGAAATTTTACTTTTTAGTAAGAAAGGAAGTTCATTCATCTACATGACCACATAGATAATAATCAATTAGGTACATCTATAGCACCGCTACTAATATCAGAGCATCAGCGGATGTCTTGGCAACTTTTTGCCATTCAAATACATGTAAGTTCATACAAATGTGTTGTGCTTTAATAGATTCCATGTTCTAATTTTATGACTGTGGGAAGCAAGTCTTTACTATGTATTGACTAGGCCCGTGTACAAATAAAGAGCATATCAACAAAGTTGTTCTGTATTTATTACATGTGGTATTTGAACACACAACATCTGACTACAGTCTTAGACTTGACTCCTACAGTTGGCTTGTGCAACAGACTGAAGCATGCATGCATGCTTGCTTTTAAAGTTAGGAAATGCATACTAAATTTGCTACAACTGTAAAGAAATAAATTTAGCTAAAATAATAGTTCTATTCTAATGCATACATACACTTTGCTTCCCCTCAGTATCTATAGATGCGCAGCACAGGCATTGCTAGTCACCATAATCTCTGCCTTGGTTGTGTAATACAGAGATGAGAGCAAGAGAAGAGCATTATGCATAACAATCTTGTCTATATGCAGTTTTCTATCTACTATAAATTCTATTTATAAGTATACTTACACACCTGTGGCATGTCAGCAGTCCTGAACCTATCCAGCCACTGGTTGAGTGTATCCCTCTTGTGTCTTTTCAGGTCATTAAAGTGATGCCTACACTGTTCTCCTGTGGGTGGAATGCAAGGTGGCCTGGAGATGGCTTTGACCAGACTATTCTGAGCCTCAGACTTGTACTAGCAGTCAGTTTAGTCCCCCTGTAAAATCCCTCAGCTGTGGCACTTTACAAGGACTCCAATGTAGATTCTAGACTCCTCAAACCCCACTTCTGTGCCCTAAATGAGGCATCTTCCCTTCTACCACCAGACATGTTCAACCAGGGAAAACAGCAACAGTTAGGAATAAGTTCCCACCAATGCCTGTTATTGCATGTATTGGTAGTGCACAAGCCTGAACAATAATGCCAACTGTGTTTACTTGATGTTAAGTGAAAGTAACAGTGCCAAATGGAGAGGAAAGCAGTTTTGAAATTAGTAGGTTAATCAGGCACTTGGCATTAGTTTGAGGTTGTTTGTTGCTGTAACTGGTTAGGTGATTTAAGTTTGCAAACAAGCACTGGGGGCATACATTTTATGATTTTTAGATAAAAAAGTAATAGACTCATATATATAATCACAAAATATCTAAAAAAATTCATATAATACAGGTTTAATCTAAACCACACTTAGTCAAATCACATTAAATCTGAAGCTTCAGATATTGCAAATACTTCTCCAAAACCTCTTTTTTGCAGGGGAGGGAAGTCCCCTGTACCCCCATATGGAAGGGTTAACCTCCAACATCCTCCTTGCTTAAATATGCTAACTTCATAGTCATGCAACCTCAGAGAAAAGAGAAAACTCCTCAAATAGTGAATCAATGCTGGTACACTAACACAAGCTTCTGCAGATAGAAATTCAACATAACAGTAGGCATTAGTAAGGTACAGTACTGATCAACACTAATTTATATGGTAATTCCTATGGTCCAAAACCACACCAGCATTGATTTTCTATAGCCATATAAACCGTTCTATCAAATGTGATTCAGCCATTTGTGTTTTCAATGAAATGTGTTTTAGATCATTTCTGACACATGTTTTAGCAGAAATGTGTCATAGATCAGATTTAACATACTCCTAGATACTAACCTGATTACACAGATTTTAAGATGCAGGATTACCAATGGTAGATTTGGATTTGAAACCTAGCTAAGGAACAAGAGAACAACAATGTCTGCCATAATTTCTTAATTCAGTCATATTTTTAATATATATATATATATATATATATATATATATATATACATATACATATATATATAGATATATATATATATATATATATATATATATATATAACATTTTAATACTCTCTGCAGCTCTGTACATTGTTCCAATTCTCCTTTTAGATATTATGGTACTTTCCCTATTAGGTTTATTCTTTATAAGGTGCCTAATGCCAGGTGCCCGAAAGTCTGCTCTTCAAATATTCCCTTAGAACTAGCTGGTTTCTCAGTAATTGCATTAAAATCTGAACCCCTGAACCCCTGTGACTAACACTTGCTCTAGAACCTGCTGGAAAGCACTAGGAAGCCTTAAACTGATAAAAGCACTCAACTCTCCTTGTTAATTAGGAGAAATTAATCATAGGCACTAAACAGCCTATAATTGCAAAGTACCTTGCAAAGGTAAGGGAAAACAGCTCTTGTACTTTACAAACAAAGCACCTAAACAGGCATGTCCAATGGTCAGCTTCTGGTGACTTCTCCTGTCCACCTGGTGAATCTGGGCATATTGGGGCAATGCAGCAACTGCCTCATGTACACAGAAAACCCTCTCCTCCTACCACCCAACACTACAAACTGCGAGAGATGCCCTTACATAGCCAAACTGGAAGCAAAGCTCTCTCCAGCCAAGATTGTGTTAGACAGTCAAGAGGAGAAGGTTAACACCTGCACTACACCTCAAGCAACACATAGCCCTTCAAAACCAATACCATCAACACCCACACATAGCAACACTAAACCCACATATGCGGAGGCCCTTATCATTAAACTGCCCAAGCAACAAGGACCTCCGAAGCTGAAATGCAAACAAGCACCAGTCACAACCAAAGTGACACATAGCTCACAACACCAGTGTGCCACCCAACAACAGCCCCTAAGGCAAGAAAATGTACCCAACACTTTAGTCATAGGTGACTCTGTAGTCAGGCACACTGATGTCCCACTCACTAGGCTGAATAAGGAGAAAACTACAGTCAGCTGCCTGTTGGGTGCCAGGATCCGCCACATAATGCATGCACTCAAGTCACTCCACAACAAGTACAAATATGACTATGTCATTGTCCATGTTGGAGTGAATGACTTGAGACGTACCTCCCTGGACTACATGAAAAGAGACATGAAAGAGCTCTTAGATCATGTGGCCCAGGCAGGTATGACCACAGCCCTGAGTAGCATCCTGTCTTCACCCAGAATGATACCACAGTATAGGGACAAAATGATTAACTTCAACAACTGGCTAAGCTTCTGGTGTCATTCAAAAGGGATCCAGTATCTGTCTGCCTGGGAAGACATGATCGACAAACCATGATGCTTTGCCAGATTTGGTCTGTACCTGTCGTCCCTAGGATTCAGGTCACTGGCTAAAGCTTTTGCCACCCCTATAGTGACTTTTTTAGGCAAGGTTCAAAGGACAAAACCACCACCGTAACAGATATAAGCATGTAAAATCTGAAGGTAATGCTTCTCAATACTATAAGTCTAAACCTCAAAATGCACTCTCTCAAGGCATTCGTAGAAATGGAGAACATCGATATCTGTACAGTAACTAAGACCTGGTTCAAGGCTCCAGACAGCACCCCTGCAATACCAGGCTACAACTTTTACCACAATTTTCAGCCACCAAATCAAGATTGAAACACTAAAGGTGGAGGAGTGCCCATATTCACCAAGGATATTCACACCTTCTGGCTAGTTAGCAACACAATGCATCTGAAATTCTCCAGGTGCAACTAACACTAGGTAAGAGTGCAATCTAAATTGTAGCTTGCTACAGACCCCCCACCATGCCCCAAGATTCTCACTACACCTTTCTAAACATACTGGAAAATATTAAGATACAACCAAACACCCTAATACTGGGTGATTTCAACTACCTTGCCATTAACTGGGAAAACTACTCAGGTACCAACACTTTTTCCCAATGGTTCTTGGAATTCATAAATTCCAATGACCTGGATCAACTAATCCATTGTCCCACCAGGAGCTCCAATATCCTAGATCTGGTCATTACCAACATGGGAGATAGATGCTCCACACCAGTGGTCACCCACTCATTGGTCAGGTCTGTCCATAAGCTAATCATCCTAGAAATCCACATCCCACCCCCTCCCCTCAGTAAGAAAACCTCCGTAAAAAACTTCTCCAAAGCCAACTTCATGCTACTCAAATCAGAAGTGACAAACTTCATGACACTCATGCAGACAGGAGCTGAAAGATCGACTGCTGAATCCTACAATAAGGGACTGTACAAGCACATCCACTTGTGCATGAATCAGGGCATCCCAAATAGAACCAAGACACTCTCCTCCAAAAAAGGAAGCCAATCTGATGGTCCCCATAAACAAACTATACAACAGAAGGAAGAAACTGTTGTAGAAAAGAGGAAAATCCCAGGATGCAAAAAACACCCTTACCAGCCTCGGTAAGAAGCTGAGATCCCTCATAAAATCCTCCAAAACTAGTTATGAAAATAAAATTGCTAAAGATTCCAAAGACAACCACAAGGCATTCTATAGTTATATCAAGAATCTAAATGGCAATACTCAGATCTGCTCTGAGGTACAACAGAATGGCATTAAATATACTGATCCCAAGGATATGGCCAATATCCTGGCAGATCGATTTAGTGCCAACTTCACCCCCTCTCACCCCCTAAAGGGCCCATCACAATACCAAAAGATTGCCAAATTCCGGTAGCCACTGCCACAAAGGTAGAAACCGCACTCTCCAAAGCTAAGAATACAGCATCCATGGGACCAAATCACATCTCGGGCTGTGTACTACATGAACTACAAAATGAACTGGCACCTCACCTAAGTGTCATGTTTAATTATAGCTTCACCTCAGGCTTCATGCCCACTGAGTGGCACACAGCTACAGTTATCCCACTCCACAAGGGGTGATCCACCTTGGATCCCAGGAACTACCGTCCCATCAGTCTGATGAGCCTCATCTGCAAGGGCATGGAACACATTATCATGGAACTTATAAACAAAGACATTGGCAACCTTCAAACACTGGGCATCACCCAGTTTGGGTTCATGAAGGGCTGATCTTGTCTCCTGAACCTGATTGATTTCTTCAAATCAGTCTCCAGAGCAGTGGACGAGGGCAAGGTGGTCCACACAGCCTATCTGAACCTTGCCAAGGCCTTTGACACCATATCCCACTCTGGAATTATAATTAAACTTACTAAGCTGGGCTTAAATCCCTATGTTACTCAATGGGTTGCCAACTGGCTTAATGACAGAACCCAGATTGTAAAAGTAGCTGACTCCAAATCCATCCAGCTCGAGTCAGGTGACATGTGAAGTACTGCAGGGTTCAGTCCTTGGACCGCTCTTGTTTGCATCTACTTCTCTGAAGGACAAGCCAACACTAAGGGACTCAGGCTAACAAAGTTAGCAGATGTCTGCAAACTGGGAGCCATTATTGAATCCCCTAATGATGTGGATATTCTACAAAAGGGTCTTACACAAACAGATGCTTGGTGTCAGAGCCATGGGCTCAAGCTTAATGCCAAGAAATGTATAGATATCCCCTTTGGGAAAACCATGTACCCATGAACTGCAACATAGGTGGCAGTACACTAAACACCGAAAGTGTGATGAGAGACTTAGGGACACAGGTGGACAGTACTCTCACCTTCGATAAACACATCGCCACAACAGTCAGGAAATCCTTCTATGTGGCACACCTCATCACTAAGGGCTTTTCATCCAGAAAAAAGGAGGTCATTGTCCCACTGTACTCATCCCTCATTAGACCCATTATAGAGTACACCGCCCCATTTGGTATGTACCTCACAAGACATCTGCAACAGCTGGAAAGGCCGCAGAAATACCTCACTAAAAGAATCATGGGCCTAAAGCAGATGCCCTATGCTGACCATCTAAAAATACTTTGTGGCATATCATCTACTCAGAGGTGACCTCTGCTTAATATACAAGGCCATGTCAAACCCTGAGCTATTGGACATGCTCCACTTAAAGAAATCCCAATCCCTCAGAGCCAAATGCTCCAGGGATCTAAACCTTGTCATCACAATGAACAAAACATGCTGGGGAGCTAGGTTCCTGACCCGGAAACTCCCCATATTCTGGAATAGACTGTCCATACATGTCAAGCAGAGCACCTCCTTGGCCCTCTTCAAAAGGAACCTTGACGATTGGATGGGAGATAGGAAATTCACCTCGGGGATCACGTCAGTCCCCCTGCTAGACAGGGGTCCAGGAAAGTAAATATTGTGGGAATAAATATCCACGGAATTGTTATGGCTAGCCTTGTATAGGTCCTAGGGCTGATAGTCTAGTACCATCCTATGAACCTATGAACCTATGAAGCTCTATTTATATGTAGTTGATTATTAGTTATCTTGCAACAATCCAAGATGGTTCAGAAGCTGGTTAACTATGATCATTACCCAACTCAACAAGCTAAATAGCTAACTAACTAACTGACTAACTAACTAATACTGCAGAGAACTTGAAATGTATACAGTCATCAAAACCATGCAATCAGTAGCCCAGACAAATGTTCTCAGATGTTCCATGCCTGGGTAACATAAAAATTCATCTCAACAATGGTGTACTGAGGTCACGAGTCAGGGTTCAAGGATGTAGCCACTATCATATGCAAGGCACAACACAACATATTTTTTTTCTGGAAGAGACGATTACATGCATAGTGTGCATGTATTTATCCACATACATGCCGCACACTGTGCCAGCACTTGTCAACAAGGTGATTTTGTGTGAAATCACTATGCTGGAAACTAACAACCAGCTGTGGTGCATGCCATCCATGGGAATTATGCAAACTACCAGGATGCTGTGTGCACACATAGGTAATGATTCCTTGTGTGTCTCAGACTACCTATCAGATGAGGGAATGGTAGGCTTTCCCAGTGCTGCACCTCTTGAAAAGTGGGCTGGTGGAAACTATATAGCCATATAAGTGCAGACTATGAAAGTAGGTGACGTAGCAGACTCCACTCATAGTGTTGTCACACTGCTCGTCAGTCCTATGGAACCATACGTGCTCATTAACATGTATCATTGCAGTATGAAGGAACTCATTGATACTATTTGTAAAAGAAGCTTAGAAAATATCCAGTGTGTGTCCAGCTCATGATTGAACAGCCCTGTAGTTAGCATGGTAACAGCTACAAAACTGTAACATAAAAAGACATTAGAAGACAGTATTGTCACTGAGATTCAGCATATGAATAAAATACATAGACCAAAATCTGTGTGACTGCCCATTCCAGTCTAGAATGATTCACTATCTAAGACAAAGTTTTAGCTGGGTCATTTTGTGCCTGGTGCCATTCCCCCATCAGGATATCCTCAGCTGTAAGTTGAAGAGCATAAAAAAATGTAAATTGTTTGTTTCCAATCAGGCTGGTGCTGCTAATGTCGGGAGCAAACCAGACCCCATTTCTGTGACTTTCAACTCCAAGTTAAGGAGCAAAAAACAGAAGGTTCCGAGCTTCTACTTTTAAAGTTGCAGCAAGCAACTTCATCTCAACAATGTTTTCAGGCTTGTTTACTCAAGTACAGAGTCAGGATTCAAGGGTGTAGCTTCTTAATGCCTTGCAGCCAGGGATGCTACCCCCCTTTGCCCCACCTACCTACTCTTCTGATGGTAGGTCAGGCAGTGTCTGTAATACTTATGAGCCCTAGGTCATCAAGGACACACAACACAGTGAGGACACATTTAGAAGGAGGAATCTGCCAAGGTTGTGACTTGAGCACTGTAGTGCAAATACTGTAACTGTAAACACTTGTACTACTGCTCTGCTGTTTGTCCACGTGCTTATTCCTTATACCTCCCACACAATCATGCTTTGCAATAATTGCACTGATGGCAAAGAATCTCAGTATATATTTTTTATCACAAAGAACTCAACTATTTATGCACTCAGTTACACGTGCTGCAGAGCCTGCATACTGTGCTGTGCATGTTTTCATCTGTCTGTACAACTAAGAACTATGAACAGGAAACACTCTGCATGCTTTGGAGAGCCACACAAATGTTTTTCATTTACTATGCAACTTGTCTTTTAATTCCAGCCTTTACATCATGACATTTCTATATGCTGGAATGTTAAAGTTTCTGTTTATTTTATCCATAAACAACTGTTACACTACCTTATTCAACATAATCTTCTGGCCAACTCCCAGCATGGATTTAGACCACAGCACAGTACCACCTCAGCCCTCCTCTCATTTTCTAATGTCAATAATTCCAACCATAACAGCAACAAATTATCTTCTGCCCTGTTTCTCAATCTTTCCAAGGCCTTTGACATGGTTAACCACCAGCTACTCTTACTTACCCTAAATAAAATATTCCTAAACAACCATGCCATACAATGGTTTCAATCTTATCTTAGTGGAAGACAGCAGGCTGTCCTTTGGCAGGACAAACTCTCCACTCTTCTCACCATTACACTTGCTGTCCTTCAAGACTCCATATTAGGTCCCCTTCTTTTCTCTCTCTTTATCAATGACCTCCACACTGTAATCCCAGAAGCAACCTGTATACAATATGCCGATGACTCCACCCTGATTTGCTCAGCCTCTACCTCTTCAGATCTCCTTAGTTTAACCCAGAAAACATTTAATACAGTGGAAAACTAGATCTCTAATCAACAGCTGATATTAAACCCTAATAAAACAAAGCTATTGCTCTTCATCCCTACTCGCAAATCCTCTCAACCTTCATTTATATAACATCTAACAATGGGACCATAGTCTCACCAGATATTTGTACCAAACATATGATATGCACGTAAACCAAACTATTAAAACCCGTTAATAAAAAACTTGGCTCCCTATACAAAAACAAACCTTTTCTCATCCATCTAGCTAGGATTGCCATTGCCCGTACCTATTTGCTTTCAACTCTACTCTATGCCTCGCAATACTCACTAACTTGAACAAAACTGATCTCAACAAACTCTCTAGCTGCTACAATCAAATTGCCAGGTTTGCCACAGGAACTTCCTACAGGACACACCATTGTTAAAACTTAAACCTCTTAGGATGGCTAGAACTCCCCAGGCTAATTTAATATAATCAACTTACTGTAGCATTCAAGCTTATTAACCATCCAGAAAAAAATGCCCTCGCTTAAAAACATTATCAATCACTACAAAAACGCTAGGCCACTTCATTCCACTACAAAACTTTTTGGCTCAATCTGTTAAAGCTAACAACCTATCTGGAGAATCTTTGTTTGCATATTCAATAGGCAAAACCTGGAATTTGCTCCCATCTGACCTTACTTTGAACCCCTCCCTTAATCAGGTCAAAAAAAATCTGACTCACTGGTTATGTCTTTGTTCTAACCCTGACTAAAACCTCATCTACTTCCATATCCCTCCATTTTTTTTTATTCACAGCAACTTACCTCTTACACTAAAAGTTTTTAAAAGAGGAGCTGTAAAATCTTTGCAGATACTCTGTATATAGCTGCACCTATAGATTTGATAAGAGAAACTGTAACATATTTGTATATATTTCTGAATATAAACTGTATTCTCCATAGGCTTGAAATGTGAGACTGTAACTAATATGTTTGTGCATGTACTATAACTTGCTTGTCTTTATCTGTTTGTAAGTCAGGAGCTTTTCTCCCGGGGCCTCCACTGAAAATGGACATGTATCCAGTCAGACTATCCTGGTCAACAAATGTAAAATAAATAAATAATAATAAATAAAATATGTAATTCCCATGAGTGTTGCCATGTATCCAGTCGGACTATCCTGGTCAACAAATGTAAAATAACTAAATAATAATAAATAAAATAAAATATTTAATTCCCATGAGTGTTGCCACTTTTTCACTTGATATTATATATAAAGCACAACTATGGTTTATTGGTATCATTCCTTAAAATAATTAAGTGAAGCTCCACAGCTGAATTTCATGTGAGCTCAGAGATGCATTAAACTAATTAGTGTCCTTCAGTGTGACATTGATGGTTTGACCTTGTACAGACTCTACTGTTATGAGGGAGAGAAAAGGTTGGTATTTCAGCAAACAGACTGTAGCATATAAATAACTGTCTGTATTAATTAAATCAGGCAATACTCACCAACATTTGCTATGCCTTTCCCTGGTCTGTACAAACCAACAATTAGTGATTATTTTAAAGACAGTAAGGAATTTTCTGTATGGATAAGAGCTTGAAAGTACTTGGGTGAAAGGAAAAAAGTAAACTCAATGAAGTGTTTTGAGTTCTGTGTGTATACCATCAGATCTGGTTCTCTGCCAGATGGACAGAAGCTCATCTTCTGAACTTTCAGTTGCCAGGGAACATGGAAACTCTCCAGTAACTGATACATCTGGCTAATGGACATGAACTGTCCACTTAAGGTGCTACAGAATAGCATTTGGAATGGAACAGACAAAAGTCATTATTAATTTTGAGCTCCAAACTAACCCTTGTAAGTACGGCAAGTGCACGGCTCCAAAATACTGAAAAGCAACCATGAAAAGCAGAGGCCAGCACACGGTGGTGTAAACACAATTCCTCTGTTTATTAATACATGTCCACAAGGCAAAGCACAGACTGGTTTGAAGTGAAATTTACCAAGCCTTCATCAGTTTGAAAAAAAGCACATTAATCATGCCCCATGATACAATATATATATAGTTAATTAACTCTGCTGATTGGATGGCTATAATTGCTCATTAAGTCCAGGTGGAAATAAACCCTCCAGTTTGATAATCCATTTCTTTCCCCAGTTTCCGAATGTAGGAACTCTGACATCCCTTTTAGGGGCAGGGTCCATAGGGATGGGAGAAAACATCACAAAAGTCAGCAATGTGGAAAGACTACTCAGAATTATGACACAGAAATAGAATCCTTTACCAATGTGCTTAATATTTCATCAACACCATTATCACAGTTGGAGTTACAAGTACGCAATAAAGGGTTGAACTTTGTACCTGGCTTTTTTGTTTCAGAAGACTCTCTAGTAAAGGATGTATATATTTTGATATGTCTACTACTGAGCAGGTTGATCATTCCTTCAGATTTCATGAATCCACCTTCATGCCTCCCATGCACCACTCTGTCAATATGTTCCTTAACACAGTGCTTAAAGATCTACATTTTCACTCATGTGAAACCAGGATAAAGGCCAATAACCTCTCAAAGATGGAACAACAGGTGATATCTAATTTACCACATAATAAGCAATTGGCCATTTTACCGGCTGACAAGGGTGGTGCCATTGTTGTAATGGATTGGATAAATATCATGCTGAAGCCCTTAAACAACTAAGTGATGGCCGATATTATATACATACGCTACTTGACCCTGGGCCTAGGTTCAAACATCAAATAGACCAGTTTCTTCAGTCTGCTAGGGAGGAGGGCATTATTTCAGATTCAGTGTTGTGACATTTAACGGTGGATGAGCCCAGGTACCAATATCTATATCTTCTTCCCAGAATACACAAAAATCTCTATGATCGCCCAGGCAGACCAATTGTGTCTGGTCGAGGCCCTCTCACTGAACCCCTATCTCAATTTTTGACTGACTATTTAAAACCTCTTTTGAAATGGGTCCGGGCTCACATTCAGGATACAACCGAATTTCTGCATATCATTTCTGACATGCAATTAGAGCCATATTGGTTGCTATGTACTCTGGATTTTGCATCCGTTTATGCCAATATCCCCCACTGGGCTGGCCTTCAGGCTTTGGAACATTGGCTAAGTCTAGCTGTACTATATCTACCAGGGTTTAATACCTTTCTTATTTGCCTTGCTGAACAGATACTGACCAAAAACACTTTATATTATCAGGGCAAATGTTTTTGGCAGGTCCAGGGCACGGCCATGGGAGCTTCTTTTGCTCCAATCTATGCTAACCTTTTTATGGCCTATTTAGAGGAACAACTGTCTGAAGAAGCGGTTTGATACACCAGAAAGTGCTTCTCTTATGAATTAAAAGTGTCATTTTAATCCTGCCCATTGCGTTGTTGGATTTTGGTACATTTTTTGTTTTTATCTGTATTCAGGGATGATTTACTTATTTATAAAGATGAAACATGTCCCAGTCACTCGGACATCAGATTAGTGACAACCTACACATGGAACACCAACACACATTTGGACAGTGTCAACAGAAATTGAAATATACTTCTAGCAGACCTTAGGCTACCAGAAATCTTACCAGACAAATGCCTCTTTTTCTTTCGGAGGGGCAGGAATTTAGGGTCCTATTTTAGTCATTACAAAAGAGCCTTTCCTGGGACAGGTTATGAATCCCAAAGAACAATCACAGGGGAATCTCTATATGGATATGTACCATGTGGTCATTGAGTACATTGCACAAGGATTTCTAATTCCAAACACATTTTTAGAAAAATACCGGGACTGTTTTTGACATAAGATTTTTGGCTAATTGTGGTACGGATTGGGTGATATATCTAGCCACATATTCATGTTCAGCTTTGTACACAGGTGAAACCTCTCAACCAGTAAGATTACAGATATCTGAACATATGAGTGACATCAGATTAAAAAAATCTACTAGTGCACTTTACAAACATACTTTGGCACACACGACAGCTAATTTCAGGTTACCATCATTTATAAAATTATAGGTGATAGGGTTAATAAACTTGGTTGGCACAATATACTTGACAATAAAGAAAAGAAATGGATTATCAAACTGGAGGGTTTATTTCCACCTGGACTTAATGAGCAATTATAGCCATCCAATCAGCAGGGTTCATTAACTATATATGTATATATATATATATATATATATATATATATATATATATATATATATATATTGTATCATGGGGCATGATTAATGTGCTTTTTTTCACAGTGATGAAGGCTTGGTAAATTTCATGCCGAAACCAGTCTGTGCTTTGCCTTGTGGACATGTATTAATAAAGAGAGGAATTCTATTTACACCACCATGTGCTGGCCACCTGCTTTTTGTGCTTATTAATTTTGAGTCCACAGCTGGCAGTGTTCAAAAGTGAAGTTGTTGTATCTGGCTATCACTGCTGCTTCTTATGAAATGCTAAGAATCTCCTGGGACTATATTTCAAGGCCCAAGCATGGATGGTAATCTTTTCTAAAATAAAGCTCACATCTCATTCTTTAGAAAGCTTAGTTCTGAACTCAGGAGGCAATGAGTTGCTATTCATTATTTATTATTTCCCTTGGATCGTTGTCAGTACTGAAAACCCACATAAGTGTGTGTGTGTAATTGTATGTGTGTGTGTGTGTGTGTGTGTGTGTGTGTGTGTGTGTGTGTGTGTGTGTGTGTGTGTGTGTGTGTGTGTGTGTGTGTGTGTGTGTCACCTCTGGTGTATGTTCTTGCCATTGTTTCTGCACAGTATGACTACACTGTAAATTTAAGACTTTCCAACCAAATGAAGGCAGGGATATTGCCTCAGTAGACACTGGCCAATAATGCTCAATTGCTTAACCAGAACGTCACAGGAATTACGGCTGTTCAAAACTGATAGAGTCAGTGTCAGTAGATGCATGCAACCACTACCACATGATCTAAAAAGGACAGGCAAGCAAGAAACATTTTTGGCTTTAGAGACTGAACTTTGGAAAACTAAGATATAGTCAATTCTGCTAAGGCAGAAAAATAGAGAAGTGAATGCAAAACTTGGGTCATTTGAGCAATAACATTGCCAGAATTGTCCTATATTAAACTTTTTAAAACTGGGAGATAGCCTCTTAAATGTTTTATGTCACAACATGCTTGGTTTAGACTTATCCATTAGCAAGCCCTTGGAAACATTAGTCACCACCAAATAACAGAACAGTTATTATTAAATTGCTTATGTTCATTAAAATATAATGCAAAGGAATCAAGACAGCAATAAAATCAGAATTTGTCCCATACACCGTGCTCAAAATATAACATCAAACAGACACTACCAGCTTGGCATTGAACCATATACCATGTTTGTCATGGTCTACAAGCAGTCATCTAAGCTTGTTCCTGGATAATAAAAAACTCTTCTTTTGGAAGAGTTGGCCAAACTTTTAAGATTAAAGCCACTTTACAGACTATATATATATATATATATATATATATATATATATATATATATATAGATACACTAGACAATCTCAATCTACTGAAATGTCAAAATTCAGTACATCGAGACCGAATAGTGGAAAGTACAGTTAACTGAAATCACACTATGCTGAATCCACAAATGTCGAATCTGCCGCTATGGTGGTGTCGCTTTCGTGATGTGTGGTGTGGTTTGTGGATTTATCTGGGGTTTCAGGTAAGTGTTGTGTGTTTGAGGATAATGGGTAGGGATTTTAGTGTATGTGAGTATGTGCGGTGGTGTTTGTTGTGTGTTTGTGTGTTTAGTGCAACCTCGGAGTTAGAATATATAAGTAGGGGGGTGTGGGGGGTGCACAGGGGCTTGCCCCCCTGCTTATAGGTAGGTTAAGTGTGTCTGTGTGTGCTGTTATGTTTGTTTAGTTAGGTAGGTGTATGTGTGTGTGTGTGTGTGTGTGTGTGTGTGTGTGAGTGTGTGTGTGTGTGTGTGTGTGTGTGTGTGTGTGTGTGTGTGTGTGTGTGTGTGTGTGTGTGTGTGTGTGTGTGTGTGTGTGTGTGTGTGTGTGAATGGTCGCGATTGTAGTGTTCGTGATTGTGGGTTTTCATGTATGTGATTTTTCGACTATTCAATCTCAAAATACTGAAATTTAACATTTCAGTATTTCGAGATTGTCTAGTTATTATATACATATATATATATATATATATATATATATATATATTTTTATATATATATATATATATATATATATATATATATATATATATATATATATATATATATATATATATATATATATATATATATATATATATTTTATATATATATACATATATATATATATATATATATATATATATATATATAGTGTGCATGTGCATGTGTGTGTGTGTGTATGTGTGTGTGTGTGAAACATTTTTTTAAAACAAAGATTTTCTTTTGCTTTCTGCTGCATAAAAATCTGTAAGCATAATGCCTTTTAACCAACGAGTTTAATTCTCTGACAATAACAATTATACACTGATCCATTATAAGTCAAGAACAATTCCTGCAGTGTTATTAAAAATAAATCATAATCACATACCAAATGTAAATAATTATCCAGTCAATAAACTTATGACTTCAAGCAGTGCTAATAACTGCATTTCCTGAACAATACATAGGCAGAAATGAATGAATACTGTGCTATCAGTTAAGGGAAAGATCACAGTGAGAGTAAAGGGTGGGGGGGACCCCAATTAATAATATAGTGAGGGTAAAAAGAGCCCTTGTACACAAACCTGAATTTGGCTAAACATATACACAGCATATAACCTTTTGCAATAGCCAGTTATTTCCAAGTTGATATCCAAAATCATCTCATACTAAGAATTTGGTCTAATGTGTAATGTAAAATCCTAACCAGAGTTCATGTTTCAGAAAAGCAATATTACCATGAAGTGATTGAGCACTCTTGGCTCAAGAGGATTGTCATTGTTGAAGTGACACCCTAAACTGATGTGCAAAACTGGGAAAAAGGCTTGTGGATGGATGGATGCAGTCCTATTAAATGCAAAAGAAACTGTCTCAAGAAACTTTCTTCTTACTCCTTTGGGCTTTATGTGGACCACTTAACCTTTATAATAAGAGTGCACGTGGCTGCTTTCAGTTTGGTGGATAGCATGGGGTCATTCGATTCTTTTCAGTTGTTGTTTTTCCTGGATCATCTGACTCTTGGATATCACAAGTATCCATAAAATATATTCAGAAAAGGTTACTATTAAAAAGCCTGTGTTTGTACTGGTTTGTGCTTGTTTGCATCTGTTTGTACATCACGTGCTATTACACACTGGGATTGCCAGTTACAGAAGTCTGTTCTACAGCCTCGTAAATATTACCTAAACCAGAGCTCATCACACCTAAACCTACTAATACCTTCTCCTGCTGTATTGCTTCTTCAACTGTAATAGCCAGACAAAGATTATTCCTGGGACCATAAACTGTCATTTTCTCTCCTTTTCTCTTACCAGCCTGTTTGACAAGAGCTGACAACCCCCCTACTTCTAAACCATTCCTGTACCATTTGTGAGAGATGCACCTCCATTATGAATCTGGAATCACAGCTTTCTTGTGCAAAAGATAGCAATACAGAGCAGATTGTCAGCCCACCTACCACAACTCATACTCATGACACACTGCATGCACTTAGACCAACATGTGGAGGTAGTCACACAAACTCTAACTAAACACCAGAGACCTGCAAAACACATACATGCTAAACCAACTATGACACCCAAAACACAAAATAATGACACAAGCACAAGTATCTCACAATCAAAGCCCATAAGGCAGCTCATATCCTCTCCAAATATCTTAGTCATAGGAGGCTCTAGAGTGAGACACACAGATGTCCCCCTCACCAGGCTGAACAAAGAGAAAGTCATGGTCAACTGTCTTTCTAGTGCCAGGATTCTCCAGATCATGTAGGCACTCAAGTATCTCAACAACAAGTACTGTTATGGTTTGGTCATAGTACATGTTGGTGTGAATGACTTGAGATGTACCTCCCTAGACTACATGAAGAGATAAATTACTGAGCTCTCTGGTTGTGTGTCACAGCCAAGTATGTCCCTAGCCTTGAGCAGCATATTACCCTCACCCAGGATGATACCACAATATAAACAGAAAATCATTGAATTTAATAATTGGCTTAGTTTCTGCTGTCATTCTAAGGGGATCCAGTTTCTGTCAGCTTGGGATGACATGATTGATAGACCTCAGTGCTTTGCCAAAGATGATCTCCTTCTGTCACTGCTGGGATTTTGGCTACTGGCAAAGGTTCTTGACACTCCCATAGTGTCTTTTTTAGGCAATGTCGCAAGAACAAAATTTGCAATGTAAAAATGTCATCAAAAAACAACCTCAAGGATATGCTGCAAAATGCTAGGAGTCTTAGCATGAAACTGCACTCACTGAAAGCAGGCTTCACCTTTGAAGATGCTGGCATCTGTGCAGTCACAAAGACCTGGTTCAAGGCTGTGGACAGCACCCCAGCCATGCTGGATTACACCTCCTACTATACATTCAGACCATGTATGGAAGGTGTGAAAACTAAAGAAGGCAGTGTATCGATATTCATTAAAGATAAATACACTCCAGATTGGTTAAAAACAGTATGATTCCCTGGAGACATTCCAAGTGCAACTAACTTTTGGTAGGACACCTATTCAAGTCATAGCCAGCTACAGGAATCCCTTCATGAATCAAGAGACTCACTCTGCCTACTTGGATCTACTGAAATCCATAAAGATACATATGAACACCAAAGTTCTGGTCATTTTAATTACCCATTCACTGACTGGGTAAATTACTTGTGCTCAAACTCACTTGCCAAAAGGTTCCTCGAGTTCATTAACTCCAGCACCCTGGATCAGCTTGTGGTCACCTCAACTAGGGGTGTCAACATCTTGGATCTGGTGATTATCAATATGGGGTACTGCTGTAGCACCCCCACAGTGAAGTCTTCCCTTGACAGATCAGATCATAAATCAGTCTCTTTCAAAGTAACTATCACACTGGACCCCCCCCACCCCTAGTAGCAAGTAAGCTAAAAAAAATTAAGCAGATTATATCTTTCTAAGGGATGGTATAAATAGCTCACTGCACCTCAGATGGAATTCGCAACTATACCAAGTCTTATACCAATGCTTTTTACAAACACCTATATAACTGAATTGATGTGGCCATACCTGATAGGACCAAAACAAGCTCTTCAAGGAAGAGCAAATCTGCCTAGTGGGCAACTGCCATAACAGGATTTACAATAAGAGGAAGAAATTGTTTTCCAAAAGTAAGAGGGGGCATGCCCTAAACTGGAAACACTCCCTCCTCTGCTTAAATAAGCAAATAAGACTTCTTGTGAACTCCTCCAAAGCAAACTATGAATCCAAATTAGCGTCATCAACTAAGGACAATGATAAGGCATTCTTTAGTTACATCCATAGCCTAAAAGGTAAGACCCAGATTTGCGCCAAACTGTTAGTTAATGATACCACATACACTGAGCCTGTTGACATAGCAAACCTGTTAGCCAACAGGTTCTGTGAAAATGTCACTGCGCTGTCCTCACCACACATACCCGATGACATTCTTTCCACCTGTCACCCACCTTGTATTTCTAAAGGTCAGGTCATAAATGCTCTCTCTAAGGCCAAAAGCATAGCATCTTGGGACCTGATAATATCCCAGGTTGCATCCTACATGAGCTCCTACAAGAATTAGCAGCACCACTGGGTACTCTTTTCAATCATAGTCTAAGCACCGGCTTTGTCCCACCCTTGCACAAAGGTGGTGTTTCCACTGACCCCGGGAACTATAGACCTATTAGCCTGACTAGGCTTATCTGCAAGGCCATGGAGAGAATCATCATGGACCTTATCAACAAAGATACAGGCAATCTCCAAACATTTGACCCTACTCAGTTTGGATTTGTCAAAGGGAGTTCATGCCTGTTATACCTGGTGGATTTCTTCGAGACAGTCACCAGAGCCCTGGATGAGGTGAAAACTGTGCACTCAGCATACCTGGACTTGTCCAAGGCATTTGACAATATTTCCCACTCAGGCACTATTGACAAACTCACCCAGTTAGGTATCAACCCTTACATTGTTAGGTGGGTCGCTAACTGGCTCACCGATAGAACCTATACAGTCAAAATAGGGAATCCACCTCCAACAGCAGACCCATAACCAGTGGTGTACCTCTGGGATCAGTCCTGGGACCTCTACTGCTTGGAATCCATTTCTCCAAAGTACAAGCAAAAACTAAAGGTCTGTAGCTGACAAAGTTTGAGGGTCTTATGCAAACAAATGATTGGTGCCAAAATCATGGCCTTAAACCCAATGCAAAAAATGTATTATCATCCCTTTCAGTAAGAGCGATGTTCCAGCTAACTACCACATCAATCAAAACACCCAAAGCAGGCACTCAGTGGTGAGAGACCTGACCACACAGGTTGACAACAACCTTAGCTTTGATAACCATATCTCCACAGTGATAAGAACGGCATTTTATACTGTTCATCACATAACTAAGGGCATTGCCTCCAGAAAAAAGAAGGTATAACCTCCCTGTACTCTTTCCTCATCGGGCCAATAATTGAATGCTCCTTTTGGTATGTACCTTTCCAAGTACCCGCAACAATTGGAGAGAGGTCAAAAATTCCTCACAAGGACAATTCAAGGTCTTCAGCATCTATCCTATGTGGATCAGCTGAAATCACTGTCACTTTACTCCATTTCATACAGACTACTCAGGCAATTTCTGCCTTGCATATAATGCAATCTCTGACTTTGCTTTATTGGAAATGCTGCATATCTGTAAGTCCAATGGCTCATGGTTTACTCACTCTGAAGACCTTAACCTGGTATGTGACATTAATAGACCCTGCTGAAGGGACAGATTTGCCTCCCAGAAGTTACCGCACCTGTGGAAAAGACTCCCAATTCATGTCAAGCAGAGCACCTCTTTGGCCCTCTTCAAGCGTAATTTGCATGACTGGATGGGTAAACATAAATTCACCCTGGGGTCTCTCTTAGACAGGGGCAATAGGTGCTGATTGTGGAAACAAGGGCAGAACTTGGTCAGGTTGGTAAGGGCCCTAGGGCCACTAGTCTAGTAACTTTCTAGTATCCTATTGTTTCACACACTGGTTAACTGTGGAGACTGCAGTTAGTCATTTGGCAGTTTTCTTGTATGAAAGTATGACTGGGTTTCTACCTTTAGTAAGCAAAACTTTTGTTACACTCAGAGTAGCAATTGGGTTAGCACTAGTCCATGTGAAATAGTAGCAAATTTATCATGCTTGGTCACCACTCTGTTGCATTATATGGTTGAATGTAAAAGAGATTGCCTGACCATGTTGGCATTTTCAAGGCTTGTAGTTATGTTGGTCGATATGTCAGATTGTAGGAATGCCATCACAGAATCCAGAAGCATTGATTTTTTTTTTTTTTATTTTATAGACAGTATGGCAAGGCAATAGAAGGAATATGGTGTACCATTTTTGTAGCATAACAGTTTGTGACTAATGCTGATCTGAGATATCTTGGGAGATGCAGACTTGGCAAACATAGAGTATGAATATTTTGCTCTAGCTGGATACTCGTAAATTCCTGAGTTTGCCTTCTTAATTGTTTGGGCTATGTGTAAGTCAAATTTTAGATTATTATCAATTTCAATGCCTAATAGTTTTGTGTGTGTTGTTGGGGTGATTTGTATGTTATCTTTAGATGTTATGGTAAAGTCATTATTTAGTGGAGGAGCTCTACCAGGGCTAAAGAGAATGGGATTGAGAATAAGTTTTATGTTAGTGAACCATGCTTCTGCTAAGGAAAATATTTTCTAGGTTATGTTTTTTGGCTCCTGTGGGGTGGGGGAGTCACATATAATAGTGGTATCATCTGCATACTGCACTACTGAAGCAGAGAGTGAGGATGAAGCTACCTGGTTAGTAAACAGTGAGAATAGCAAAGGCCCTAGTATGGACCCTTGTGGGACATCTATGCCTACAGGTAGTGGGGGGGGGACAGTTGTTCTTGCCATAGAATAGCCTGCTGATGATTTGATAAGTAGTTACTGAACCAGGATATGGTGGAGGAGCTTATGTTAAGGGAAGATAGAGTTTCTAGAAGCATACTATGGTTCACCATATCAAAGGCTTTTGATAAGTCTAAAAATATCGAGGATACAAATAGTCCATTATTTCTATGGTGGTTGACAATGCTGGTAAAGGAGAGTAGTGCTGTAATAGTGCTATGGGAGGGACAGAAGCCATATTGAGATGTGGATAGCAGGTCATTGTTAAGGAGGTACTGCATTAGTTGGGAATGAACTACTCTTTCTAATATTTTTGATAGAGGTGATAGGATTGCAATAGGGCAGTAGTTGTTAAGCTCAAGGGACTTACCCCCTTTGTGTAGTGGTATAATATGTGATATTTTCCAGGAGTGAGGTACTTTACATTCTGATATTGGCCTATTTATAAGAATGAATACCAGATAGGCTATAGCTTCAACTGTTATTTGAAAGAAGTCTGCAGGTAGATTGTCAGCTGCTAGAGTGGTTGGTTTAAGTTGTCTGAGGAGTTTTGCAATTGTATTAGTGGGGACTGGGTGCAGGGAAAAACTGGAGGAGTTACTTGTTGTACTGATGTTGGGAGGGGTCTCTGTAGGTAAGGGGCTAGTAGTAGTATGTTGAGTGTTGGCTAGGGCTTGGACTGTTTCAGTAAAGAATTTGTTAAATTGGGTGGGGATATTTTCATGGTTGTTTGGTAATACAAGGGTAGGAGTGGTTGATTTACCTGGGTGCAGTAAAGTATTTATAGTGGCCCAGAATTTTTGAGGGTTGCGACCATATTTTTCTTGTATGCTTATAGGGTAATTAGCGTTGTCACATTTTATTAGTTTTTTAGCTTTGTTGCGAAGCTCAAGATAAGTCTATCTCAAGGTGGAGGTTTTTTGTTTGTGGAATTGTGCCCAGGCTTTGTCCCTTTCTTTCATTATGGTTTTACTATCTTTCGTTAGTCATGGGGCATAGTTAGCTTTGATTCTAATGGTTCTGGGGCAGGGTACATGGCAGTTTAGGATTTCAAGGAAGGTTGAGTTGAAGTACAGCACGGCATCATCTAGAGGTAGTTATTTTAAGGGAGTCCAGTTGCAGCATTTTAGTGAGTTGATTAGTTCATTAGCTCTGAAGGTCTTTTTATTATGTACTACTCTTAGGATGGGTTGTTTATTGTGGTGGGATTGATTCCTAATTAAGTAGGTCACTTGATGGTCACTCAGACTGTCAGGAAGACAGCGTGATTGTTGAGCCAGTGTGGGGTCTGATAGCAGAATCCAGTCTAAGATGGACTGGTTGGAGGTTTTGTCAATTCTTGTGGGGTCAGTTATAATTTGGTTAAAACCATGGAGTTTAATATGGGTGGTGGGATTTTGGCTGGAACAGTCAGACCAGTCAATGTTAAAGTCTCCTAATATTATGGTTTCATGTGGAAGAGAGGATGACATCCAGTTTAGTAGGCTTTCCAGTATGATAGTATTATTACCTGGTGGGATATATCCACCTGCAATGATTATTTGTTTGTTGGAGTTAACTTTTAATTTTGTTAGAATTTGTTATATATATTTAACTTCTTGGGAATTGCACTCAAATTGTTCAATGGTGAGGTGATTTTGGAATAGTATTGCAACATTGCCACCTTTTTTACCAGGTCTGTCTCTACATATAATATTGTACACAGGGGCAGTAATTTCATTATCGTGTTTTTCAGGTTTGATCCAAGTTTCAGTTAGGACCATGACTTCAGGCTTGTATAGAGCTAGTAGGGCATGAAGGTCCTGGATTTTATTAAGAATACTTCTAGCATTAATGTTTAAAATGAGGAGAGATGAAGATGGTTGAAGATGTAGAGGATTTAGTTGTTCAAAGGTACTATGGTTAGATTGGTTGGGTCCTGGGTTATGGTGGATGTCCCCACAACAAATTAGTTTTTGGCATAGGTATAGATAGAGATTGTTTAGTTTGTGCAATATCATTGTTTCTGGGAGGGTGGCGGGCTAGTATTATATTTAAGAGTATTATATAGGGAGAAAAAAGATTGGGTAGAGGTATGGTAGCAGGATGATATAGGGTAATGTCCTTCTTTTCTATGACTGGTTGTGGATTCAGTTTGCCATGGTGGTGGGGAGGTGATGTTAAGTTGAGTGTGGTAGGAGGAAAGAATGGACAGCAGAAGGTGAGAGAAGATAGCTAATGAAGAACATAATACTTTTCGTAGGTGGGTGTGATATATATACGACATTGTGTTGAGTTGTAGGTGTAGTTTGCTTGGCGAAGGCATGATAGCTATACTAGTCAGGTGGTGAATAGGGGTGTGGTGGAGCTTTCTAGTGTGGGGTATGATTGGTGGTTTGATTGGTTAATAGGGAGTGAGATTGTAATGGCGGAGTGGTCTCTATAAATGTAATTGATGTGGGGGAGGGTGGGAATGGGGGTAGGGTAGAGGAGCGAAGTGAGCCCGAGTGGTAGCGAGGGTGAATGGAGCAGGGCAGCACCTTCGTATAGGTTCAGCAGTCAAGAAGGGAAAAAAACAATCAGTGAGGAGGTCAGATACTTCAGCTCAGGGGAGAGAATACCTTATTTAATGACACAAGTTCCTGATTTGGACTGGGTTGTGCACAAATCTATGCAGAGGAACTTACAGTCGCTAGGTTGGGAGCAATGCTCTGGAGATGAATGAAAGAGACTAAGGTAGGGGAAAGGTCAGAGAGGGGATTTTATGTGGGAGGCAGAGGCCAAAGGGAGACTATGTGGGAGTGAGAGGGCAGAGGGAGGAAACAGACAGGTGGTAGGTAGAGATATGAGGACCTGTATCAGTAGGAAGAGATGAGAGTAGTGGGAAAGAGCTAGCAGAGGAAGTGGATGGGTATACTGTTATGTAGCTGGTGAGTGACTTAAAGCTTAGAAAGTACAGGTGTAGTGGGTAGGTGAGTGACTTAAAGCCTAGAGAGAACAGGGTAGTGGGATAGGGGAACAGGGAGTGGCATAGCTAACCAGGGGCAGTACTTTAATGAGGCACACAGAAGGCACAGGCTTATATTCTACATCCAGCGGGTACAGACTGTTAGGATTACTAAATATGCAGTTTAATATACATTGTTAATTTACTGCACTGTTGCTGGATAGGACTTCCACCGAAGGAACTACACTCTTAAAGGGAGTGGGTGGTCTTCAAATCTGACTGGGGTTAGCACTGTCCTTAAATGTTTGGTGGCAGGGACCTGAAAAACAAACAGAGTGAGAGGGGATAAGTATGGGGTAAATAATAGCAGGATATAGATCCAGCAATGAAGGACTATGTTCTAGTAGAGGAATAGGCTATGTAGGACTATGAATAGGAGGAGGAAAAGAGTGGGAAGAAATTATTAGCATAGAGCAGGAGTATTGTAGGGACAGAGGAATAAAGAAATGAGAGGAGTAGGATGAAGATCTCAGCTTGGGCTAGAAGTCTTGTAGGGACAGACAAGAGAGAAAGGTAGCAATTTAGAAGAGCTTAGACATTAGTTAAAGTAAAGAGCTACCAGAATAGGGAGTAAAATCCAGTTAATAAACCATTGGAAATTACATTTAGCAATTCACAGCAATATGCACTTTATATGCAGTAATTTAGCAAAACAGTAGACACAACCTGCAACTTGGTAAAGGTTGGGATATCACAGTCTTACTGAGGAGGTTTATCAGGTATAATAATGCTATAACAGTCACAGAGATATATTAAGGCTGTATGGTCTTTTCAGCTACAAACTAATGCCAGGCAACAGCTAAAATGTAGGCAGGATAGCCTCCATGTGTAACCGCTTCACAGTTAAACACAGTCATTTAGTTAAGAACACTGATGCGATCAGTAGACTCTGTCTTGTAGCAGGCCCTAACACTGCAGTCTTTACTGACAGCCCCAAGTATCAGAAAAGGCAATAACAGGTCTCAGTGTACTCAAAGTCAACTATTATCAGCAAATAATGAATGAAAACAGTTCCCAACACCTTGTATCTCACTAAGATAAATGAAACATTGTAAAATAGGCAGTTAGATTAAAAAGTGATCAGTAGATACTGTTTTATAGAAGGCACTAATGTTGCAGTCTTTACTGACCACCCCAGGTATCAGAAAAGGCAATAATGGGCCTCTACCGACCTCCCCAAGTATAAGAAAAGGCAATAACAGGTCTTAGTGCAGTCAACTAGTAACAGCAAATAATGAGCGAAAACTGTTCACGAAACCTTGTATCTCACTAAGATAAATCAAACATTATAAAATAGGCAGTTAGAGTGAAAAAGTGCATAACAAGTGAAAACGCAGTTCACAGAAACTTATACGCTATTAAGATATCCTAATAACCTTCTAAAATAAACATTTACACTGAGAAATGCCTTAGAGGCCATGTGCAGGCTGTTTGCAATGCGGTGATTTCTGTTTGGTTGTCCTACAAGGCCCAGTCCTTACCAGCAGCCCATAGCATTACAAAGAACATTAACAGGGCATATACTATAGCCATTCACAAATAACATCAGAACTAGCCAGGATAACAGCTCACAGAAGCCTCTACAGTATATGGCTTATGATACAGCACAGTTAAGTATGCTGTTTCATAGAAAATGCCAGAAGGCAAATACTACACTCTATGCAATTGTGATGACTATATGGTAGATTGGCAAGTTAAAGCAGTATATACAGTTGTAATTCCAAAAGCATTACAATATTAATATTTGTAATATTAATTTGTAATAACTTTTCTTGAAAGTTTTATTGATGCATGCCCTATGATATCATAAGCTAATGCACTGTCTTTATGGTTGCCACCCATCCCGTTGTCAGCGGGACACTCACGGTTTGAGTGCTCTCATCCCGCTTCCAGCTCACTGCGTGGGACTTTAAAAGTCCCGTTTTTTCCCCTTTGCGCTTGCAGCGCTTCAGATTTTAAAATTGCTGTGGAAAAGCCGAAAATACTTCCGTTTTTCCACACCACCGGACCTGCAGTTAGAGGGATTCTCTGCTAGGTCCGGGTGGTAATGCAGCACAGTAATTGGCTGCAGCCATTGTAGGGGGCGGGAACTTCTTCTGAAGAGCCCCATAAAGGTCGCAGCTGTAGAGCACTAAGCTCTATAGCAGCTGCGACAAAAGATCTGATTTTTTTCACCAGCATTGAAGCCAGCCAAGCCAGCAAGGGAGCCAGCCCAGCCAGCCAAGCCAGCAAGGGAGCCAGCCCAGCCATCCAAGCCAGCAAGGGAGCCAGCCCAGCCAGCCAGCCAGCCAAGCCAGCAAGGGAGCCAGCCCAGCCAGCCAGCCCAGCCAGCAAGGGAGCCAGCCCAGCCAGCCAGCCCAGCCAGCCCAGCCAGCAAGGGAGCCAGCCCAGCCAGCCAGCCCAGCCAGCCAGCAAGGGAGCCAGCCCAGCCAGCCAGCTCAGCCAGCAAGGGAGCCAGCCCAGCCAGGAAAGAAGCCAGCAAGGGAGCCAGCCAGCCCAGCAATAACTGTGAGTGGTAAGTAGATAATTGCATTTTGTGGCTTTAGTTATTTAAAATGGGAATAGTGTGCTTTATTTAAGTTTTTAATGTTTAGAGGTAGATGGGGATGTAGTATTTAAATCTGTGCAGTGGTTATTTTGAGACTTTTGTACTAGTTTAAAATGGGAATATATTGTGGTTTAATTTTTTTAATGTTTAAAGGCAGATGGTGGGTGCAGTACGCAATATTTAAATCTGTAGTAGTTAGTTTGATATTTTTGAGTAGTAGTTTTTAAAGATATAAAACCTGAATGTATATGTAATTGTTATTATGCTTGGGGGTATGATTTGGAAGCATTACTTTTAAAAGGCTGAACTGTGTATAGAAGTTGTTTGTTTCTGTTGGGGGGCAGTGAAATATAAACTTAGTGTGATGCATTTCTATTGTCGTAGCTTTTTCTGGGTATTGTCTGTATGCATATAGGAATTGTTTGAGCATAGTTTGTACTTTTTTTGTATGGAAATATGCACTATAATGCTGTTTTCAGGAAGTTACGATATACTGTTTAGGTAATTTTTCCTGTTCCTGCAAGTCCATGTCTATGTGGTACAAGTCTACCTTTTGAGGGGGAATGTTAACAGTTAATGTAATTCATTTATTATTCTAGTAGGTACACGTTGCCAATTTGCCAAAGCTGTTTCAAGATTGTTTTCATTTATACTTGTAAATGTGTGCATTTAATTTATTATGCATTTTAATAAGGTTAAAATGTACTGTTTTGCTTGTAATGTGAATATGGGTGTGTTACTTTTACTTGGGCCTGTTTATTGCATTGCTGTGCTGGATTAATTGCTATGTTTTGAGGTAAAAGGAGCCCATGGAGTCTGCTGTACATTGTAGTTTGTTACTTCTCTTGCAAGAAGTATTTTTAAAAGTTAAAATGTTTGGACTTTTTCCCATTTATTTTTTTTTGTGGATGGATGCTCTGAAGTTAATGCAATGTATTTGAGATTGTGCTAAACCATGTTACAGGGTAGTTTGCGTCTAAGTAGCAAAGTTTTTATTTTGTGTTTTAGTGATGTCTTCAACATACTTATTTACTGTTTTCATTATAATCCAATTATGACCAGTGCTGCTGTTGGGCATGTTTATTAATAGATCATTGCGCTGTGTAAATTAGTGCCATACATTTCTTAACTGCTGTGGTCAAAAGCTAAATTAGGTCTATGGAATCCACTATGCATTCTCATTCATTTTACTGTTTTTTGGTTCAGTGAATATGGTTAACTTTTTTGTCTTGTGGGGTGTGGTGGGCATGTTCAGTGGTAAAAATAATGCATTTCATTTTCTACAAGCTGTGTTAATGTTAGTCTTCAATGGCCAAAATGCCCCCTACATTACCTCATTTACTATTTGCCCTTGTTCAAACTGTTTGTAAACTCTTTTTTGCTCCATTCCTCTATAATACTGCATCTCCTTTAACAACTCTGGTGATGTCGTGGTGGGGGTGTGGCCAGTGTCATGTTGGCCACACCCCTATCCTGTTGACCACACCCCCATGTCCCACTTTGCCCTTGTTAAAAGGTGGCAACCCTGACTGTCTTCATTTGTCACATCACCTCTCAACATCTGAAAATAAGCAGAACTGCTTAGCTCTTAGTATACTCATTCTTCAAGTCAAATTTCTACTTGTGGTCTTCTTCCTTTCTGTGACAGGAATCAAACATACGATTCTAAGATGAAAGCCAGCTTAATAGCACATACTTCAGCTTGCTCCAACTACTAACTACAAATCTTACCCCATCTAAGGCTACTGCTCCTGCAAAACTCTACAGAAAATCATCTCCTGCAAAAAACAAACTACTTCTCTATCTGTGAGAATCATATTTCCATCTTCTGAGGTAAAAAATAAGAAATGCATACCTTTGATCCAGGCGATGACTAAGCAGTGATTCCTGTACATGTGCTTGGGCCTGTAATTAGCAAGTAGCAGCTATAAAGAAGAAAAGCAAGCTTTCACACAACAAAAGAATAATGGAACAAATAGAAATACACACATCTAAGACAAGAATATCTCAAATTGCATCTCCAGAGAAAGAAATTAGCACAAAAAGGCAGAAAACTACTAAAATGCCATCTGAGGCTGCAAAGCATCAACTGAAACCAAAAAGTGAACAATCATTTGACATGGAGGATTTAAAAGCAGCCTTGATACCTCTGCACACAGAACTACAATCTTTTTCTTCGAAACTCACAGCGTTTGGTAACAACTTAGACCAAATAATGACCAGACTAGATAAAAATGAGGCTAGAATACTGAGCAATGAGGCAAAGATAGAAGAAATGCAGAAAACTACTTCCATTACCGAAAGCTCAGTCAAAGAGATACAACAAAAACTGACTGACCTTGAATCTAGAGCAAGAAGAAATAATGTATCGATCAGAGGCATCCCAGAAAAATATGAAAAATCACAGCTAACTAATGTGGCAAAAGAAATCTTTGATCTTCTTGATAACAATGAACTATGTCAAACAAATGTCATTGAAAGAATACACAGAGCTTTTAAGAAAATTTCAAACCCTGGATGCCCCTAGGCAAATATATGTAAGGCTTCTAAATGCTTCACATGTTCAAGCAATAATTCAAGCTGCAAAAAAAAAAAAAAAAAAAAAAAGAAGATAAGATAGCCTTTGCTCAGGACCTGCCTCTACAAATCAAACAGCTAAGACAAGTTCTATCACCTTACTGCACTTACTTAGTCAACAAAAATATAAGATTCCAAATGAAATATCCTGTGACTCTACACGTTCAGTATAATGGCTCAAATTATGCAGTAAAAAACAATGAAGAAGCAAAAATGACTTTTCTTAAAGCCTTTAAAGAATTACCAAACAAAACAACATGAAATGTATTTTCTGCTAAAAATGCAGCTAGTAAAAAGAATCTATCCATTTAAATATTTATTTTTACTAAAATAAGCCAAACAACAGGGTAAATTATTTAAATTACCTTCTTTCTACCTAAATCCACTGTTTTACATGTAAACATTCAAAATCTAGGCCCAGGAGTACCTCCACACCGTTGCAAAAAGAACTACAAACTCCCATAATCATTTGCGACCAAAAATCAAGAATAATCAAACTGAGGTCAAAGGAACATCTATGGCATCCATCTAAGCCCAAAATAACTCAGAGTACCAGCATTTGCATAAGAAAACAATTCTAAGGCTTTTACATTCCAGAAACCTTTGGAGCTGTATTTTAGACTAAAGAAGTGAAGAATTTGGTGTAAATGGTGATCGGAAGGTAAATACAGCATAGAACTAAATGCAGCAGTCTAAACATTTACTTACAAATGTAAATGTATATGTATTTATATGTTTTTTTTTAATATATACAAACAGGACTAAATTAAAAATATTCTAGGTCAGATGCTATAGCAGATGCTGTAGCTGCAACAAATGTTGGGTCTGTTTTGCTGTATATTCTTTCCTAGTTATATCATTTATTTTATTTTATTTTATTGTATAAATATGTATGCAAAAAAAATGTTAGCATACCAATCTGGACTAGCAGAAACTATGAAAGACTCTTGTTATGAACCAGCAAGTAAGACCTGATGTGCACTAAAAGAAGGACTGTGTTTGAAAGTATCAAAATAAGGAACATGCAAATAGTAACTGTAGACTATAACAAGTCATAATTAGTATGTGCATGTAATTTTTTTATTGTCAGAGTTTGTAAGAAATGCTATGGTGTGCTTTTGTGTACTATTTAAATATTGCTTATTAAGATAGATATTTTAATCTTAGTTAAAGGCAATTTACAAAATGCTCAGGCTAATTACTTTCAAATGTTGGAAGGGTTAGGAATCATATTTCTGGTTATATATGTTTTATTTCGACAACCTGTTATGTGGTGTTGCTGTAATTCTGGTGGGACGTAGAATGACAGGAACTTTTTGTAATATAGTTGCAAGTGTTCTATTTAACTCTCTTTCAGATAGGGGGCCAGCATGGGTATGCATGGGGGAAGGCCTGAAAGGGAGGGATGTCACACATACATACATACATACATATTAATGACCTGTATGAAGAATGGTAAAGAAAGGGTGAAGGCTGCCAGCCTAGTCAAATAGAATCTGATACATAATTCTGTCATTTGTAGATATAAATGTAAAATACAGGCTTGTGTCTTAAATGTAAAGAAATGCTGTTTCAGCAATGTGGGAACATTGCCATCTGCTGTAAAGAAAACTAAGTCAAGCATTTCACATCTGTTCTTTGAAATTAAAATGATGTTTTGTATGTTCTTTGATCTCCAGAGCTCGGAGCCATTTGGTCTGGGCTATCAAATTCTTTCTATTGTTTTAACTTAAGGAATAATTACTAGAGTGTACATGTGAAATGTATTTTATTGTTGTAGTTTCCTGAGCAGGTGTTAGATTGTTAAATAATGTAGCCTGTTGGCCTGGGAACTACAGACTAAGTGTCAAAATGATGTAATGTGTATACTGGGAAATACCTAAGTGTCAAATTGATGTAATCTGGGAGGGCCCAGCAGAAATGTTTGAGTGATTTTAAAAACTATTGCTCAGAGAGAGACTGTAAGCATTTTTTGTCTGACTATCTAACTCAGCACTGCCTTGCTCTATGTAAGTAAGTTATCTTAGAAGGATGCTTTCTTGTAGAAATAGCTAGGACTATAAAGAGTAGACTAAGTGTTTTTTCTGTTATGTCAGAATGGTACTACTGATTTATTTTAAGTTTCTGTGTGATCTCTGAACTCTTGAATAGCACTGTGGTGTAGTAGTATTGTCTTGTGTTTTAATTATTTATTATTAAATATTTAAAAAAACTTTTACCGGTGGCTGGTTTGTGTAGAGATAAGTTAGACTCTAGAGTACATTACATATTTATAGAGTTTATTGTACAAGGCCACTCTAATAAGCCTTGACTGCTTAGTCACACTTACCAATTGGATAATAATATTGCACAGTAATAATTGGACACCCTTTTAAGGGTCTTTGGGTACCTGATAATTATTAGCTGGTGGTGGCAATAATTACTACCGTATAGTCTGGGTAAAATAGCACAGCTGGAGAATCTGTGTCAGCCTTTCCCAGGAGTGTCTGTGAAGTTGCATAAATACTTATCTCAAAGTGTGTGTGTGTGTGTGTGTGTGTGTGTGTGTGTGTGTGTGTGTGTGTGTGTGTGTGTGTGTGTGTGTGTGTGTGTGTGTCAGCTACTTGGGCAGGGACACGAAGCACTGGTTGGATAGAGAGGGTACTGGAGGTTAGCTTGCCAGCTAGGCTGAGATCTGGACCCTATAGCTGTGCCAGTGGGGAGTCTTATCTGGGACCTGGGGAGCTAGGGAGTGACCAGCTCCAGACTGACTGTGATATCTGTGTGCTCTTAAGGGAAATTGTACTTTACTGTGTGTATTTCTTATCCTTTCTCCTACATGAGATGCCTTCTCTGGTGAGGATTGAGGCTCCTTGATTACTAGGCCAGGGCACGGCGGTCGCAACCTGTACAAAAATGTATAAGAAATTTTTAAGTTATATATGTCCCTATATATTTCCATTAGCTCAGAAAGTCAGCATTCTACTTAAACATATCTGTTAGATGATTTCTGTTGATTCATGGAATGTAAAGGGCTTACAAAATAAGAAAAAGAAAAATCTATTAATGCATTTAATTCTTAAATCTAAGGCAGAGATAACTTTTGTTCAAGAAACACATATGTTAAAAGAACAATGGGATAAAGATACTAAAAAAGATGGGTGAAGCATATTGTTGCTACTGGTGACAGTGCAGCTTCTAGGAGAGTTGATATAATAGTTAAAAAATCATTTGATGGCATTATAATGAAGAGTAGCTATGACGCAAATGGTAGATGGTGTTATTTTACTAGTGAATTGCCTATTTTAAAAAACTTTTCTTAATCCTAAATTTATATGCCCCATGTTTGCAACAATTATTCTACCTATACGAAATATATAGAATTCTGGAGAACTTTCCTAACTATATATCATAGAAGGAGATTGGAATATGATAATTAATCGAGAACTACATAGAACAAATAAAGATAACAAGCAATCTGTTCAACCTACTACATTAATAACTGAAATATGGAAGACTTTAAGCTAGCTGACCCTTTTGAAAACTTTAGAAATAATCCATCTCCAGGTAAATTCACTTATTTTTCGCGACACCACAAGTCTTGGTCTAGAATAGACATATTTTTATTATCTGAAACTTTAATAAATGATGCAGTTACCTACAATAGTGAACCCTGAACAATATCAGATCATGCAAAAATAATCACAATACAAATGGTTAGCTCAATATAAAAATCTCAAACACTAGTGAACTGGACAATAAATAATAACTTATTAAAAGATAAAGAAGTCTCACAGGGAATCATTGAAATTCTTACTCAAGCTAAAAATAACCTAGAGATAACAGATATAGCATATGACATTCAATGGCAGGAAACGAAAGCTACTATTAGGGGAACACTAATCTAAAAAGCTGCTCTCTATAAATAATAAAGCAAGGAAAAAGTCAAAACATTAGAATCAAAATTAAAAAGTATAGAGTCATTATTACAAATTAAACATTTGCCAGAACTTGAAAGTCAAATGATTACAATACAAGGACAAATACAGGAAATTCAGTCACAATAGTACTCTATCAGTGAAATTAAACTTCTTCACAAATATGCTGAATAGGTTCAGTCCCCCTCAAAAGTGTTAGCAAGAATCATAAACATAAAAAGTCCTCTACAAAAATAAAGCAATTAAATTATGATAACAAAGCTCTAGATATGGACAAAGAGATTATAATGGCTTTTGAAGAGATTTATCAAAAACTATATGCCCCATACGACCAGTTTAATGATTTATTATTCCATCAATTTACTGAAGAATTGCAATTTCCAGAACTGAATGTAACACACATAAATAATCTTAAAGCCCCTATAAATGTAGAGGAAATCATTGCTGCTGTAAATAAATTGAAACCAGGTAAATCACCAGGGCCTGATGGATACATGGAAGAGTTCTACAAGACTTCCAAAAAACAATTAGCCCCATTACTATTGAAAGTGTATGAATATGTAATAAAGTATGGTATCAAAGACCTGTATATCAACAACTCAGAAACTATATTCATACCAAAACCTAAATCTGATGCATCAAATCCAAACAATTACAGGCTGATAGCACTCATAAATATCAATGTCAAAATTCTATCTAGAGTCTTAGCTAGCAGAATCAAACAAATCTTACCTCTTATCATATCTCCTGAACAATTAGTTATTATGAACAATAGACAGGTATACAACAATACACTTACCACTGATTCAATCATTACTTTTAAAGCGAATGATAAATGCCCTAGCTATGCTTTATCTGTTGATACATCTAAAGCTTTTGACAGAGTTAACTTTGATTTTCTACTAAAGATACTCAAGAAATTTAGCATTCCTGAAGAATATACAAACATGGTGAGGGCTTTATACAACAATGCTACGACAACACTATTTGTAAATAAAAAGCAATCAAAACCTATTCAAATTACTAATGGTACAAGGCTAGGATGCCCATTATCACCATACTTGTTCAATATATATACTGAACTTCTTCTTCTCAAAATATCCCAAAGAACTCACCATCACATTATGAATATCTCAAAAATCCCAATAAAGTTTACAGCTTTTGCTGATGATCTTAATATTTACTTTGAATTCCTTAATACAGATTTAAACAAGATCTTGAATTCCATTGAAACAATTTCTAAGGTTTCTAATTATGCCATTAACCCAAACAAATCATCATATTCCCTTTGAATACTCTAGGACATAAGGAATTCTATTTCCCTGAGACTGAAATAAAATGTAATTATAATCTCAAATATCTGGGTATCATGTTCACTCAGGCCTGATTGGATATGACTAAAAATAATTTGTTCAAAACTTGGGCTAATATCAATGAAGACACTAAAATATGGCTAAATCTTAACTTATCTCCACTATCTAAGGTGGCTATAGTTAAAATGAATATTTTTCCAAGATTATTGTTACACTGTAATGCAATTAATCAAAATATGTCAAATATTTTCTTTTCCAAACTTGAAACATTACTAGAAAAATGTATTTGGCATCCAGAAATGCAAGAATAAAATACTCCAAATTAGCATTGCCCAAACAGAAAGGGGGTTAGGACTACCTGATTTTCAAATGTATTATGACATTATAAATGCTAGTCGAATTATACAAATAGCAAATTTTGAACCACCTAACAAAACATGGTAGCCACTATGGATTAAAATATATTACAATCATTTAGTCTCATCAAATTTAAACCCTAAAGTAATACCCTTTCTAAATTCTAAGGCATTAAGGTATTTTAAAATTCACCCCATAATCATAAAAATACATTAATATGTCAAAAGCTGGTGTCTTCCCTAAATCTTAAGGATACTTGGTTACTAGGTCAACCAATACACCTAAATCCTAATATTAAATTAAATAATACTATGATAAAGTTGAATCAATACCCACTAATTAAAAACATCATTATATGGCACTTATACCAAGTCAACAGTCTTTCAATTCACAATATTAGCCAATAACTGAAAGTAAATAAAAGCTATATCACCATAATCAACCAATTACTATATCTGATTAACACAATCAATACCAATGTTAAAATAGACATCCAGAACCAAATGTAATAAACGCTTACCCCTGTGTCTTGACAGGCTACCACAATGAATGGTCACAACAAAAAGGGAAATAGAACCAATAAATAAAATCAAGAATTTATTATCCAAAAAGTTAATCACTTTCACTTGTTATATGCAGCTTTATCAACAAATTATCAACCTGTTGCTTTTGAGAACTAAAATGTTATCAAACACTTAAAGAAATTTTGGGAAGGGAAAAATAACATGATTACTGATGAACAAAAACCTGCTGCAATTGAACTCACTTTGAAATTAATCTCTCTCAAAAAACTAATTTATACCCAAATTATGATTAATAATAATGCCTATCACACACCACTCTTTCTAAGTAAAATTAATCCTTCTCACTCTCCTTATTGTCCCACATGCTGAATCAGTGTAGCTGACACCCTTCATATTTTTTGGAGCTGTAAGAATGTTTATAAATTATGGTGTTCATTAAGAACCAAGTTAGAAAAAAAGGGATACACTAAATCCATCCTGTCATGGGAAATTGCAATTTTACATGTATTCCCCAAAAACTATTCATACGAAAACAAACACATCATAGTAACATTGTGTGCAATGATGAAATCATACATAGCTCAGCATTGGTTAGATAGAACTAAAATTACATAAGAAAAAATTAAAGGAATGGCTATAAAATACATACTAGCTAGTAAACTAATTAAAAGAAGCCAAAAAAGTATACTATTATCAAAATTATTGGAAAATGCTTATCGAAATCTTAAGCTAAAATTTGTTTATGAACAAGGGACTACAATATCATTATTATTC
>NC_056735.1:803362772-803440272 GCF_019279795.1 Protopterus annectens
ATCGATCCCTAATCCTGATTTATAGCAAGCCAGAAGTGAGAAATGTTAAGTGTTATAAGGCACAGTTCCATCGATCCCTAATCCTGATTTGCAGCAAGCCAGCAGTGTGAAATTTAAGTGATATAGGGCACAGTTCCATCGATCCCTAATCCTGATTTACAGCAAGCCAGCAGTGAGAAATTTAAGTGATATAGGGCACAGTTCCATCGATCCCTAATCCTGATTTACAGCAAGCCAGAAGTGAGAAATGTAAGTGTTATAAGGCACAGTTCCATCGATCCCTAATCTTGATTTATAGCAAGCCAGCAGTGAGAAATTTAAGTGATATAGAGCACAGTTCCATCGATCAATAATCCTGATTTACAGCAAGCCAGCAGTGAGAAATTTAAGTGATGTAGAGCATCATTCCAGACAGCCCCAATCCAGAGCAATGGAGGAAAATTCCAGTGAGTGCACAGCAATTAGGTAAGTGTGTATGTGTGTGTGGGGGGGGGTGATGTTTATATTTGGTAAGCATGCTTTTAAGTATATGCTTTGTCCCATTGCTTGGGATGATTTATTGGGTGGACATTTCTGTGACCACTCGTTTTCTTTAATATAATGTTTTGTCTATACATTTATTCTGGCTGATTGGAAGGACTATTGGCAGTTTTGCTTTGATTGTTGTTTTAAAAATATTGTTAAATAGTTAATTGTTACTTAGTGACTACTGTTAATTTTTAAATAAATGTTTACCATGATTAGTTTTGGGGTCTTAGTTAGTGCTGTACATACTAATCAATCTAAAGTAATTGTTTGGCAGTTAACACAGATGATTAAGACTGCGAACTGTCAAGAAACTGCTTCCTGTGATTCAGGGTCTTATGAGCACATACATAAATGCATGGAACTAGCCATACCTAATAGAACCAAGACGCTCTCCTCCACAAAAAGGAAGCCAATCTGGTGGTCCCCTGACATTAATAAACTGTACAACAGAAGGAAGAAACTGTTACAGAAAAAGGTGAAGTCCCAAGACTGAAGTAATTCCCTTATTAGCCTCAACAAAAAGTTGAGATCCCTCATCAAAACCTCCAAAGCCATCTATGAAGGCAGAATTGCAACAGACACTAAAAACAACCACAAAGCCTTCTATAGGTTCATTGGTTCATAGGTAGATACTAGGCTATTGGCCCTAGGGCCTATATAAGCCTAGCCAAAGGTACCCTGGCTTTCGCCACCCAAGAAAATTATTTTCCTGTGCCACTGTCGAGCAGAGCCACAGACGTGATCCCCGGGGTGAATTTCCTATCTCCCATCCAATCATCAAGATTTTTCTTGAACAGTGCTAATGAGGAGCTTTGTTTGATATAGATAGGAAGTTTGTTCCAGAGTATGGGAAGTCTCTGGGACAGGAATCTATCCCTCCAGCATCTTCTGTTTATTGTGGTGACAAGGTTTAGGTCCCTAGAGCATGTAGCTCGTAGGGATTGGGATTTCTTTAAGTGGAGCATGTCTAAAAGCTCTGGGTTTGACATCGCTTTTTGTGTTAGGCAGAGATCGCCTCTGAATAGGCAATATGCAACGGAGTAAAGCTGCAGTTTTTTGAGACGGTCTG
Organism: Protopterus annectens; assembly: GCF_019279795.1. Classification (NCBI taxonomy): domain Eukaryota; kingdom Metazoa; phylum Chordata; order Ceratodontiformes; family Protopteridae; genus Protopterus; species Protopterus annectens. Next base: position 803,364,370 of record NC_056735.1, read on the forward strand.
CATAGGGCATCTCTTTGAGGCCGGTAATTCCCTTTTGTGAGGTATTTCTGTGGCCTTTCCAGTTGTTGTAGATGTCTTGTGAGGTACATACCAAAAGGGGTGTTGTACTCTATAATGGGTCTAATGAGTGATGAGTAGAGGGGAATAATGACCTCTTTTTTCCTGGATGAGAAACCTTTTGTGATGAGGTGTGCCACATAGAAGGATTTCCTGACTACTGTGGCAATGTGATTATCAAAGGAGAGACTGCTGTCCACCTGTGTACCACCTACGTGGTAGTTCATGGGTACTGAGTTTTTACCAAAAGGAATGACAATGCACTTTTTGGCATTGAGCTTGAGGCCATGGCTTTGATACCAGGCATCTGTCTCAGCAAGGCCCTTTTGTAGGATGTCCACAACTTTTGGAGTTTTGATTATGGCTCCTAGTTTGCAGTCATCTGCAAACTTCATTAGCCAAAGACCTTCTGTGTTGGCCTGTACTTCAGAGATGTAGATACCAAACAGGAGAGGACCCAGGACTGAATCCTGTGGTACTCCACTTGTCACTGGTCTGAAGATGGATTTGGAGTCTGCTACTTTCACAGTGTGGGTTCTGTCAGTGAGCCAGTTGGCAATCCATCTTGTGACATAGGGATTTATACCTAGTTTAGTGAGTTTATCTATAATTCCAGAGTAGGGAATGGTGTCAAAAGCCTTGGTGAGATCTAGATAGGCTGTGTGAACCACCTTACCCTCATCTACGGCTTTGATGACTGCTTCAAAGAAGTCTATCAGGTTTAGGAGACATGATCTGCCTTTTACAAACCCGAACTGGGTGAGGTCCTGAGTTTGGAGATTACCAATGTCATTGTTTATAAGTTCCATGATGATACGCTCCATAGCCTTGCAGACCAGGCTCTTTAGGCTAATGGGGCAGTAGCTTCTGGGGTCTGTGGAGTGGGATAACTGTCGCTGTGCGCCATTCAGTAGGCACATAGCCTGAGGTGAGGCTATGATTGAACATGGTACTCAGATGGGGTGCCAGTTCGTTCTGTAGTTCATGTAGAAAACAGCCTGAGATGTTGTCAGGTCCCATGGATGCTGTGTTCTTGGCTTTGGATAGTGTGCTTTTTACCTGTGCAGCCATGATTACAGGAACTTTGCATTCTTCTGGTATAGAGATGAGCCGTTTAGCGGATGACAGAGGGGTAAAGTTAGCACTGAACCTATCTGCCAGGATGTTGGCAATATCTGTTGGTTCTGTATATTTAGAGCCATTGTGCTGTAACTCAGAGCAGATCTGAGTGTTGCCATTGAGATTCTTGACATAGCTATAGAATGCTTTGTGGTTGTCTTTAGAGTCAGTGGAGATTTTGTTTTCATAACTAGCTTTGGAGAATTTTATGAGGGATCTCAGCTTCTTACTGAAGCTGACCAGGGAGTTTCTCCAATCATGGGATTTTACTCTTTTTTTGCAACAGTTTCTTTCTTCTGTTGTAGAGTTTGTTTATGGCAGGGGACCACCAGATTGGCTTCCTTTTTTTGGAAGATAGCGTCTTGGTTCTGTTAGGGATTGCACGATCCATGCACTCATGTAAGTGCTTATTAAGTGCATTTGTGTAGGATTCAGCACTCATACCTCTATTATCCATCAGCATGGGTGTCGTGAAGTTTGCCACTTCTGTCTTAAGAAGTGTGAAGTTGGCTTTGGAGACATTTTTTACTGTGCTTTCACTAATGGGGGTGGGGGAGGGACGTGGATGTCTAGGGTGATTAGCTTATGGTCGGATCTGACCAACGAGGAATTGACCTCTGGTGTGGAGCACTGGTTGCCCATGTTGGTAATAACCAGGTCTAGGATATTGCTGCCCTTGGTGGGGGTGTGGAAAAATAGTTATATCAAGAATCTCCATGGAAATTCCAAGATTTTCTCTGGGTTACTGCACAATGGTACCTCCTATACTGAGCCAACAGATATTGCCAACATACTGGCTAACAGATTCAGTGCCAGCTTTACCCCTGTCTACCCCCTAAAGGACCAATGTCAATACCAGAAGAATGCCAGGCACCCAGCATTACTGCAGCACAGGTTAAAGCTGCATTGCCATTTCCAAGAATACAACTTCCATGGGACCCAACAATATCCCTGGCTGTGTTCTACATGAATTACAAAATGAACTGGCACCACATCTGTGTGTCCCTGTTGACTTACAGCCTCACATCAGGCTTTGTCCCTACCAAATGGTGCACTGCTACAGTCACCACTGTCCATAAAGGAGGAGTGACTACAGACCCTGGAAATTATCGCCCCATTAGCCTGACGAGTCTGATATGCAAGGCTATGGAGCACATCATCATGGACCTAATTAACAAGGATATAGGGAATCTCCAATCTCTAGAGCCCACGCAGTTTGCTTTTGTGAAAGGTAGATCATGCCTGCTCAACCTGGTTGACTTCTTTGAGTCAGTCACCAGAGCTGTGGAAGAGGGTAAGGTAGTTCATAAAGCCCACTTTGATCTGGTCAAGACCTTTGATACCATTCCTCACTCAGGAGTTATTGATAAACTCACCAAACTAGGCATCAACCCCTATATTGTTAGGTGGGTTGCAAATTGGCTCACAGACAGAACCCACAGTGTGAAAGTAGCGAAATCCAAGTCAGACTGCCAGCTAGTCACGAGTAGAGTCCTACAGAGATTGGTCCTGGGTCATCTCCTGTTTGGCATTTACTTCTCAGAAGTCTGGCCAACACAGAGGGACTCTGGCTGACCAAGTTCAAAGACAATTACAAGCTGGGAGCCATTATAAACTCCCCAAGTCATGCAGACATCCTGCAAAAAGGCCTCACTGAGACCAATGACTGGTGTCGAAACCATGGCTTTAAGCTTAATGCCAAAAAAAGTGTTGTCATCCCCTTTGGGAAAAACTCAGTTCCCCTAATTACCACATTGATGGGAGCCCACTGAACACTGAAGGCATTATAAGAGATCTGGGGACATACTTTGGCAGCAACCTCTCCCTTCGACTACCACATTGCCACTGTGGTCAGAAAAATCCTTCTATGTGACACGTCTCATTATCAAGGATTTTGCATCCAGGAAGAAAGAGGTGGCCATTTCTCTCTACTCTTCCCTCATTAGACCAGTCATAGAGTATAATGCCCCATTTGGCATGTATCTCACTAGATAACCTGCAGCAGCTGGAGAGGCTACAAAAGTACCTCACGAAGAAGATCCAGGGCCTTGAATACATGTCCTACATGGACAGACTCAAAAAACTCCAGCTATTATCTGTCCCTCTACTAAGAGGTGATCTCTTCTTGACTTACAAAGCCATGTCTGACCCAGCTCTGTTAGAAATGCTACATCTAAAAAAATCCCATTTCCTCCACACCACATGCTCCAGAGACCTCAACCTCATTATCACAATCAACAGAACATGCTGGAGGGACAGGTTCATAACCCAGAGACTGCCAATGCTCTGGAATATATTTCCCAAGTATGTCAAGCAGAGCACCTCACTGGCCCTCTTCAAGAGAATTCTTGATGAGTGAATGGGAAATAGAAAGTTCACCCTGGTGATCACTCCAGTGGCTCTACTTGATAGAAACACTGGGAACTAATGTCGGGCAGCACAATGTCAAGGCACTTCTATGGGCTCGGCTTGTAAAGACTCTAGGGTCATTAGTCTAGTACACACCTGTGAACCTATGAACCTATTCTCTCAGCCTCTGTTTGCTTTCTGTGTTACCTTAAACAAGTGACTTACCCACTCGGTACTTTGGAAACCCTGGCTCGGCTCCTCAGTGGTCTACTAGCTCACATGCCTAGTAACTACCCATGAGCCTTATTACTTTACCAAAATGCATTGCTATTTCACTCACTATGGTGAACTTTTTTATCCACATACTGGGTATAAATATGAATATCATGGTTTGTATGACACAGTATGCTTCATTTGCATTTTCATTACCAATGTAGTCGTTCTGGGGTTTGCAAGCTAAATCTAATCTGCATTTTTATAAACATGCCAGATATGATGTACCAAATTCTCAGAAAAGTATGTAAAGGACAAATTAAGCAGTTCATATTCCATTTTATTTATTATTTACAGCTTAATACTACACTGTGCAAATGCACATGCACAATAAATTGTTTACAATGTTGTCTCATGTGTGTACAAGAGCCATCTCTGGTTGCATAAAACAGCAAAAAAGAGTAAAAGAAAACATGCTGACAATATGGCAGACTAGGAGGTTGTATGAGTAAAGTAACAACAAACAAGTGCCAGTTATGCACAACAGAATACATTTCATAAGCATATGCATTGTAAAAGTATTTTATGTGGTGTGCGTCTGGGGGGGGAGGGCTACTTTTATAAATCTCATTTTAATAAGGCACAAAATTCACTTGTATACAAATCAACACAACCTTAACTTCGTAAAATGTCCCCCTTAGCGATGGCAGGTTAGTTAGTTAACTTGCTCATGATCAAAGATAGTACTTTTGTTAGAGGAGATAACAGACTTAATCCTCTTCACTAGCTACCAGACTGTATAGTTATAGTTAGGCATCGGAGTTGGTTAAAATGTTCTTAAATGAGTAATTTTGTTATTTGCTCATTTACACATTTTGTTTCACTGCTTAATGGAAAAAAATATTCAAAAACTACAAATTTAAAATACACTGTAATAAATGCTGATGTATTTAGAAAAAAATTCATTAAATCAAGAAGGTGAATCAAATAATACATGCATTTATGCATAGTCCTAAAAATGTTTGCAGGGACCCATGGTTTGAAAACAGTCCAGGGATCAAGGTACACTTAATTTGCAACTGGCTGGGTGCATTTTCAAATAATGAGAGTTTCAATACATTTTCAAAGTATGTGAGCTTTAATGCATTTCCAATGGATAAGATCTTCAAGGGAAGAGAAGTTTTCTGTTGATGCTAGATGTTGTGAGATATTTTACATCCACCTGAGCTATTGAAATGTGTAGGGGAAAGTTCCACGATGCCTTGGCCAAATTTCCCTAAATAGTATAAATACCAGCAAAGGTCTCCTGTGAAAAGAACCTACTGGCCTTGTAGGACTAACCTGGTCAACAAAAAATGAATAAATTAAAAGTTTAAAAAATCCACATCTCTGTCTTCATTTTAAAAGTAAAGAATAAAACAATATGCACACTGATAGTTTTGAACAATGTTTATGGTAACTAGTGGGAGAGAGACAAGTAATGGGACACCAAAATGGTGGACCGAAGTAGGGGGCTGGTCCATTACCCTGCTTACAGTCCCATCTGACCATGATCTGGCTCTGGGCAACACTATGTGCTAAATTAAACAGAGAATTGTATATGAGATAAAATATTGTATAGACAGTATATGAAATGTATTTATTTTTATTTATTTACAGTTTGTTTCCCAGGATAGTTCATTGGGCGGGAAAGAGCTCATTTTCAATGGAGTCCTTGGGAGAAAAGCTACATAAAAACAGTCCTTGGGATTCAATAAACTCCATGTAGGAATAGTGCTATTTCTGCATGGAATGAACTATGTCCGTTTACCCTTAGCTTTAACAGCAGCATGCCTTGAATATTCATGAAGGCACGCTGCTACTAAGGCTAAATGGATATGAACACTACTGAGTGCAGGCGGCATGTTAAAAGTAGAGCACGCACATCCAACATGCCCCCTGCACTCAGAAAGTGCCGTACGGCACCTTTTAAAAGCATTTCAGTGTTCACGGACACTGAATAAAAGAGTGCCCGTGGACACTGAAATAGGGGAAGTAATAAATCAATGCAGGGGATATGTGACAGGTTCTGTCACATACCCCCTGCATTGTAAATATGCCATATGGCCATACCCCTCAACTGTACAGGTTTCCACAGAATGTCCAGATGCCTGCCTCACATACCTCTCAACCTCGTAGAGCAAGAAAGCTGTACAAAGCCATAAATAATAGGGAGACAAAGGAGCAAAAATAAGGATACTTTTTAAATATTGCACTTACAAACCTGGATAGTTGATAGAATAAAATGTTTGCATGTGCATGGACTTCCTGAAAGGTATAAAGACTGAAACCCAAATGTCTGCCATTATAAAAGTGCCGTACGGCCATACCCTTCAGCTGTACATGTTTCTGCAGAATGCCCAGATGCCTGCCTCATATACCGCTCAACCTCCTAGAACAATACACACATTTTAAATACTACACTTTACACTTACAAGTTGATAGATATTGATAAAATAAATGTGAGCATTTCCTGTAGGGTATAAAGACTGAAACCCAAATTTCTGCCATTGTAAAAGTGCCATATGACCATATCCCTTAACTGTACAAATTTCCACAGAATGCACAGATGCCTGTCTCATATACCTCTCAACCTCCTAGAGCAAGAAAGCTGTACAAAGCCATAAATAATTGGGGGACAAAGGCCCAAAAATAGGGACACATTCTAAATATTGCACTTACAAACCCAGAAAGTTGATAGAATAAAAAGTTTGGATTAGCACAGATTTCCTGAAGGGCATGAAGTCTGAAACCCAAATGTCTGTCAGTATGTTTTGATTTAAACCCCGAGTGATTTGCCAATGATTTTTTTAGAAAACCACAGTCACACTTTAAAATATGTCTCTATGTTTTCCCTTACAATTTCCCTTACTGGGACTGACAAGGAATACAGATACATGTAAAGAAAGTGGGTTGATTATTTTTTTTTCCATTCTCAGGTATGTTTAATCATAGCTGAGCAGGTGTGCACATTATGGCCCTCTGCTCAGCATTGTTTAAACATCCCATAAGAGATAAATAAAAATATAGAGTGAAAATCCTAATGCTGAGAGAGCATAGTGGTTAGAGTCCTGGCTTTGTTTGCAGGCACTCAGAGTTTGAGTACCAAGGCAGGCACTTTATTTTTACATGAGAAAGCAGTATTAAAATTATTATTTAGTAATTGATATTTATTTATTTATTTTATTTATTTTACATTTGTTAACTGGGTTAGTCTGGCTGAGCTTTTGGCTCATTTTCAGCAGAGACCCGGGGAGAAAGGCTCCTCAGGACTAGTAAACAAATTATTAAATTTTAGTAATATAGTAGTAACAATCAGCTATAGGATCTTCCAAGTAGAGACCTGGAGAGAAAAAAGCTCCTCAGGCAATTCAGTTATACAGAGTATTAACAATTGGCAGACAAGTATGTGAGTTGTTACAAACAATGTTTTAAACAATTAGCAGAAGAAAATGTGACTAGTTACAATATTATTTAAGCTGCTTAGAGCAAAATGAGTTGATAGGCAGATGCTTATTTAAAGTGGGTAGGATCTAGTTGTATAGGAGTTTGGAAACAAAAGGAAAGTAAGAATGGCTAGTAGGAGATGTAGGGGAGGTAGAGTATAGGAGACAGACTAGACAGTTAGGTTGTTTTGAGACTGTAAGAATTAAGAGTGGTTGGAGACAGAGGAAGGAAAGAGGTAGAAGAGACAGGGGAATAGTGTTAGAAATACATTAAGAGTGAGGTGGTGAAATAGGTGAAAGGATGGTGGTTTCAGAGTGGTTGGCTACAGTGGCAAGACCACTTTGTTTTTAGGTATTTCCTTGTGGCTAATTTGAAACTTTTGCTATGCTGGAGGGGTTTTATTTCCAAGGGGAGTTGGTTCCAGGATGTAGCTGGGTTATAGTTATAGAGAAGGCAGCCTATTTTGGTTTTGGGTTTGTAGATGTCTAATAATTCTTGATTTGAGCTGTGTAGCATCATAGCAGGAGAATATTTGAATATGATAGTGGAGAGGCTGGGGCAGAAGGAGAGTAGATAGAGGATAGAGTGGATGATTTCTAGTTGGTATAGTTGGAGCAGTTGAGGGAATTCTAGCCAGTCAAGTTGCTGTAGTGCTAAGCAGTGGTGTGACTTGTAGGTTTGGTTAGCTACAAATCTGGCAATCTTATTATAGGTATTTTCAAGCTTGGAAATAAGTGTAGAATTTAGGTTTGTGAATATGTGGCAGTTGTACAGGAGAGTTGGGAGTAATAAAGCCTGGGAAAGAGTTATTCGGGCAGTGTTAGTTAAGTATTTCTTGCTATGGAAAAGATGTCCAAGTTTCTGATGAGTTCTTTTTATCGAGTTAGTAATATGGAGATCAAACTTAAGCTGATCATCTATTGTAACACCTAGCAATTTAGTACTAGATTCAGCTGAGATGATAGTGTTGTTGCAGGATAAGATGGTAAATGTACTTTTGAGTGTGGTGATGTTTTTAGGGAGGAAGAGTAGGAGCTTATTTTTTTTTGGATTAAGTATTAGTTTATCAGTAAGCCAAGTCTCAATGGTGTGAAAGGATGCCTGGGTAGTTGAGTGGAGGTCAGTTGGGTTGTCAACAATGGTTATAACAGTTGAGTCATCAGCATATTGCACAAAAGATGACTGGGGACAAGAGGAGTAGAGCAAGTTGGTGAAAATATTAAAGAGTAGTGGTCCAAGTATGGACCCTTGGGGGACTCTCATTTGTACAGTGAGAGGGGAGGATAGTGCAGCGACCCATTTAACTGATTGCTGGTTGGTAGAGAGATAGCTGGAGAACCAGGAGATAGTAGGGGGAGAGAAATTTAAGTTAGTGGGTTTATCTAGAATGAGTGGGTGAGAGACAGTGTCACAGGCTTTAGAAAGGTCAAGGAATAGGCATGAGACAAGTTTACTGTTATCACAAGCTAGGGAGACTATGTTGATGAATGATATGAGTGCAGTAGTTGTACTATGCTTGGGATAGAAACCATGCTATGTGGGTGTGAGAAGGTTTTCCTGGTGAAGGTAATGCATTACCTGCTTGTGAATGCATTTTTCTAGGATTTTTGAGAGTGGAGAGAGTATGGCAATCGGTCTGAAGTTGGATATGTCTGATGAGTTGCCCCCTTTGTGAATGGGTAGAGTAAAGAAATTCTTCTATACAGTGGGAACATAGGATTGAGAAATGGATCAGTTGATTAAGATGGATACAGGATAGGCAAGAGGTTCAGAGGCAATCTGCAGGAAGTAAGAGGGTAGCTTGTCAACAGATTGGGTGCAAGGTTTAAGTTTAGAGAGTAATGACTTTACATAGTTAGTTGATACTGCTTTTAGAGAAAAGGAGTTAGGAGGGTTTGGAAGGGGTATAGAGTTTGTGGGGGTGCTAGTGTTGTTTCTGGGGGTGAGAGAGTTTATTAAGGAGGTTATTGAGTTTATAAAATGATTGTTCAATTTGTTAGCTATGTCTTCAGGTATTGCATTGGGACATGGGTTAGGAGAGGAAGGGTTTCCTGGATGAAGAGTCTGTTAAATAGAGCTCCAGAATTTCTTTGGGTCTGATGTAAGAGTAGAGGGAGGATTGGCATAGAAGTTTATTTTGTCATAATGGATGATTTTTTTATTTTATTTCTGAGTTCTTTATATTTCTGAAGAAGAGAAGGGGTCCTAGTTTTAATCCACATTTTCCAAATCCTATCCTGGTCTTTCATGAGGGTTCTGGTAGATTTAGTGAGCCAGGGAGCAGTATTAGATTTGATTAAGAATGTTTAGGAATGTAGTGTTGGAAGAGTGGACAGCTTCATCTAAAAGAAGAATGGTGAGGTAAGACCAGTTAATTTTGGAGAGTTGGTGAATAAAGGAGTTAGGACAGAAATGAAAAAGTAAGTGGGTTGTAATAAATTTGTTAGGTTTGGTAAGGTGGGGAGTATGCCTGGTAACTGTTATAGGGCAGTGGTTGCTGAGAGAATTTGGAAGGGTTTGGGAGTTATGATAGTTTTGAAGGTGGGAGACCAATATCCAGTCTAGAAGATAGCTAGGTAGGTGAGATTTATTAATGTAGGTTGCGGTTGTGATTAGCTGCTCAAACCCATGTATGTTTGTACAGGAAGTAGTGTTGAGAGCTTGTATTGTAAGCCAATCAATATTTACATCTCCCAGTATGATTATTTTATTGTGGATGGCATGTGAGAGATGAGATAGGATGTTCTCAAGTATGTTAATATTATCATCGGGGGAATATAGATTGCTGCGATAGTCATGGTGTTGAAACTGTTAAGTTTAACGTTGGTCAGTAGGAGATCAGCTAGTGAGAAGGAGGGTAAGTCTAGTTTGGGACTGATCTTGGAGAGACAACTGGAGTAGAGTATGGAGATTCTGCCAACTTTTCTTTTAGGCCAATCTAATCTAAGGATATTATAGCCAGGAGGGATGATTTCACTGTCCAGATGGTGTGGTTTTTACCATGTTTCAGTTAGGGTAACTATGTCAAGAGTATAGTTAGCTATCCAAGCATGGAGTTCTTGAAGTTTATTTACAAGGCTCCTGACATTGCTAGAGCAGAATTGTACTTGTTTTTGTGGGTTGGAGGGGTTGGCAAGTTTAGATACAGGGGGGTTATTGCTCAGGGTAGTGTCTGTAGGGCCTGGGTTAGGATGAATGTCACCAGATAGAAATAGAGGTTTATAATGGCATTTTAGTTTGAGTAAGTAGACTTTTTTTGTTTCAAAGGGGAGGGGGGAGATATTTTTATTTTAGGAATGGGAGTGGTGGGGGGGAGGATGGAGGGACAAATTAGTAGATAGGGTTGTGGTGTAGTATTTGAGTTAAGAGTGGTGTTTGAGGGATGGAAATAGGGAGTAGGTAATTGTGAGTGACAGGAGGTGAGGTGATAGAGTATAAGGAGTAGGGAAGGTAAGAGTATAGTATGAGTTGTAAGAGACATCTCACTTTATGAACAGAGGATGAGAGGAAGGGGAGGGAGTAAGGTATAGTAGGTTTTAATAGTGGATAGTAGGTAAGTGTTGGTAGCAGCAAAGAAAGGAGGTAGTATAAGAACAGGAAGTAGAGGGGTGGGGGATTTGGGAGGAAGTAAAGGGGTGTGGTTGTATGGGTAGGTATAAAGGTAATGATATGGGGTGGGTGTGAATGGGGGTGGTGAGAGCGAAGCGAATGGAGCGGGGCTACACCATCCAGATGGAACTTAGCTAAAAAAACTATCAGCTAGTCCAGGGAAACTTACTAGAGATGCTACACCTGGAGGGCTTTCAGCTGCAATTAGAGCAAAAATGGCATCCAGGGTTTTTAAAACCTTTGGGGTGTTGTATCTGAGCAATCACTTGGGGGTGGGGGAAAGGAGGGAAACCATCAATTGGAATTTAAAGTAGAAGGGAAGAATCCAAGGCACTCTGCTAACCTAGCTAATTACCAAAGGATAGCCAAGGAAATAAGGTAAACATACAGGCACCCTTGTTCAAGGACTGGAAGGTTTCTCCAAGAAAAACTACGTGTAGGAGTACACTACAGGAAGAATTTGTATGCTGCTTACTAGTCTGCAATGGCAGATTTTATTCTCTTTTATATTTGTATTCCCCTTTGCTCATTCTTTGCTGTACACAATGTAGCTAAAGATAAAAACAGCTGGAGACTTTGCACTTCTGTTTGGTGTTTAGTGAAGAACAAGTATTGAGGAGGAGGGACTAAAGGCTATGACTATTAAGAGGGGCTAAATACCTTAACATACAACAAATTATCAACATTAAAATGGATGAAAGGGGTGGGGGTGGGTTAAGAGAAAGAAGGTTTGCAGTTGTTGCCCCTGGGGTATGCACTCTAGCTGGCTGTAACAGATTTTAACAAGGCATAACAGTAGTCACAAAAGCTGGTGCCTACACTACACAAGTGGCAACAACAAGGTTCCTTGAGTTAAACCTGGGGCTGCAGTTTATTTTTGGATGATTGCTGGTTAGAGTTTTCTTTGCTTTTAGCTGGAGTGAGAGGATTCCTTGCTCACACAAATGGGGGGGGGGGTCCCAAAGTGATCAGGTCCTCAGTGGCTCTAAAAGTTGCAAAGAAGAGAAAAGAAAATAATGTAAGACTAAAAGCAATAAAGTAATGACATCAAAATAAGCACAACCATCATAAATATTGTACAGAAAGTAGAGCAAGTGAACATAACCTATTAGAAGTCATCAAAAGAAATACATTCAGACTCTGCAACCAGTCTTATTCAGCAGCAGTCAGTATAACTAGTTAAAATATCCTATTACCAGACAATATTGCAACTATGTAGCAGTTTCACCAGTTTTCCATAAATATCATTCTGCACTTTACAATGTATGTTTAACTTACATAAACAGAATACACAGTAGCAGCAGTGTAACTAGTTGGAATATACTATTACCAGACAATAAGGCAACAATGTAGCATTTTCATAGGTTTACCAGAAATATCATTCAGCACTTTACAATGTGTGTTTAACTTACAGAAACAAGAATATTCAGTAGCAGCAGTCAGTGTAACTAGGTAGAATATACTATTACCAGACAATATTGCAACAATGTAGCAGTTTCACTAGTTTACCATACATATCATTCAGCACTTAAAAAAGAAAGAGTATTTCTACCTTAGCACTATCATTTAGAGGAACTCTGAATCAGATTTACTGAAATTGAAAGCAAACAAACACAAAAACATAGGCTTCTAATATCCAAATATAAACTATACCAGCAAACATTTTTAACTGGAAAGCTACCTTAGAGAGACATTACTGTTACTCTATGCAGGGACAGTGAGTTTACAGTGTGAAAGACAACACTAAGAAAAAAATAATACTATTACTTACTAGAGATGCTACACTTGTCAACCAGGGTAGTGTAGCTGGTCTATAATGGAAGTGTGAGTGCATATAATATGTGAAATCACCCATGTAGACACAAGTGTCCCATACAGTATAGTCACACACCATGGTGATGTAATGAAAGCACATAGAGGGACATCATGTAAAGTAAATTATATACACTTACTAATATGTCAGTAATTAATTAAAAGTCATTATTCTGATATTCCCTAAAAATGAAAAGTGAGCAATGGTTAGCAGTGCTTACTTATGCCTAGCTGGTTTAAGCATTGATAACTGCTAAGCAGCAGTCAGCTCAGCTAAGAGGATTTTTGCACTTTTAAGCAATGCTCAGCAAGTACCCCTTTAAGCACTGTTCAATCCAGCTTAGCGGATTTGCGCACTGCTTAGCTGAGCTTAGCATTTTCAAAATGGTCCAATGACAGCAAAGAGCAGCAATATAGCCTTATTTAAATGGCAGAGGCAGGAATACAGCCAGAATCTGTTGTAGCTTTCTCTGAGTAGGAACTATGTCAGGTGCTGGTGAGGGCTTGTGCTTTCATTTAGGAGTCTAGAGTCATGGCTGGGCTCCTTGTAGCAAACCATGATGACAAACTACTGCAGGGCCAGTACCATGGCTCACAGTATAAAGCAGAGGCCTGGGACCATCTGACATGCAATCTCAGCAGTGCCACTGGCATCTCCAAAACTGTTGAGCAGGTACAGCATCACTATGCCAACCTAAAGCACAGGAAGGGGTTGCTCTTGGCTCAATGGATCCAAGAAACTCGGGACAACCATACAACAGCAGGTTGTAAGTATCCCAGATATAGCTGTACCAAATTTTATCCTGGGTATGTGATCGACAGGTATGCATAATGTTTGTTTTCTCCCCCTACATCTGCAGTGGAGAGGGTTAGCAATGCTGAGGCCCATGCAGAGAGACTGACAAGGCTGCGCCAACAGGCTGATGAGTACAGATCTACCTTGCAGTATATAGTGAAATAAATAAGAAGGATTAAATTATTTATTGTGTTCTGTGTCTATCATTTAAAGAAAGGTTTGCCAGACTAATAGTCATCGACAGCATATACAGTAGTAGAGCAATGTGTCATATAAGTACAATAAAAACCTAAACCATGAACTGTTTTGTTTATTCTGGTATGTTGTCTGGTATGTTGTAGAAATAGAATGTGTACAGGTTCTGCACAGAAAATATGGCTTTGACAGCATGAATTAACAGAGATTGTTCTGAGAATCAGCTAGTATGCAAAACAATAGATTGTGGAGCTGTAAATCAAGATATACATGAAATATGACATATAGTATGCACTACGATCAGAACCCTGAATACTAATGTCAAATGTATTATAGTGTGTCCTCTGCTGCTATGCCTTGTGTTAATCTTTGCTTAACAAATCGCATAAGTTCAAAGGCTTACTACACAGTACACTATCTGTCATGCATGAATCTCAGGATTACAAGGTCAGACTGTCTAACCCACAGAGTATTAAGCAGAAAACAGTTGAACAAAAGACAGCAGTCCCCCAGTAGCTCAATGCAATGAGAAGCAGCATTGTAGTTCATTTTAGCACATCCAGATGTGGTTTGAGTCCAGGGAGTGGGACTGAGATATGTGTATATATACACTCAAGAAATCTTGAATATTTGTAGAAACAGTCAGATAGTGGTAACAGATATTTTCCCCACAGGTCTTACAGTTAATGAAATGTTTGTAGTAGCTCTTTGAAGGGTATAACAATACACCATGTACAACTGTCCAACACTATGCCTGCAAATGTCAGCAGGATAGATACATACACCATGCCTTCTTCCCGATACATGTCTCTCAAGTGTCACACTGTCATTACTAGTGGTCACTGCTACCAATCACCTTGGACACTGATAGGAATCTAGGTGAACTATGCTAGTAGCAGACTCACACAACATCATTGCAGAGTATCTCTTCTTTGTCAAGTATGTAACCCTGACATGTGAAAGCCCTCCCCACAGTCAAGTAGCCATAGTTCACCCAGTCTGCCCCATACCATTACAAGTTGATAGTCTAACAGGTATGTATGTGCCACAGAAACTATGGGCCATAGGTAGATGTAAAGTGAGGACAGACCTGTAGAGTATTGAGTAGTGCTTTTGTGAAAAATAAAAGCTGATACAGTTGTTAATGGACTTTTCTTCTCTCCCCACACCCATCATCTGCATCAATAAATATTATTCATATACTACGGGTATGTTGTTCTCAAAACCTATTGTTGGGACATGTGTTCTATTATTGTTCATATATTTCATTAGTTGAATATTAACATACCTTCTTCAAATACCATTATTGGTGGCCTGTTGCCATCAATGTAACTTGCCTGCTTTTAAAATGCTTACTGCTGTTCCATTTATGCATGTATTCTGTTTGCTGTGCAGCTGTTTCAAATCTGTTGGTTTGGTTTAATTGGAATACCCATGTATGCTGTTATAACTAATTTTGAAATGTGTTGTTCATGACTAACCAATATATCTGGGAAAACCACAACACCATAGCACATTTGGGAAGGCAGATCCCAGCAGATCCATCTGTCCCACCCCATCTCGCTGTGGCATCGGGCCTCAGCACATCTGGGACCCAACCCAGAACATCCTCCTCTGCTGCTCCTGCAACACCTTCAGGTGGAATCACCTCAGGGGATGGGGCCTGCCCTTTCTGGATGTGGCCGCGGAGAAGAGCCAATCACCTGCACAATGTTCCAGGGTATGGCATCATCCACACAGAGTTGAGTGGGTAGCTTCACCAGATGGAGGGCCACCTGGTGCACCCCTACTGTCCAGCCCCCAGCACAGCCACCTCTGGGGCCGTGAAGGTGCAGTGTCGACTGCCCACAGGCGGGGACCTCAGTCCCACTGTATCCATTTGGGGTTCATGGGCCTCTGATTCCCAACCACCCTCTCTGTCCAAGGTGCTTACCACCTCATGTGTCATATACCACTCCTGTCTGCTGTCTTGTGTGTCTTGTCTGTCTGCAAATGCTACCCATCCTACACAACCTACCTCCCCAAACATACCTACAGCCCTTCCCCAACATCCCACTCTCACCTAAAAAAAGGACATCTGTCCACAAAAAATCATTGCCCCATACATAGCTCTACATTTTATCCCCATGTACAGTGAAATTAATCAATCTACTCACAAATGATTCTACAAATGTCTGTCTCCAACACCCCTCCTTGTGGGGTGTGAGGTTGTAAATTCTAAATTCTACATATTATTCACAGATGTTGCTGCAGAAGAAATGTAGAGCTACGGTCCTTTCCTACACCCGTCCTGCACATCCCTAGCTGCTTTTCATAAAGTTTTACCCCCCAATTGCCCCCATTTCACCACTTTCCTATCACCCTCTTTTCTTTTCTTTAATTAAAATTAGTGTGAGTAAGTGGTGCTAAGTTAAGCTAAGAGGACTTATATATATTCAAAAGATCGAACAGCTGAAATACCGAAGATCATATGGTCAAGACCATATGATCGATTTCATGTAGTAGAGTGATTGTGTGTGTGTTTGTGTGTGTGTGTGTGTGTGTGTGTGTGTGTGTGTGTGTGTGTGTGTGTGTGTGTGTGTGTGTGTGTGTGTGTGTGTGTGTGTAGTAAAACCGTGAAATTCAAAACTTCTGGTATTCGAGGTTTTGAATTTTGCAGTGTTTAGTTTTCATTGTTTTGTGGATTTCACTTCTTGAGCTAGAGATACTGAAAGTTGAGATATCAGTATTTTGAGCTTCTGAAGTGAATCCATATATATATATATATATATATATATATATATATATATATATATATATATATAGGTCTACTTCACATAACCGAATGCTCAGATGTTCGAAATTCATATGGCTGAGACCATATGATCGAACATTTGAATGGTCGAAAATGTGAACTAGACCCGTAAAAATAAAAAACACACATTAAACTGTGTATATTAGGGGGGCTTTGCCTCTCTGCACCCCTGACACTCCCCCTACTTAAATATACCAACTCCGAGACAGCACTACAGCGAGAACAAGGGAAATCTCCTGGTCTGCGCTGTATGCAATTTCCCATTCAGAATGTCAGTATTTCAAAACTTTAAAACTTCAGACATATGGTCTGCGATCATATGTGTTTCGAAGTTTTGAATTTCGGCATTCTGAAGGGGACCTATAGATATATATATATATATATATATATATATATATATATATATATATATATATATATATATATATATATATATATATATATATATATATACACACACACACACACACACACACACACACACACACACACACACACACACACACACACATATGTATGTAACATGTAGTGCAGTCATAACCATACCTCAGAAATCTGGACAAAGGCTGTCAAAATGGGTGGACGATGGGCCAAAAATCGGGACATTCTAAATATCGCTCTTATAAACTTAGAAAGTTTCTGGAGTAACAGGGTTTGTTGCAGCATACATTTTCCGAAGGATACGAGGTCTGGCACTGTCATGTATGTCATTATTTACTGACATAAATCCTCAGATCATCACAGTGATTTACCATACAAATGCAGATAATCTATTTAACAGAACAGAAATATGAGCCAAAACCCTGGACATTCATTAACCATCTGGACATGTGAGAGGTATGCTCAGAACCGCATAGTGCAACGTATCTGGGCTAAGAATGACAAAATGGGAGGACAAAGGCATGAAAATAGGGACATATCTGAAATACTTGAGTAGACAAGTTGATAAAGTTGCTGTAGTTACACTGTCTGTTCTAACATATATTGTCTGGAATATCAGAAGTCCAGGACTCAAATGCTTCAAATTAGTTAGTGACTTCAATCTGCACATCATCCCACTGATTTGTGAGCAATACAGAACAGTTATGGGGACCAAACCAAAATATGAGCCAGACAACTGAACATACTACGAATATGTGGACATAACATAACATTAGGAAACCTACACTAAGCTGCCAAGCATGTCACCAAGCACCATCCAAACTACAGTCAGACTGACACAACACTACCCCAAATCAGCTATGGGGAATTACACATGCATTTGCAAATATATCAGGCACTACAGGGATGTAATATAAGTGAAAAACAGACATCAGTGTGAAAGTGCATACCCACAACCAATTGCAGCACACTCACAGTGACATACCGGTAAGCCAACTGAACACTAGAGTATAACAACTGTGTAAACAAATATACCCTGTTTGCCACACACACTACCCCTGCATATACTGCCCCAAGTCACAGTGTAGTAGGAATCCTGAGGTAGTATGGGATATGTCTCAGTCTGGCCCTACAAACACATACAGCCAATAGACCACCAGAAACTGGAGCAGCATACAGTCAGATAGAAAAGGCCCATGACACTCACATCTACCCCCCTCCCTACACAGCCCAACTAACATTTACACACTACACTGCTACACAATCCTGACAGTCTGTTAACAATGGCCAGACATACACAGACCTCTTGACTGTACAGATTCCAACAGAATGTCCAGGCTTTGGCCTCATATTATGGCCTCTTCCTCATAACATGTCTGGGATTCTGCTACATCACTGGGATGATATCAGGAATGAAGGCACTAAATAATGATATACCATACCTATCAACTTCTTACTGCATGACATCTGGACAAAGCCTGACATAATTGGGGGACAGAGTCCGAAAAACATTGCTGTTATAAAAATCTTATCTGAGGGATATGAAGTCAGAAACACAAATGGATGTTAGCATTTACTGACTGCAATCCCCACAGTATCCTACTGATTTGCCAAGGACAAAAACTGTCTGAGGAACAGACCAAACATAAGAGTCAAATCTCTGGCCATTCTGCAGATAGCCCTACAGTTCAGAGTTATGTCATCCACATAAAACTGCCATACCTTAAATCATGCAGAAAATGCATCTGCACACAAACCCTGTTAATCTAGCATTATTCCAACTGTATAACAGCAATACTTACATTCCATCCCTAAGTCTGGAACCTTCTCCCCCATTTTGTTGGGCTGTCTCCACATGTCTTGTTGTAAGAGGTATTTCCACCTACCCTATGTGATGCTGTAGTTCACACACCTGCTTGATGTCCGCCTCACAGACAATGAAAAAGGGCAACGCCCACATGAAGTAGTCAATTGTAGCAGTGTGTTGCCATGCCACTGGCTTTTGGAATAACAACAAAGCTGTTCTGCATGCAATTAGCAAGTGGGGGACACCAGTTGGTGCACAGGCCATCATCTGCTCATGAGCATTACCTACAAAAGGCAAGCTGCTACCTATGCAAAACAGGTCTATACCTCTACATGTGTAGACAGAGAGAAAGAGAGAGAGAAACAAATGAACAAATGAACAAACAAACAAACGAAATATAGGAATACTTGGAAAAAGATATGTCAAACAGGTAAACATGTAATGGAATGCAGTAGGGTGTATGCAATAATGGGAAATGGGAAGTTAAACAAATATGCCTCAACAAGACTTGCTATACCAATATATTGCTGAACAGCACCTATGGCCATGCATCTGGCTCTGTCTGCAGTGACATACATCACAGCTTAGGCCCCTGAGTCCCCCCAGGGAAAGACGGCTCACATATGAGTATGACTGGAGTGTCTTTTGAACAATACTGGCTGTGACACTGCTAGGCCAGCTACTTGGATGTCGTACATATCCATATGTTACTTGTGAATACAACTATGAGACACGTTTGTCTTACACATCTAAGAGACCTATACAGGGTATGTGCATAGTAATCTACTGTCACAGAAGTGTGTGTTGAATTGCATGTCATTTATTGAGCTCATGCCATTCAACTGTTCAGTGTTCTGCACACTGACCACATGTGTGCCTTGTAGTTGTAGTCATTTCCTCATAGAGTTGTGTTATGTCTGGCAAACCATTGGCAAATCTGTGAAGACTGACATCAGAACATAATAGCATACATACGAATGTCGGACTTCCTCCAGGGTATTTCTCTGAATGCAAAACCTACTGTGCTATTAACTGACTTAAGTGTGCTACAGCAGTATTAAGAAGGTGTCATTAATTTCAGGCCAATGCCCCCATTTATGTGTGCCATCGTCTAAATGTCCTGCTATAACAGGTTGAGAGGTATGACTGAGTAGCAAGTGTGTAAATACAGTGGGCCATACTGACACAGAACAGAAATGTATATCAGGTATTACCTGTGCACATGTATGTATGAGTATGTGTAGCTGGAAGCCTCAAATTAACAGACATGAGATGCAAAACATCAGGTAAATAGGTTGTATGTGTTGTACATGTGTGTAATCATAGTTTCAGTGCATCCAGCAGACATAAATGTCTACAGCTACTGGTTGTTGCATTACCCTGACACAGAAATGAGTACTAGAATAAGCATGTTTATCAGGTTGAAATTGGAGGTGTCCAACTGTGTTATGAACTCGTGTCCATGCCTAATACAAACCGCTATATGAGCACCTACATACCTGTATGGGCTCAGCAATACCTGACTCGTAAAACCCACCTCCACCAAGGTACAGTAATCCCCTTTGGTGGACAGCAGCAATACACAAACCACAGGATAGGTCACTATATTGGCTATACAGGGCCAAGTAGGAGCAGGCACCAACTTTGAAGCAAGTCCACCTTTGTCTGAACAAACATATAATGTCACAGGTGAATCATTGTAAGGCTAACTATTAGTACTAATTGGACACATCCACCAAGGTCAGTCTCAAGGCCATCGTCACATATGTCTACAATCTCAAAGGCAACAACCCAACCCACCCTGTACTGGTGTGCAATCACACCACATACACACATGCCATAACTATAGCCAACCCACTGCAGACAGGTTAAGTGAAAACATCACCCACCACATCCCCCATCAGTATAGGAGGATATGCACAGCACCCACACCCCTCCCCTCATCATCAGAGAGCAGATCCATAATGCCTAATCAAAGGCAACAAAATTAAGTCTCCATGGGACCTGATAACATCCCTGTCTGCATCCTACATGAACTCAGGCATGTGCTCCCAGCTCCATTACACACTGTAGTCAAACAAAGCCTAAGCACCATTGACATCCCATCTGCATGGAAGATGGCCACTGTCATCCCTCTACACAAAAGTGAATGATGAATGGAGGAGTATGCAATTTACTGGCCCTCATGGGGGGATTATGACACATCATGACCAGGAGTGTAATGCAAGCTCATACTGTGCTGATAGATGACAGGGTTGTGATGTGGTCATAAGTGGTGGCTAGTGTTAGTCAATGTTGATGTGCAAGTACTGTAAATAATGTTGACCAATGTATGAGGTCCTGTGATGTGTTTTCCTGTTTATGTCTTCCAGGTGACATGCAGCTTGCCAGATAGCCGCCATACTCAGATGCAGAGACATCAGCAATTGTCGACACTATAGTCCAGCACCATGGGGTGATGTTTGGCTGCAGTCAAATGCATCTGCAGCAGGGGAACACCCTATGGGATGACCCCATCCACAGGTCCACAGGGTAAATGACATGGGTTAGCACATATGGACTTACGAACAGGTCAGACACCGTGTGACTGACCTCATTTGCCATGCCTGCCAAAGGGCTGCTACCATGGCCTTGGAACGCACAGCCACAGGTGGGAGTCCTGCTACACAGGCCCCACTTCTTACATCTATGGAGAAGCTTCTTGCCAACCTTGGGGCACCCCCACATAACAACAACAGAGTCAAGACACCCACATTGTGGAGGTGGGTGGCACACAGACGACAAGCGAGAAGCATGCAGGTAAGGTCCCAGTGGACGTCAGTCTACTACTGTATCAGCCATACTGGCATCCATAGAGTATCTAGATGCATATGTCAGGTCAAAATGCAGTTGAGGGTGGGGTTTTACAATGCACAGAGGGGCACATTTATGGTGAAGGACAGCAAATTCTGTAGCATCAGAGCTTATATTGTACATGTGCAGAAAAGCAGCATTCATCTTGTACCAATGTCACATGTGAGTCTGCTGAAAATGCCTCTCTCCCCCAACTACATAGGTTCCTCTGCTCTGCATGTGGAACAGCAACCTGAAGTGAGTGAGTGTGGAAATGTCCTGCTGTGGCTCACCCAATACCCAGTCATGTTAAGGACATGCATTTTACCATGCACACAACCGTCACTCTTTATATTGCAATATGTGCATGTTCATTTGTGGTGGGGTTAACTGTATTACATTACAATGGTCATCACAGGGGCCTATTTGCAGGAGATGTAACATATCTGTAGCATACCTCACAACCTGTCAGTGCAAGAAATCTGGGCAAAGACTGACAAAATGGGGGGACAAAGGCCCAAAACTAGGGACATATGTCAAATATTACTGTTATACAGTGTTTAGAAAATGTGTAGACACCCCTGTTAAAATAGCAGTTTTTTCTAATACACAAAAATAAGACCATGATAAATCATTTCAAAACTCTTCCCACCTTTCATGTGACCTATAATCTGTACAATTCAATTGAAAAACAAACATCTGTTAGGGGAACAAATATGAAAAATAAGAAATGAAGAATAAGCTGGATGTATGTGTACACAGCCTTAGACTAATACTTTGTTGAAGCACCTTTTGATCTAATTACAGCAGTCAGTCTCCTTGGGTGCACCTCTTCCATCAATTACAGAGACTCTGATTAACACCAAACAATGGTCAGCTGTCCTAGTAGGATTTCTCTGACATTTACTCAGTTGCCTGCTACAGCAAAAGCCATGGTTCACAGAGAGCTTACATTGCATCAAAGGGATCTCATTGCTGAAAGGTATCGGCCAGGAGAAGGGTAAAAAAAAATATTTCAACAGCATTGCATATAGCATGGAAAAAAGTGAAGACAGTCATCAAAAAGGGGAGAATATATGGGACAACTATGATGTTGCAAAGAACTGGACATCCCTCCAAATCTGCTGAAAAGACTAGACAATAACTGGCCAGGTAGGCTGCCAGGGGATCTACAGCAACACTGCAGGAGCTGCAGGAATCTCTAGCAAGTACTGATAGTGCACTATGGGTGACAACAATCTTCTGTATTCTCCATATGTCAGGCCTATGGGGTAGGGTTGGAAGATGGAAGCCTTTTCTCACACAGAACAACATCCAGGCCTGGCTAAAATGTGAAAACAATACATCAAGTCCTCCAAAAGCATGTGGGAAAATGTGTTATGGTCTAATGAGACCAAGGGTAGAACTGTTTGGCCAAACTTCCAAAGGTACATTTGGTGCTAAAACAAATTTTTGCATCACCAAAAGAACACCATCCCCACAGTGAAGCATGGTGGTGGCAGTGTCCTGCTTTGAGGTTGCTGTGCATAAGCTGGAACTGGGGCTTTAGTCAAGGCAGAAAGAATTATGACCAGTTTCAAATATCAGTCAGTTTTGGCCTAAAACATTCAGGTATCTGCTAGAAAGCTGAAGATGAAAATGACTTTCACCTGTCAACATGACAATGACCCGAAGCATACATCCAAATTAACAAATGAATGGCTGCAACAGAAGACAATCAAAGTTTTGGAATGGCCCAGCCAGAGCCCAGACCTAAATTTAGTAGATAAGTAGAAGATCTGCGGGGTGCCCTAAAGAGGGATGTGCACAAGAGATGCCCTCGCAATTTGACAGAGTTGAAGGGCTTTAGCAAGGAAGAGTGGGCAAATATTGCCAAGTCAAGATGTGCCATGCTGATAGACTCCTTCCCAAGAAGACTGAATGTTGTAATTAAATCAAAAGGTGCTTCAACAAAGTATTAGTTTAAGGGTGTGCACACTTAGGCCACCAGCCTATTGCACATTTTTCATTTGCTATATTTTACCCCAACAGATTTATTTGTTTTTCAATTGGATTGTACAGGTTATAGGCCACATTAAAGGTAGGAAAGGTTTTGTAATTATTTATTGTGGTCTCAATTTATATATCACAACAGCCTGGCATGTTAACAGGGGTGTTTACACATATTATATCCACTTTAAGCTTAGAAAGTTGTTAGAATAACCGGATTTGTTTTAACATACATTTACTGCAGGCTTTGAAGTCTGAAACTGAAATGTATGTAATTAATTAGTGACGTCAATCCTCAGATCATCCCAGTAATGTGTCAGACAAACACATAATTTATGAGGAACAAACCAAAAATATGAGCCAGACATCTAGACATTCCATGAAAGTCTATACAGTTGAGAGATATGTTCTGTAGGAGTTGTCACTGTGCTATACAAGTGAACAGCAATAATGTGTACATGGTTGCGGTGTGTCCTAGGTGAAGGCCCATCACCTACTAACACTACTCACTTATCCCAGAGGTGTATATTAGTAGTAACATTAACATGGAAATGGCTGCACTGCATGATGTTGAGGGCATCTCCAGAGTGTGTATGTTGTGGTCTAATTGTTTGTTGTGTATGTCACCATTTGGATATTGTGAGATCTGTGTAATTCCTTTGTGCCACCTCACCTGCTGTGTGTGTGTGTGTGTGTGTGTGTGTGTGTGTGTGTGTGTGTGTGTGTGTGTGTGTGTGTGTGTGTGTGTGTGTGTGTGTGTGTGTATCAGCACACCTTATAGTGCAGGTATTAATTTACATATGTTGTCTTCCCCTCACAGGTGGACATGGTGGTCCTGGTCCCTCCTGCTCAGAACCTGATGTCAGTGTCTCTGCGGACTCTGACGATGATGGTAGTCATAGTGAGGCACAGGTGGGGTTGTCAGGGGCTGAATCTGTGCCATCAGTTGGCATCCCACTGTTGTCCACAATGTCCCCACACACAGTCAAAATGCGCACATATACTCTGTCCCAAGCGGCCACAGATAATGGACATTTGGCAGGTGGTGGCATGGAACAGGCTAGTGTGGTGACTATGGCAAGTGTGAGTGTAGACACTAGCCATAGTCAGAGTTCAGGTGAGGTCCCACACAGGCAGATAGTCAAAGGTGCTCGAAGGAGGACTGCTGTCCCTCAAGCCCCTGTCACAAGTGCTACAGCAAGTGTCACCAGACTCATGTTTTGGTCTGTCATAGAGGCACAGGCATGTACTGAATGCAACACCAGACAAATACTTAGGATCTTGGATACAACTCTTCCTGACATCCGTGACGATCTACATGACCTTGTGGAGGCAACATGTCATAATATTGAGGTCGTGAATAGACAGTGGGGTGAGGCCTTGGAAATCTTAGACCATGGAATGTCTGTCCTGGAACATGTGGTGGGGGATGGGCATCAGCCAAGTGGATGTAGGTCAGCAAAAAGATCAGCAGAGAGTCTAAGGGGCCATGTATCTTCACATTCCTGTAGTGGCAGTACCACCAGCACTACTGAAGGGGGGGGTGCTGTCCACACCACATCAGATCAGGCCATAGGCACATGGTCCTGGCTGGTCCCGTCAGAGACACAGATCCAGCAGACAGCAGTCACCATCAGGGAGTAGTACTTTATCTGGCCTTGGGCCTGTTGGTGACACTGATACCCCTGGCAGGACCAGTTCCCATGTCCGTGGATGGAGATGGTGAACTGTATACCCTGCCTTGTATGGTCCACAGCTGTCCAACATACCCCTGTGTAGGGCAGCCACATGGTGTGACCATGTTCATACAAACACACATCTGTCTTACACACAGGTCACCTCCAGACACACACAGCACCTCTTTACAGTCCATTTCTATAACACCCCTCCAAACACGCACACATGATGTCAACCATATGGCCCAGCCTAGGACTCTGGCAAACCTACACCACACCCTGTGCATATGATGATACCTGTGCTACATCCCTGTCATCTGTATCATCGATGCAGGGGCATGCTAATATGGGTCTGATGCACAGGGTGAATACAGTACAGTGTAGCTATGTAATGCTGTGTACGGTGCTGTCTGCTTGCATTTGTTATGGGTACACATCAAAGTGTATGTACCTTATTAGCCATGATGCATTATTGTGTTAATACTGCTGACTGAATGTAGTCTGCCATTCTGTATTCTGTTTGTGTTCCAGGTGTCTGTGTGTCTGCAGGCTATGGCCCTACAGACATTATCAACGTGGAGTATGGTAGAGTGTAAAACACATTGACTGTTTCATAGCCAAGGCACAGCTACCAGCTGTGTATGCATGCAACAGTGTGTGAGGGACACTGTTGGCAGACAGTGTGACCTTGCATACATACCCCTTGTCATAGACAGCTAGCCTTCATACATGTCACCACAGTGTTCTGTAGTACCACAGGCTCATACATACAGAGAAGATTACCAGAGTACTGTCACTAGGTCCCTCACAAGCCTAGCCATGACCTTAACCCCAACAGATTCACTTATCATGTGGCTACACAACAGTCTCAGAGCCTTCTCATGTCTACATATTGCACACACAGACAACATGCAATGTGTGTGTGACATTATCAATTGTGGAATTTGGGACACAAGTTGTAGTAATGTGACAGTTGGCAGTGCACAGCAAGCCCACGGCAAGTTCAACACACAGGATGTCTTCTGATATGCTAATATGACACCTTCTTTGCGTGACATTACCTCCACTTGCAGTGTTTCACATGATATTGAGGTGCTTCTGATGTGCAATCACATCCCTGTGCAATCAGTACAGACATGTATGACATCTTTCTTAGCCCAGTTCTGGGACCTCTTTTAACTGTTTCAGTTGTCAGCACAAGTTACACCCTGCCAAACATGGACTGCAACCAGCAGGGTGGTTCAGACATACCTCTCAACCATACATTTTACACAGACTGTCCCGATGCATGCCACGTATCAGATATGCATTTTCTCATACACCTGTGTCTGTCTGGCACATTGTTGCCAAACCATCGGGGACTGCACTCATAACATAATGGCAGACATTATGAGATACACACTTCATACCATTAAGACTATCTATGCTAATGCAAACCCTGTTATGCTATCACCGGTATATGTTTGTAGGAGCAATGACAGCTGTCCCTATTATGTGTCCTTTGTCACCCCATTATATATGGCTTTGTGAACAGTCCTTGCTCCAATAGCTTGGGGATATGGTTACAGATGGTGGCAATACCTCTGACCTCTGCATATGTGTGCAGATTGTTCTGATCTCTGATACATGATTTCTTCACATTGGTCATGTACATGTGGTTTTCTGTCCAACATCAGGTAAAACCATGACAGGCTGACATTGTAGGTTAATGACAGCTATTGTCATGTAACAACACATACCATTTGGAAGGTGCATTCAATTGCATGACTTGTTCCGCTATCCATTTCCCATGTGTGTCACAGCAATATGTGATGGGTGTGCCCAATGTTTGCTGTTTGCCCCAGCTTCACATATGGCATTCACCTAATGTCTATCTGTAGACTGCTACAAGGTGATGTGATACAGTGATAGGGTAACAGTCTGTCTATCCGCACTATGTTTCAGACAGGTATGAGGACTGATGCCATGTCTGACACTACAGTGACTGTGACAATTTGGCAATGTGTCTTCTAAATGCCCATTGTTAGGGGTCATAGACAACATATTGGTTGCAAACATCAGGGTATTCCATATACATATTTACAGATGGCTGGTATGGGCTGCACAGTTTAATATGTTGCATGTACAGCAGATGCTATTAACTAGCTCTGCAAAGTAATGCCATGGTGAGTTAGTCAACAGGCCTTAAAATGGTATACCAGCACACACAACAGTCAAAGGAAATATGCTTATCAAACATATACACAGAATCACAGGTGCCAGTATTAAGTTTTGAACCCCTATCTAGCTAGTTGTTGGTACTACAGTGTTAGGCAGTTATCACACATGCCACAGAGCTGATAAGGTTGATGAGTGTCTCAAGGTACTTCTAAGGTGTATAACATCACCAGCCCTTGTAAAGTATGGCAATGGGGAAGTGTACTGGAAGAGAAAGGCCTCAAAATACTGTATCCTACAAATATACACACTTGCAAAGACTTACACACACACACACACACACACACACACACACACACACACACACACACACACACACACACATTTGCCAGAACTGAGGTTATACCCCCTGCCTATCTAAATAATTGTACTGTGGTATTACACATTATTGCATGGGGCACAAAGCCTATAGGGCTGAGAAGCATTACAGGTACTTCAATGGTGGATGACATCAGCAGCTCTTGTAAAGAGGATAGTGGGAAGTGTGATGGGTGGAGCACACATCAAAATGGTAAAACCCACACCACCAGAGGACATGGCCTCAGCAAAACACACAAAGTTTCCAGTATTGAGTCCTGAATGCCTACCTATCTAGTTGTTGATACAACAGTGTTATGCAGTTATCGCACGTGACCTAGAGCTGATAGGGTTGAAGAGTGTCCCAAGGTATTTCTAAGGTGTATAACATCACCAACCTTTGTAAAGTATGGCAATGGGAAGTGTACTGGGAGGGAAAGACCTCAAAATACTGTATCCTATAAATATACACACTTACACACACATTTGACACAACTGAGTGTAGAACCCCTGCCTATATAGTTACCTGTACTATACTGGGCCATGCTCTCCAAAGGTAGTTCTAAGGGCAATGACATCAGCAGGACTGCTAAAGTAGGGCGCTGAGAAGTGTTGTGGGTGGGAAAGTCCTCAAACTACTTCATCCTACAAACATACACACTTACAAACTCTTGTACATGCACTTATATACACATACACATTTGCCAGACCTGTGAAAAGCTCCCCTGCCTATATAGTTATTTGTACTATAGTGTTACACAGATATCACATGCACTACAGAGCTTACAGGGCTGATAAGTGCACAAATGTACGTCTAAGGTGAATGACATCAGCAGGACTGCTAAAGCTGGGCACTGGGATGTGCACTGGGTGGGAATGTCCTCAAAATACTTAATCCTACAAGCATACAGACCAATACACAGTTATACACACATACACACACACACACACACACACACACACACACACACACTTGCCAGAACTGGCAATAGACCTCTGCCGATCTAGTTATTTGTACTACAGCGTTACGCAGTTATAACATGCATTACAGAGCTTACAGGGCTGACAAGTGCCCAAAGATGCTTTTAAGGTGAATGACATCAGCAGTACTGCTAAAGCTAGGTACTGGGATGTGTAACGGGTGGGAAAGTCCACAAAATACTTCAGTCTACACGCACACACACACACACACACACACACACACACACACACATACACACACACACACACACACACACACACACACACACACACACACACACACACACTTGCCAGAACTGGGAATAGAACCCCTGCCTACCTATTTATTTGTACTATAGTGTTACACAATTATCGCATGCACTATAGAGCTTATAGGGCTGACAAGTGCACAAAGGTACTTCTAAAATGACTGACATCAGCAGGACTGCTAAAGTAGGCATGGGGAAGGGTTGTGGGAGAGAAAGTCCTCAAAATACTTCAACTTACAAACATACACACACACACACACACACACACACACACACACACACACACACACACACACACACACACACATACACACACACACACACACACACACACACACACACACATTTGCCAGAACTGAGAATGAAACCCCTGCCTATATATTTATTTGTATTATACTGTTACATAGTTATTGCACACACCACAGAGCTTATAGGGCTAGGGGCTGTGCAAAAGTACTTCTAAGGGGAATGTCATCAGCAGGACTGCTAAAGTAGGGCACTGTAAAGTGTTTTGAGTGGGAAAGTCCTCAAAATACTTCATCTTTTCATTTCTTGAACAAGCTGTGAGAATGGAACACAATGAATAAATGTAATGATTTTATGTTTGTAACATTGGATATCAACTCATTATTCACTGTAATTCCAAATGAATATGGCATAGAAGCAATATGGGGTTATTTAAATGAAGAAACAACTAAGCCAGCTAATGAAATAGAAACAATCTGTCTCTTATTAGACCTGCTATTAACTAAAAATGTATTTTTATTTAATGAGCAACCATATAAACAGATAGCCCCATGGCAAATACTTATGCAAATTCGGTTATGCATCAGTGGGAAAAATCAGTTGTATTTAATAATGAGCAAGCTATGAATAACAAGGTTCTGTTTTATTGAAGATTTGTTGATGATTGCCTCCTAATATGGAATGGTACTGACTAAATGCTGAATAAGTATGTGGAATATTTAGAGAGTACCACTGCATTTTATAGATTCAAAAAACAATGTTCAGCTGAAAGAATTTCCTTTTTGGATGTGCTACTTAAAAAGGAAGAGAATGTAATTGCAACAAGTATTCATAAAAAGGAAGTGTAAGTTAATGGGTATGTGCGTAAAGACAGAATGCACCCCCCCACACACACACACACATTTTTAAATGAATAGTGAAAGCACAACTTATTAGAACAAGTAGGTTGGATACTAATGACAGCAAATCTAAGCTGCAGATGACTGAACTGGCAAATGAATTTATAGAGAGAAGATATGCAAAATCTATGGTGGATGAGCTAGTAAATGAAGTTTTTAATAGTAGAACAAGACTAATAAAACCTATTTTTAGTAGTGGCTATACTTGTAGTATAGAGAATAAAGAAGAAGAAAATAAGGTTAGATATCTACTTATAATACTAAGACTAGAGAAGTAATGAAAATTATTGAGAATAATTGGAATATTTTGATGGCTATACCAGAACTGCATCAGATAATTCATAATAAGCCAGATTTTACATATAGGAATTTAAAGAACTTAAAATGTGATTGTGTTATAAAGATTTTAGACATCAGAAGAGAGCTCAGAAAATATATACAACAGGCACACACCAATGTTTGAACTGCAGCTGCTGTACTGATATTTTTATGAAGGACAACAATATGTACATACATCCAGTTTCAAATAAAAAAAAATTTAAATGTACAGCAACATGCAATACTGCCATACCTCCCAACCGCACCAAATTACTCATTTTTTACCAAGTTTTGGGGTTCAAATGAAGGGGTGCCACGATTCCTGAGTGGCACCCCTTCATTTCCGATTTTTTTCTTTGTTTTTTTTAATTTTCATTCTGACGGAGCTTACGTTATCACGTGCGCAATGATGTCGGCTCCGTCAGGGCTACCAGCTTGTTGGAATTGAGCTCCTTGGCGCACATGTCATACACACAGAACTTTCTGCTCAAATGTGAGCAGGAACAGCAGAAATAAGAGCATTTGCTTTGTTTAGCATTTATCTATTAGTGTTTGTGCATTGTGTTATAAAATGTAAAAAATAAAATCCAAATAATCAATGCAGAAGTAAAGCAGTATGCACATTAGTGTTTATGGTAAATGGGGTGAAATAGCCAGGTAATGGGACATTGGAATGGCTGCAGGGGGACTCTAGTGCTATAATATGGTTGTCGGTTTAGTTTGCGTTTGAAATTTGGTATCTTATAATTCCATTGGAGTGGGCTAGGTTACATAATTATGTATGCTAATTTTATGTTAATCAGCGTACAGATTTGTACCTATTTTTCATGGGCCTTGTCCAGATTTTTGATGTTTCCAGGTTGAGAGGTATGAATACTGCATATGTAATATATCTTGCTACCTGCCTAAAATGCCCTTCATTTTATGTTGGGAAAATTACAAGGAAACTAAAGGAAAGAATAATAGAACATAAGTCAGAGATATGTAGACAAATACAGCAGAATGCGTTAAGTAAGCATATTTTGGAGAAAGGTACTGAGCACACCTTCAAATTTAGGGTGATGGAAACAATGTATAAGCAAGTAAGTGGGGGCGATGTTAATAACCTTCTGGAGAATAAAGAATATGCATGGATCTTAAGACTGCAAGCAGATGTATTACCAGGGTTGAATAACATGGTAAGTATTAAGCCAGCTTTAGCAACTAGACAAATGCAATTGCACTAGGTATTTAAATGTGTGTGTGTGTGTGTGTGTGTGTGTGTGTGTGTGTGTGTGTGTGTGTGTGTATATATATATATATATATATATATATATGTATGTATATATGTATTTTTGTATATGTGCAAATAATTTGAACATGTAAAAAATTTTTGTAATAAATATT
This sequence comes from Protopterus annectens, assembly GCF_019279795.1. NCBI lineage: Eukaryota > Metazoa > Chordata > Ceratodontiformes > Protopteridae > Protopterus > Protopterus annectens. Next base: position 803,396,077 of record NC_056735.1, read on the forward strand.
TTATTAGACTGATAGATTTATTAAGTATATGATTCTAGTATGTATTTATAAATTGAGCTGAAAGTATGTCTGAGTAATTTCTAAGGAAGCTTTTTTAAGGAACTTCTATATCTCTAAGCTAAAATGTTAATTGAATTATTGTAAAAAATATGTGATTAGCTGGCCATGCTCACATGATTTTAGTTTTGTTTTACAAAAACTGAAAGAATGTTAAAGACTGTATAATGCACTGAAGAAGGATTTATATCCGAAAGCTTTGCTGTATTAAAGTAATGACGTTCTTGGAGTTGGAATTTTTTTGTTATTTAACTGTCCACATTTGCACAGACTGTGCTGATATTTGTTTTACTTTTTGGTTCCATTTATGATAGTATTGTGCCCTGTCTTGGAGAATAGAGGCACATCACCAAAGACCACAGGTCAGATTGTAATGGCATACATTTGAGTTTCAGACTTCTTACCCTTCAGAGCCTTACTGCAATTGCAAGACCTGCTGTTCTATCACTGTGTAGGTCTGTAGGGGGTATTTCATCATTGTTGCCATTTGTGGGCCTTTGCCAAACATTTCTTTATGGTTTTCTACAGCTGACCTGCTGGGTGAGGCTGAGGGGTGAGTATGAGACCGCCACACTGATATCCATGCCTGTCACCTATGACTCCCCCAGTTAGTTGGCCCCCCATATATACTACAATGGGATTTCTAACCTTGGGTACTACTGCATAGTGTAGCGAGGCCAGTACTGGCCAAACATTTCCTGGTGTCCCACATAGCTGTCAGTTGTCTGCTGCTATTCCAGTAGGCAACTCCATTCCCTTGCATGCATGCAGAAATACCATAGATATGCTGCCAGAACATACTACTCCATTCATTTATTGTTAAGAAGACTGACTTACCTTGTGCCTGCAGCAGTTGTGAGGACGTGGCTTGAGAGCTGCCTATGTCATATGCATGCAGTACACTGCCTATGCATGGTAAGGTACAGGAAGTGTGATGTGTTTGGCATCCATTTTACTGTGTATGTGAGTTGGAGAGAGGTGTCAGTCCCTGGGTCCCTACAGTGTTAGTGTGTGTGCTATGCATTTCCACTTTGCCAAGCCAGGGCATACTGGGCAAGCCTTCGTCTGCCTACAGGAGCTGGTTTAGGGGGTTCCTTTTCCATGTCTCTCTGTGCCCATGGGGATCTTGGCAAAGGTGGGGAGCTATGTGACCCTTCTCTGTGCTGTTCCTGCTGCAGCTGTTTCTACATGATCATATTATGTAGCATGGCACATACTCTGAACATGTGTGCACATGTGGCTGGACAGTACTGCAGGTGTCCATCAGATATGTCAATGCAGTGCAACCGTGACTTGAGCATCCCAAACACATGCTTTATAATGATCCTGGTTTGTGTGTGCACCTCATTATGGTGTTCTTTAGTGGGTGTTTGTACATTTCTGATGGGAGTCATCATCCATGGCTCCAGTGCATAGCCAGCATCCCCCACCAGATGGCCATATGGGATGTTACCCCTGGCAAATCCTTGGTACAGCTATGAAGAATGCCAAATGTGGGAGTTGTGATAGCTTCCAGAGCTGCCAGCACACACATTAATGATGCTGCCCTGGGCATTGCACTTGACCTGATAGCTGATGGAGTGAAAGCCCTTGTAGTTTAATTAGACCCTACCTTGTTCACCGGGTGGTGCTTTAATGGGGATGTGCGTGCAGTCTATGGCACCCAGTACCTCTGGGTAGTCTGCTACACAGTGGAAGAGGCGCATATTGCTGGTCCTCTCCTCACGGATGCTGGGGAAGTAAATGTGCTCACCGGCATGTGATAGAATGGCATCCAGGAACTGGGGGAGTAGCTTGGATGCAGATGCCTGTAAGATCCCCATGAGGTCCCCAGTAGGTCTTTGGAAAGTACCTGTAGCTAGTATTCTTAAGGATGAGAAACTAGAATGTATGTGTAATACCTTGGTATACACTGGGATAGGTTCCCCTCTGTTGTCTCTGGGTCACAGCTCAATGAGTTGCTGAAGTATCTTCCTGTCCACTCTGTAGTGCTCCACTTTCTCCAGATCATGTAGCCCCTGGTACGTTACCCTGGGTCTGAACACTCGTCTTCTCCTCCTCAGTCTGGAGCAGTTGCCAGAATTATCCTCCTCATCAACATTAGCCTCTAGCACATACTGATGTATCAAAGCAACAGCAGCTTCTAACATTTAGTTATTTAAAATTCCGAGTGTGTACACCAATGGTGCAGAGTTTGTGGAAAAAAAAAACAGACTGGAAGGTGTTTGCATAGTTTATACTGTTGTGCTGCTGATGCTGTCTGTATGATTGGCTGACTATGACACATTTCACCTGCCAGCTATATTATTTGTACATAATTGCTTTTATTCTGCTATTTCCCCTTTTTATTTTTTTCCCATTCTCATTTCTACCCCTTTTAAGTCCAGCAGTACGCCGTGCAAACCCGCTGATCAAATGTAAACAGTTCTGCTGTTTCAGGGCTTTTTTCCCTTTTTTGTTTTGTTTTAGACCCAGTGCATGCATCACAAACCCATTTAGCTAAAGTAAACACTTTGCAGCAGAAACGTCCCTCCCCTGGATGCAAACACGCTCTTCATTTCATGGAATAAGTAAATAAAGCCGCAGACACACCCCCTTGCTTAGCTGTGCTTAGCTAAGGTCAAATGGTAGCTGTGAAGCTCCAATGTGCTTTCATCAAGCATGACACACCCCCTTTTCATGTCAGCTGCTTCTCCTGCTTACACCACTGCCTTATAGCTCCTACATGGTTAGGTGCAGCCAGAGAATGGTTTCCCATTTAGTGATTCAGTAAAATTTGCTCATTTGCATACCCCACTGCCTTAGTCCTTTGTTACACTACTACACCAGAGCCTTTCTCCATAGCAACCAGTGCTACATGTTATTGTTTTGATTCTGCATGTCATACACTATAATGGCAAAATGCAGATTTCACTTAAAATTGTCTTTTCACATTTTTTTCAGCACAATCTCGTTTGCATGCTGCTGCACTATGCGTAAACGGCGGGGGTTGGGAAGTGATAGTGGTTGGTGAGGGAGAGATAGGAAGAGATGAAAGTAAGGCATTGTTGGGGAAGGTTGTGGTTACTTTGGCTAAAGAATCGATAAAGAAGGAGTTAAATCGGGTGGCTAGGGACAGATCAAATGCATTTGGATCAGGGCAGGGGTTGTCTTTCTTGCCAGGGTTGAGGAGGGTACTACCAATATTCCTGAATTTTTTAGGGTTTGTCTTGTGGTTATTTTGAAGTGTGGAGAAGTAGGATTTATGGTTGGATACAATTAATTTTTTGACCTTATTGCGAAGTAGCTTATATTAATTTAGGGTGGTGGGAGTTTTATATTTCTGGTAGTGTTTCCAAGCTTTGTCATGGAGATGCATAAGGGTTGTAGCTTCTTTGGTTAACCATGGGACAGTCTTACTTTTAACTCTTAGTTCTGGAGGGAGCTAAGTTATTTAATAGGTTTATTTAAGAATGTAGTATTGAAGTAGGCAACAGCATTATCTAGGGATAGGGTTTTTAGAGGGCTCCATTTTTTGTGTTTTAGAGAGTCAGAGAAGGTTCTGATGTTGACTTTTTTAGAGAATGGGTGGATATGTAAGTGCGAGTTAGTTGTATGGAGGAGGGAAGGTGATGAGCGAAAGCGAGTAGATGGTCACTAAGAGAGTCAGGAAGGGTACCACGGTTGGAAATATAATGGGGATGAGAAACTAGAATCCAATCAAGAGTACTGCCAGAGGAGTAGTGCTTGGTCTAGTAGGAGAGCTGGGTAGCTGTGTGTAGTTATATAGGTTAAGGTTTTGGGTGGTTGTAGGAGACTGAATGGTGGTGCAGTTAATATTAAAGTTACCGAGGGTTATGGTTTCATTGTTAATGTTGGAGGAGAGCCAGGAGAGGATATCCTCTAGAATGGGGATATTGTCTCCAGGAGGTATATAAAGAGTGACTATGCATATATGTTTGTGTCTATTTTTCTGTAGGAGGGCCAGAGTTAGTCCAGCATTAGTGAATTGGGGTATGGGTTTAGTATAGGGTGTAAGTGAAAGAGAGGAAGAGAAGAGCTACTCCACCACATTTCTTATGGGTCCTGTCATTTCTAATGATGTTATAGATTGGGGAATAATTCTGGGGATGTATTATGTAATGTATAAAGATGAATGTGTGTTCTGGGCAGATGTTCAGAAATCACATCTGCTCATTCTCAAAAATAGAGGGGCTTTACTAGTTTTCATAGTTTTCTAGATTCACTATGTAGTACAAAAACAGTATTCCTTTACTAGAGTTCATGGTGCAGCACAATATTCATTATGCAGTATAAATGCCAGGAGAGGATATCCTCTAGAATAGGGATATTGTCTAAAGGAGGTATATAAAGAGTGGCTATGCATATATGTTTGTGTCTATTTTTCTGTAGGAGGGCCAGAGTTAGTTCAGCATTAGTGAATTGGGGTATGGGCTTAGTATAGGGTGTACTCTTATTGTAATAAAGTCAGAATCAAAGTAAACCTTATTGCCATTTAGAACTACACATGTGTAACCTAAATGGAATTGTGTGCATCAGCTCAATTCTTGAGATCACAAAGGAAAGTGAAATAATACACACAAGTAGAAGAATAAACATAACTAACAAATACAATACCACTCCCAATACACGCAAGAAAGAGCAGGGATATTTGCCAACATTAATTTATGAAAAGAATACCCTCCTCTGAGTTAAATTAACTACTCTATTAAAGTAATACAAAACACACTACAGATTGAACAATGCCTAAGTTATTTGTCTAATATTGCACTTGAGTGAGTTAAATAATGTTGACTATAGATATAATAAACAAATATTACAATACGTTATCAACCTTGTACTGAAATGATTAATCTTACAACTGTTTGTGTAACTTACATGCATTACTGTTTTCTTAATATAAATTACTGTGTAACCACCTTCTTAATATACCTTTTATCCTTTTAGTCTGTAAATCCTGTGCAGAACCTGAAAATGGTCTTGGATCAGTGTTCTACCCCTGTCAACAAATTCATAAGTGAGTAAAAATGGTGATACATTGAAAAGTTGCATGCCAGAGATCAAAGAACAATCTTCATTACCATGCTAAATTTCAATGAACCTTAACTTACACAATGAACCCAATTTTATGAATAGTGTGCTATCAATATCTATATTTCATTGTTCTTCATACAGGCATTTTATTTTAGTTCTCCATCACCAACCCCACCTGTTCATATACCCTATGAACAAGCAGTTGATTTTCCCAAATCAGCTTACATCCACTGCCATATTCATCAGAAAAGGGCTATCATTAAGGGACAAATGGTCAGAGCGGCCTGGATGGTTAGTGAATTTAACGAATTTGTGGACAAATTAAATTTTATGATCTTTCTATTTTTGAATAGAGGATATCCTGAGAGTCTATGTATGGATGCCTTTAAGGAAGTTAAAGGCAAAAGGGAGGTAGGTTTTCATCAATCCATACTAGGTGCAGGGGGGCCTGTTCATTCCGTTACACCTGGATCAACTAAAGGGTTACAGTTTTTGACTGTTATTGTTTGTTTCGACATATAATGGGGATTCTGATAGGATTAAGAAAATAATTAACAAAGTTTGGGGTTTCTTACAGATGGATCAGGAATTTAAGTCATATTTTAACAATGACCCTACGTTCATCTATCGTAAGGATTTTTCGTTTAAGGATATGTTTGAACGTTGTTCAATGCCTAGTGGTTTTTCCAGTAATAGGCCTACTGGCACTTTCAAATGTGGTAGATGTAAGATTTGCTCTTGTATTTTAATAACTGGTAAGAGTTTCACCATTAATCATTGTTTTGTTTCAGTCACAGGTCATTTTGACTGTCACACTAATAATGTGGTTTATCTTGCCAAGTGTCAGGACTGTGAAGCATTTTATGTAGGAAAAAACAGTAGGTGTTTTAAGGATAGGGTAAGGGAACATCTTTTGGACATGGAACATCTTAAAACTACTAATGCCCTAGCTAGACATTTAATAGACAATATTGGTCACTCTTTTAAGTTCTGTTTTATAGCAGGTTAAGATTGACCTCCAAGGTAGGATTACAGATGCTCAATTGGATGTTTGCGAATTAAGGTGGCAGCTTAGGTTAAATGCACATAATTATCCTGGTATTAATGAATTTAGTTCCATTAAGCCCTATCTTAAATTGAAGCACATTTTAGGGTGGTAGTATTAACATTATTATGGATTTAGTATCTTTATTTTTTATATATACACATATATATACATCTATTTATACATATATATTTATATATTTTTTTATTTTTTATATTTTTTGTATATTCATCATGTTATAGTTGTTGTTATTCATTTTTAGTAATATATATTTATTATTAATCTATTTACATTTTTATTGTTAGTACAATAGCACAGTACCAAACAGAATGCTAAAGGGTTTTATCATTTTATGTATTTATTGTAGGCATTATAACAGTATGTATTTTTAGTGACAATGTGTATATCTTTAAGGTTGATTAACTTTTATTTAATTGTTTAATTGGATTGATTGTGGTTGCATATATATATATGGTTTTAATTGTGACTTCAGTATTCTGAAGAAGTCCTATGTGGACGAAACCTAGGTAAACATTCGTCTGGTTGTTTGTTAATAAACCTGTGTTGGCCTGGATTTGTTTTCCTATTTTATTTTATTTTTGGTTTGTTGTGGTGGTTGGTTCTATGTTAACTAATGTCACCAAATCGGCATGGGTATTTGCCAGGGATAAGTAGATTGAGGACCTGGCCTACTCTGACCTACACAACAGATCCATGCTAATGCTGGAATCATGATGTATGTGCCCCTACTGGCCAATGTGTGGCCACCATAAAGCCCTGGGTCAAGCTACTGGTCAGCGAGTGTCCAGTTGCCCAGCCTGAGTTACCTGAGATAGCTCTGTGGAGTGAAAGCTTTATGTAGAACCAGTCTTCTAAACATGAACTAAGAATTACTACACTCAATGTAGTTTCACTGATAAGATGGAGTTTGGAAGTGGATGACATGGTAAGGAGGAGTCTGAGCATGCTATGTATCCAGGATCCAAGATGGAAGGGCAGTATGGCAAAGCCACTTGGCTTGTGATCCAAACATGGACATACTAGAAATGGTGTGGGAATTGTAGTGAGAGAGAACCTTCAAAAGGCAGTGAGGGATGTCATCAGAATTAGTGACAGACTCATGGCAAACAGACTCCAGTCTAATGAAAGGACAGTATTCATAACCTCAGTCTGTGCCCAACCAAAGGGTTGTGATAATGAACAGAAGAGTGCATTCAGACAGCAGTTGCAGGACCTACTAGATAATGCAGCACAATATGAATTGGTGCTGAAATGGGTGACTTGAATGCACATATTGGGACAGAAAGAACATGATATGAGGACTGCCTTGGTCCATATGGGTGGAACAGCAGGAATAAAGAAGTAGAGACCATTTTAGACTTATGTCTGGCAAATGGCTTGATGGTAGCCAATACATGGTTCAAAATGAGAGGCAGTCACAAGATCACATAACGAGTGCCCAACATGCAAGTCAGGTAGACTTCCTCATAGTAAGAAAAGGGAATTGGGGTAGAATCAGTGATTGCAAAATTGTTCTCAGTGAAACAGTCGGCCCACAACATAATCCACTGGTTGTCAAAATCAGCTGCAAGCAGTGGTAAGAGAAGGCACTGAGGTCAATAGAAACCAGCCTGAAAACATAGAAGTTGACTGGAGGAAAAGCACAACAGTTCAAAGAATTGATCAGGGTTCTAGCACATCAAGAATATGAGGAAATAAGAGGAGCAGAAGACAAATAGCACCACCTCAAACCAGAATGTGTGAGGACTACAGAAGAGATATGTGGCTGTGCCAGGTATGGAAATAAGGCACATAAGGAAAGCTGGTGGTGGAATGCAGAAGTCCAGGAAGTCATAAAAAGAAAGGAAGAAAAACTAGGAGATACAAAAGATGGACCAGGCTAAGAAGGAATACAGGTTGGTTAACAAAGAAGCCAAAATAGGAGAGTCAATAGCAAAAAATAAAGCATTGGAGGCACTCTACCAACTTGTGGAATATGACTCAGTTGGTGGAACAAGGACATTACATCAGGTTGCAAGACAAAGACAGAAATATAAAGAAGGTAGTCAACCACCCTTCATAAGGGATGTTAACAGCTTCAAGTATCTGGGAGGGGTGGCTGAGGAGGTAAGAAGTGTGAATGAGGAGGTCAAAGACAGAATCAGAGGGGCTGCAGCCAACTGGCACTGAGTGTTAGGTGTAGTATATGACAGAAAAATGCCAAAGAAGGTGATATGTAAGGTATACAAAACAGTGGTGCAACCAATACTACTGTATGGTAAAGAAACCTGGGCAGTAAAAGCAGAACAGTTGAGGAAGCTAGAGGTGATGGAGATAAATTGTCTGAGATGGGTGGTAAGATGCACACTGTATGACAGACGAAGACATGAGGACTTAAGAGCAGAAGCAAAAGTAGCTCTAATTGAAGAAAAGGTCAAAGGGGACAGATTACAGTGGTTTGGGCTCATGTGCAGAAAAACAGAGGACAATATAGTGAAGAAGATTTGGTTCAGACAGGAAGAAGGCAAGAAAAGAATGGGGCACCCAGCAAAGAGGTGGATGGATTGTGTGATAGAAGACCTGCAACAGTCAGGCATGAGTCTCAAAGAAGGCAGGTGTTTTGCATTGAATCAAGAGAGATGGCAACATCATTGTCAAATCATATGTATAGCTGGGAAATTTGAGGTATATCTTTACCAAGTCTAAAACTTTATTCAATTTCATCAGTTATTACAACAATTGTTTATCTTATAGATGGAGAATATTTTGCAAAATGGAAAGAAATTATATTAAATCTATTCAAAAATACCAAAAATAAAGGTAATAACCATCTATCACAGTTAATAAATAATTCATTTATATGGAACTTGAGTGATTACTTTTCCAATTATTCCACTCGAATGTTTAAATCTACTTATATAACATTAATTCTAAAGGCCTTTAAAAGCTATATATTTAGGTTTAAAATATTTGAGAATTGGTTGTTTCTCATCTTTTTTATTGCCTATACACAAGGGATAATTCTCTCTGCAAATTATTCTAAAATGTTGCTATTTAAGCAAAAACGATTAATGTTTTGGCATCAAATGCTAAATAAAAATGAAGCAAAATCTATTAATGCTCTTGTAGATGAATATAATCTTAACACTTTGGTCAGATTTGCAAGAGTTTAGAAAATATATTCTAGATAAGCTAGTTTTAATCCCTTCAAATGCTAAGAATTCAATTCCCAGACTTATTCAATATTTGATTTTATATACTTATAATACTTTACCAGTTAAAATAGTATATCATTTATTTATAGAGCAATTAAACAAGATCTAGATGTATATTCAGATAACTATTGGAATTCATTTTCTGTAATTAATAATTTTATTCGCTCAGAAAAAGACAAAGTTAATTTCCTTCAGTCAGCCAGCAAAACTACTTCTTCCATTAAATGGAGAATCTTCACATGGAGATTTTTACATAAATCTTTTTTCACTCCACAGAAAATAAATAAGATAACTAAACAAGATATTGTTTGCTGGAGATGTAATGCAGAAACAAACGCTGATTGGAACTATATATTTTATGACTGCACTATTAAAGAAATTTTAGGAAGAAGTTAATATTTTCTTACAGGCAATTTTTACAGACAATTTTGTGCTTACAAAATGACTTGTATTACTCAATATGCCTGTTCCAGACTGAGTAAACAAAAACAAACATTCTTTGCTCTGGTCTATACTGTCCATTGTCAGGAAAACAATTACAAAAAAACTGGAATTCCTCATCTGTTCCGTCATCTAAAGAGTTTAAAGGTTTTCTCTTGGAAATATCTAAGTTAGAAATGTTAATTATCAAATCTAAATCTATGAGGAATACAAATTTATATTACAAATGGGATAATATACATGAATTATTAGTTAAAGAACTGGACAAATGATTAATACAGTAATCTTTCATTTTTTTATCCTTTATTCTTTATTTTTATTTTCTTCTGCAAAAATTAACTTAATTGATCTTGTTGTTTGCTATATAGTAAACATCATTATATATAGTTTTCAGTGTTATTATAGTTATTGTATTAACATTTTCTTTTTTAATATTGTACTTTAAAAATTCAACTTATTCAATCTTTTTTAAAATATCTGTTCATTAAATTAATGTTTTCAATAAAGCTGTTTAAAAAAAAAAGAGAGATGACAACATGACATATCACCCTGACTCCAATTAGAAAATGAGTGTTCAGACATCAGTTCATTTCTATGTAAATTATTGCCTTTTTTATTATGCAATATACATAACAATACCAGTGAAGTACCATAACTGTGCACTGCCTGCAGTGTATGTAATACACTCTACTGTAGCTGCTTTCCTTGGTAACAGTTATCTCACTTCTCAACTTTATATATTGTTTACAAAATTCAGCCATTTTGTTACACTGTAGTTTTGGCTTTCTCATCTTCTTTTGTCAGGCTTTAGTTTTTTAATCATATAGACTTGTCCCTGAGTGGCCATGATAACTTCTGTACTGATCAATAATTATAATTTATAGTTTGTATACTAACCTATTAATATATAATTTCACTTTCCTCTTTAAGCTCCAACTGCCTCTTAGTTCATGTACTTCAAGTTGCCCTTGCCTTGTATTGTGCTGTTCATCAATGCTGGCTTATTGAGGTTTGGCTTATTTGCATTCATTATACAGCAAAACAGCATCTGCACAGAATTGTAGCTTGGTTATCTGGTGCCCTGTGCAGTCCCTTGAACTGGAACTCACCTCAACTCAAAGATGAAGACCAAAAAAAGTTGAAACTGTAGCAAACCACTTCCTACAAATATAACAAACAGATTGCTAAAGTTAAATTATCGCACAGCTGTGACCACAAAAGAACTATCAACATTAATTTCTAACTGGCAGTAGTGGACTCTTTTACCATCAGCACTGCCTTCATATTGCATTTCACCCAAGTTTTGTTGCTGTATCTGCAGGACCTTGCTTCACCCTTCTCTGTTTCTTAATATAGTTTATGTATTAGTATACTGTCCACTCCTTGCATATGCTTGAAGGAAACCATCTGTTGGCAAAGTTAATATATCGACGCACACATATTAAGTACAATAATCTCTTAGTAAGAAAAGTGAAACTTCAAACTAGCTATTCATACAACCCAGTATCTAAGCTAAAGAACCCCACCTTACAGGATGGGGACATCCACCCTAATCCCAGCCCAACCAATGCCTCTACAGTAAATATTCACTGCACCACACCCTCAAACCTTCCAACCCAGACCAAACTCACCAACTCTTTATTAATAGGACATCTCAATATCCGCAGTATTAACAACAAAGTTGCCCAACTCCATGCCCTCCATGATATTCACTCCTTTGACATCTTCTGCCTTACAGAAACTTGATTAAAACCTGGAACTAAGGATAATGAAATTATCCCCCCATGCTATAACATATTGAGACAAGACTGCTTAAAATGTAATGGAGGGGGAGTAGCACTCCTATATAAAAAGGGCCTACAGATCTCCTCTATAACTTATAACCCACCTCTGGACAGTAAGGCTGGTCAACATCTCCAGATTTCAAATCAACCCTAACAAATCCCTTTATGTCATCTGTATCTACCCCCCCCCGGCAATAACAGCAATATAATAGAAGATATTCTTAGCTGGGTGTCCTCAACTTACCCACAAGAAACAATAATACTAGGTGACTTTAACACTGACTGGAAAACTGTCAATACTAAAAATCCTTCCTCACATATTAATCTTTATGGCTTTATTCAAACTATCACCTCAACAACCAGAATTAACAAACCAACCAAAAAAGAGAGCACCTTAGATTGGATACTTATTAATAAACATCCACAAACTTACAATGTAGGAACACTACCAGATAAAGTGATCATACTCTAACTTACATTATAAGACAAAATAATGATATTTCTAACACCCCTACTTATAGGATCTCACAAACCAAGAAACACTTTAACCCTGTACTATTCCAAAATGAGCTAAATGCCTGTGACTGGAAACCTCTAAAAATTCTTCCACTTGATGAGGCTGTTAAATATTTTAACTCTAAATTTCTAGCAATCCTTGATGAGCACGCACCTAAACAATCTATTAGAATGAAATCCAAACCAGCCCCCTGGCTTTCAAAAGAAACCAGACAGAAAATTCTACATAGGAACAAATCATGGGCTAAGTGGAGAGATAACAGAACTTCCCCTGAACAACAAACTTTCAGACAAATAAGAAATATAACAAAAAAAGCCATACTCACCGACAAAAAGAACTGCTATTGTAAACTACAGCAAATGCAACAAAATAATCCACAGAAATTTTGGACTAGCTTAAATAGACTCCTTCACCCTGGCTACTCTAGCACACCATCCCCTCAAGATGCTGATCATAATACCCCACAACAAACAGCCAACAACTTCAACACCTACTTCACAGAGACCATACAATATATATGTATGTATATATATATATATATATATATATATATATATATATATATATATATATATATATATATGTATGTATATATATATATATATATATATATATATATATATATATATATATATATAAGCCAGTCAGCTTTCCACTGACAACACAAGGCTACCTACCTCTATACCTGGATCTTTACCAACATTCCAATTTCAACCTATCTCTTCCACTCTCATCTACAAAATCATACTAAACCTTAAGCCTTGTACTCCTTCAGCCGACCATTTACCTTCTGAATATTTGCAAAAAGCAGCCAAAGTAGTTGCCTTTCCTATATCCATCCTGATAAACAGAACCATTAATGAGGGAATCATCCCAGACATCTGGAAAATCTCTCACATTATCCCCCTACATAAAGGTGGTAAATCTAACGATTACTCTAACTATAGGCTGATAGCTCTACTATCACCCTTAGCAAAATCATGGAAAAATGCATTCACCACCAGCTATTAGACCACTTAACTAAACACAACATACTGGCTAACTGCCAGCATTGCGTTAGGTCATTTCATAGTACCACCACCGCTCTCCTATCTTTCACCAACTCCATTAATAAGAACCATAATAACAACATCTTCTCTTCTGCTCTCTTCATTGACCTTTCAAAGGCTTTTGATATGGTAAACCACCCCCTGCTTATAAATAATCTTGAATCTCTTTCTCTGGATACCCTAGCTATACGATGGTTTAAGAACTACCTCAACAATAGGCAACAGGCAGTTCTCTGGGAAAATAAACTATCATCCCACCTGCCAGCCACCCTTGGAGTCCCTCAGAGCTCCATTTTAGGACCTCTTCTTGTAGCAATCCCTCAAGCCACCTATATACAATATGCCGATGATTCTACGCTTATATGTTCTGCCAACTCCATTTCTGAACTACATTCACTAACTCAGAAAGTATTCAACTTAGTAGAAGTTTGGTTCTTGAAATGCTGCCTCCTTTTGAACGCCATAAAAACCAAGCTTATACTCTTTACACCTACCAGTAGGTCCTCTCCTATAGACTTCTCAGTCAAATCCAACAATGGCACCCTTATATTCCCCGACTCTACCACCAAACTGTTAGGAGTCACAATCGACAATGACCTTAACTTCAATAGCCATATAAATAACACCATACAAACAGTAAACAGAAAAATGGGCTCCTTATATAGAATCAAACCCTTCTTAACTCCAACAGCTAGAACCACTATTGCCCACACTCATTTAATCTCAACTCTTCTTTATGCCTCACCTATTTACACTAACATAAAAAAAAATAATCTTCTCAAACTAGCAAGCTCCTACAACAGTATTGCTAGATTTGCCACTGGTAATGCATTTCAAACTCACCACTGTCAGAATCTAAAGCAGCTAGATTGGCTTGAACTTCATAACATTCTGATTTTTTCCCAACTTACCATTGCCCATAAGATCTTTTACCAACCAAAAAATACTCCTATACTCTAACCTCATTACCCCCTATAATAATTTTAATTCCCTATGCTCTTCTAGCAAACGTCGTGCTAGCATAAGCAAGTCCAATAACTTGGCAGGTGACTCCCTTTTCTCCAATACTGCTGGAAAAAACTGGAACCTTCTACCAATAGATCTAACTCTACCACCTTCACTGTCACTCTTTAAGCAAAAGCTCAAAAGACACCTAAAAACACAATGGTTATGTCCTTGCAGTAACCCTGACTAATCTTCAACCTTTCCCTACTTCTCTCTTCACACTGCCTCTGGATACAAAATTTCACTCTGTGTGCCCTCTGTATGCAGTTACTGTTACTAGTAAGATTAATATAACTTCCAGTATTTATTTAACCTATCAATGAACTGTAAAGTACCTCATATATCATGTTGTAAGATGATTTATATTATCCTATATACTCATCCTTCTTAGTATCAGTACTTCTTCTAGACTCCTTTTTTGCATCCTAATTTCCTTTCTACTTTATTTGTTATATATCTGAATATGATATTTTGTGCTATGTTTGGAGCTTTTCTCCCCGGGCCTCTACTGAAAATGGAACTATATCCAGTTAGACTAGCCTGGTTAACAAATGTAAAATAATTATTCATCGGCTGAAAAACAACATATGAATTCCAACTTCTTGTCATTACTTTTTCATAGCTCTCATCCCATTAATTATTTCAACTTTTTCATCTGTAGTAGCTTGCATTTGATTCTAACAACCCCATAAAATCAAAGTTGCTGGTAGCATTTCTCCTCAAAACATCTTTCTGACATTTCCAACATTTAACATTGCTAGTAGAGAACATTAGGTATAATTGATACATGCCTCATATATATTTCTGCAAATATTTTTATAAAAATATTCCAAATCTCCTTGAATTAGTCACCTACCTGGGTAATTATCAAATAGAATACCAGGTACCGGGATTAGTCTTAATATATTACAATCCGTGCCTCAGCTGTAAAAATTTCCTCTGTCTATCTGCCTTTGCCTTTTACATAGCCTTATAGGCCCCACTATCCTGTATTTTCATCAGTGATACTTCCCTTATTGTCTCTAGAATCATGATGCCATTTTCAGTAAGTCAATAACTATTTGAAATGTTGGGAACCGTTAGAACAAGTCCTGAAATATGGAGACTGAATGGCCAAAAGGTCAGACTTATATATACTAAATCCAATATTCCTTTTTCTCCAAAGTATGTTCAGTAGTGCAGGGCAGGGCTTGCCCCCTGCAGAAAGAAGTTTAAAGAAAAGGAGCAATTTCCGAGATTCACTCTTCTCCTGGATTTTCTCTTTTTTTTTTTTTACTTGACTAGGGAGCCCAGTTCTTCCCAGTCTTTACTATTGCCTCATATTCCAACCTCAATATGCCACACAACACTTCTTAATGAAAGATCAAGTGCTTTGTGAACAAACTTCATAACTGCTGTCACAAATCATCTCAAATCCTCAGCCAACAACAATAGTTGTGGTTAAAAAAAAACAGTTCTCCAGGAGCAAAGACAACCTGCACTACTAGCATATCTTATTTGCCTTTGTGAAATGGCACTAATGTTTACATGCATAATGTCAACACCAAATGCACATTGACACTCTTCTATGCATGCAGTGAGAACAAACCTCGATGCAGGCAAAAACATTTAACCCGATCCTCACATTTGGGGGGGGGCTGTGCAGGGCTACACACCCCATGTTAAGTATATATACAAACTATTAGATTGCATAATTCTCAGGGAATTTGCAAGTTTGCCAACCCCATGAACTGTCCAATCTGCTAAATTTGTCAACAGGTTTTGAAAAACTGTTTAGCTGACCAAATTGTATCGACTAAACAGATGTCAATCAAACACCATTCAACAAAAGTAGTGAAATGCATATAAGGATATATATATATATATATATATATATATATATATATATATATATATATTTATACACACGAGTCTACTTCATTTGATCGAAAGACCATTTGACCTAAACCCATTTGATCGAAATTTCATTTGATCGAAAACCAGTATTCAACGCAAATAATAGGGATTTGTCCCCCTCCTCAATGTTGTGCGACCCTGGAGTTAGTATATATAGTTGGGGGGTGCCTATTTTTGTTTAAAATCTGAACTTTTTGTTTTATTTTCTTCTTTTAAAGTAAACTAGGTGGGGTGCTTTGCCCCCCCCACACCCCTCAATGTGGGGGGAATGCACCCTCCACACCCCCTCTAACTATATATACTAACTCCAGGGTCACATGTCATTGGGGAGGGGGACAAATCCTTGTTTTATGCCTCAAATACTGGTTTTCGATCAAAGGAAATTTCGATCAAATGGGTTTAAGTCAAATGGTCTTTCGATCAAATGAAGTAGACCCATATATATATATATATATATATATATATATATATATATATATATATATATCCCTATCAGTTGATTGAGTCTTTTTAAACTCGAACTACATGTGGTTGAGACCATATTATCGAGTTTTCAAAAACCTGAAGCTTTTGAATGGAGCTCAAGATACAGCAAGGACTGGGCGTTTACCCTTTTCCTCACTGTAGTGTGATTTTGGAGTTGATATATATAATTTCCAGGAGATATGGGGGGTGGAGAGGGGTTTCAGTGGTGGATCCAAAACAGATACAGATGGGGTGCTAATGGTGACCAAACATGAATGCCAACAATCATGCAGTCGCAGTTTTTAGTACAACTACCCCTCATTTCCTTTCATGTTCTGCATATTTAGAAGTGTACATATGAAACTGTGAACACTGAACTGCATAAAACAATTACATTTCATACAGATATTAAAAGTGCAAGAGTATTAGGTTTCCTGTGTTAGTCCAGTCTAATTACTCTTTCTTGCTGTGTGTGCCCTCCCACCAGCTCCCAATACCACCTGAATGATTTCTTTCTTGTGTTTTCACACTTTTTCTAAAGCTGATAACAAGACTAGCCAATAATGTACTGAAATAACTGAACTGGAGACCAGTGGGAATGCCAGACCCCAGAAGCCAAGGGGTTGTAGATGCTGTGAGGTTCATTTTAGAAATTTTTTCTCAACCTTTTGATTCACTGATCACCTGAACAAAAATCTTCACAAATGAATGTCTTATTGTTTTTCAATGGAGAAATAAGTTTTGTCCAAGACTTGATATTTAAATTTGACAAAAACAGTTTTCCAAAACAACTCAGAAAACAAATACTTATGAGGATACATAAAGCATACCTGGATATATAGCATGCATCTCTACTATCCAAAATAATAGCCACTTCCTACACACTCCTCTGGTGTTCCACTTGGAATTAAGTGAAAGAAGAAATAGCCACAAATATATTTTTCAAGTTGCTGCTGCTATCATATGTATCTATATCATGCCTCCTCACCCCTATCTCCAAGGAATGCAACCATCTTCTGTTTACACTTCTGCTGTGAGAGTGGGACAAAATTGAACATAAAAAATGCCACAATGGCACATTTCAACTTGACACTGTGATTGTCTGATGCCAGGAATACACAGCATGCCTCCCTAGACAGACACTTGCATATATGTCATTGTAAAGTGAAAAATAAACACAGAAATGCAGTCTAATGGTAAAATATCTCCAGACAAACTTTGCTGAATTTTTGTGCAAACCTATCAGATCACATTTTGAAGAAAGTTAAAGAAATAATGTCCATACTGCCCCCATTCCCCACATGCAAGCTTCTGTGTACACCTCTGAACAGGGTCATTTTAAAACTAAGTGAGACCAAGGGCAGATGTTTGAAGATATGTCCCCTCCACTAGGCCTGTATCAGCTGGGGATGTGCGGGCTGGCAGACCTCTAGAATGTCTTATCTGTTTGCTCTGTGATACAGTTTTTTCTTTATTTTTGAAAGACAATTACTTGTTAACATTTTTCATTTTTTTAAATGCAATTCAGAAGAGTTGTCTATGTCCCACCAAAATTGTGCATGTCCACAGATAAAACTGGTGGTGTTCAAACAAACATACACATAGATACAGGCAGAAACACAAAAACAAACACACACACACACACACACACACACACACACACACACCACATCAATTACAACCACTTGTATGACTATATGAGCTTTAGATACTTGTACAAAAGAATAAATGTGTAAATAATGCCCCAAAAATGTATGTGAGCCTGCTGCTGTTAGAACAATACAGGGTAACCCACTGTATACTCTGTGATGCCCCACCACTGGCCTAGTAATCAAGAAACCTCAATCCTCCCCGCTGGCAACAGTCGGGATGTACACACTGAGAGGATGATAGGTACACACACAGTATTTCCAGATGCAGCTCTCTGCATCACGTGCAGTTTCCCTTAAGAGCACACAGAGACCACAGTCAGTCTGGAGTTGGTTTCTCTCTCTTTCTCCAGATCCCCAGTAAGACTCCCCACTGGCACAGCTATAGAGTTGAAATCTGAGCTGAGTGACCAAGCAAACACTTCCAGCACACTCTCTGTCCAGCCAGTGCTTCATGTCTCTGCCCAAGTAGCTGACACACACACTCTTTGGGGTTTGATTTATACACACACATACACCTGGGAAAGGCTGGCACATGTTTACTAGCTATGCCCCCTTCTGCCCAGACAAAAGGTCTCCAATCTTACTGTGTAATGTTACTATCAATACAAATGGTAATTTAACCAAGAGCAAGCCTATTGGGAGTGGCCCACAGTGGTCACCAAATAAGTATGCAAGCACTCTCAGAGCTTAAATATGTCTCACAAATATCAGCCACAATGATAGGTTTAAATACATTTAATAATAATTAATAAAAGAACAAGAAAATACTCAGTAAATAATCACAGCTACATCAGAGTTCAAAATCACAGGAAATACTTCAACATTGCAGGATAGTCTCAAATAAATACAGAAAACATCTAAGCTATACTTCACTAATTTCCTGATCGAATATAAGAGAATTACTATACCCTAGTTAACTTACTTTTAGAGCAAGGCAAGTGTGGTGAATGGATCTTGTAGCTGATGTTGCTGTCAGGTCAAAGACAAATACAGAATACTCTATCTCTCTCAGAGAGTTCTCAAATTAATATCTCAAATATGACTGCTGCGGTGCTTGCAGGATAACAACACTTCTTGTCATCTGACTTTAGTTCCCAAGCTAAACCTTGATTGCTAGAAACTGCCAGCCATTAGCATCTATGTGTGAAAATACATAGCCCTCAGATCTTTGCAGCTGCTGGAAGACATAAAACAATAAAACACAAAACAATGCAGAAGCCTCCCTAGTTTTAGACATCCTGTCTCCTTGCTACACTGAAACCATCTTTTATGAAGCAGTTATAAAATAATGTAATTTCAACTATATTTCTGAAGTTTTGCAAGTTAACTTTCTCTGTTCTAGTTTCCACTATTAAAATATCTACATTTACACAATTATAATAGTGTACATACATTTCTATTATTTTCCAACAGGGAACACCATGGATACATCTTTAAGCTCAATACTTTACAGACCCTTTCAACACACACTTCTGTACCAGCAGTTTGATATACAGACAACATACAGTTCTAATACATTTGTAACACAAGCATACAAATCATGTTGATATTCACAAACAGCATATAATTATTTACAAAATTCCAGATAGCTATGCTGGCATTATCTCCTTTTGTGACATACTCCTCTTTCCTCTTAGCCACTAAGCTCAAGAATCAGAGGCATAAACAAAAACAATGGGTGAATAAAGGTCTAAAAATAAGGAAAACCCTTAAAAACTGCACTTAGAAAGTTGCTAGAATAATTAACTTAACATACATTTTCTGAAGAATATGAAGTCTGAATCTCGGATTTCTATTATTTGGTTACTGCAGCACAAAAATCTTTGCCAGAGGAATAAAAAACACAAATTTTAAGAGAAATGGGAAAATACATACCTTACAAACTTGTTGTTTACTTGTAAAACCAATAATTATTTTTTCAGGCAAATGTATTGATGTTGTATTAGGTAAATTGTCTTTATGCTGAAATCACCTTGTACAAATTATTTTGGCACCCCAAATGACACAGAATGACTAATTTTATTTATTAAAAAAAATTGTCTAAAGGTCTTGCCATATTTATACTCATATCACTAGTTCCTCTGTACAATCACTATCATGCTAAACAACACATTGTATAAGTTGCATCCTGCAGAAATAATAAATAACCACCCTTTCTGGGAAAATCAAGTATTGCTTGTAAATAAATTCTTTATAAGACTCTGGTTATGGAAAATCATTCATTATGGGTTTATATAGCTTGTCTATGTAAACCATTCTTGAGTATTTTGTAAAATACACAAGATGTACATAGTTTGTCTTGATTACTTCACAAGACTGAAACACCACTGTACACATTCTCTCTCTCTCTCACTCTCTCACACACACACACACACACACACACACACACACACACACACACACACACTCCCTCTTCCTCAGATTACTTGTTTCTCCAAGAAGAAACAAAAAAGGAAAAATATAGTCGATGTTGAGTGAACTTCTCACATTCATTTATAGTGAAGCAACCAGCCTGACAAAACTGTAATGACCTGTAAATGAGCATAAAATCAGCAAAGAACCATCCCCCCTCTTCACCAACCACTGTCTGTTTACTGTCTGGTCAGTTTCATCTATTCTGTTTTAAAATACAGTTCTCCTTGTACATTTGAGACTGTAACACAATGCCATTAAAATGAATGAAGTAGACATCATATCATTAAACAAAAGAAGCTCTGCTATGCAAGATTAGTACTCTGAAACTGAAAGTAAGCCATTTAATTTAAGACATAAAAGAATGCTTGACCTCTGTGAGAAACGTTTTAAAGCACCACCTTATGGTATATCTCCTTGTTGGAACTCGTAACCTAATGTGCAATGATTCTCCATGCAAGTGAGGGAAAGAAACCATGTAAAACCAGAACTCTGTACTGCAGCTAGTGAGGGAGGGCACTAAGCATTTTAAATACATAATTTATTAATATCAGATCAATTCTCAGAAAACACAAGTGGAATGGAGACAGATCATTTCTTATCAGACAAGCAGAATGTTTGTTAGAGTCATCAGGGGGAGTGTCACGGTGTGGATTTTATAAAATTACTCGTGTTCTGTTTTACATGATGACACGAAGATGTCTTGCCTGAAGTCCAGAATGCCAGATAACATTTTTTTTTTTTTAATGCCGCTATGATGCTGAGCTAATATCTGCACAGTTTGCTAAATGATGTTCTATCAGAAGCAATGGCAAGGACTGGAGAAGGTACAACCTGTTAAAGTTATCATGTGACTCTGCAAACTTCAACAAAGCAAATTGCTGCTGAACTTCTGAGTCATCAAGATAAGGGCAAGAAGAAGACAAAACAAGTTAAAAACAGTTTTTTTTATTAAGCCTTTTTCCCATTAATTGACTTTATAACTTAAAAAATTGTCTTCCTGCCATCTCACTTAATAAGGCAACCTACAGACAGGACTGTATTTCGCAGCAGACTAAGTACATATCTACAGCAATGTAAAAAAAAAAAAAAACATCCGCTTGCACCCTATTTTAGAAAAAAATACATATCTGCATAAACTGTTTGCTTGTCACCCATGCAAGACAAATAATTAGGGGCATTTTCTGAAGTTGGGCAGCTGACGGTAATTAAAAAAAAAACTAGTTAACTTTCTTGCAAAGTGACACATATGCCTGCCTCTTACCAGAAGCTACCTCTCTGCCATTTTGCTGTCTTGTCTCCCTCTGCTCAACAAATTGTCTAACATCAGACACAAATGGCTGGAAAACAAAGGAGGACTGCATTTTTGTCAACTCTACAGTAGTTTCTAACTCCTGACTTGTGAGACTCCTGACTGAATGCGATTGGATGTGAGGATCAGCTGACAAGGGGATGATCTTCACAGTCCAATTACAATTCAAGTGCCACACTAAAGATTTTTATTAAAGAGGAAAACTAAAAGTAGACTCTACTGCCAAAAGTTGCATAGTTGATAGGAAGGCACTAATAGGGAAGCTTTAGCTCCCCTAGCTGCCCCAGTAAATCTGCCACTGGGTTTACCCCCCTGCAAGAATGTAAAAAAAGTAGATTTTTTTTTATGTTTGAGTTTTTGGAAACTCAATCATATGGTCTCTTTGATATTTTTTTGAGTTTCTGAAAACTTAATCATCTGATAGGGATCCATATATATTTATACACGCGCACACACACACACACACACACACACACACACACACAAACACACACACACACATATGTTTGTGTGTATATATATATATATATATATATATATGTGTGTGTGTGTGTGTGTGTGTGTGTGTGTGTGTGTGTGTGTGTATGTATATATATATATATATATATATATATATATATATATATATGGAGCTACATCTAATGGCCAAAATTACTTATAGCCAAAACTTAAATTGCCAAGACCAGTTTGCTGAAAGTGTTATTAGCCGAAAAATACACTTTGCCGAATGTCAAATTGCAGAATTGGAACTGTAAAGCAGTTCTGGCATGTTTAGTATTTGAAGAACACTGGTTTGCTCCAAATCGTACACCATACCTGCCTATATCATGGCGAATGTAGCATATGACTCACTCAGAACCTTAGAATGTGTATTCAGTAAGGAGAAACTCAGAGAGGTAGGGACATGCTCATTATTGAAGGATTCCTGTACCATCTGAACAAAAGTACAATGAGGAAATGTATCCTTTTCCCCACTGTAGTGCAATCTCAGAGTTAGTATATTTAAGTAGGCGAGTGTGGGGGGTTGCAGGGGGGGGCCCTGCACAATAGTGTTTAAACTATTTAATTTAAATAAAATGACAGTAAATGGATGCACAGGTTGGTGGTGTGTAGTGTCATGTTTGGCAGTTGTTGTTTCAGCAATATGAGATCAGCAAAATGTGGTTCAGCTGTTTGGGTTTTTGGCAGTTTCAAATTTCTGTTTACTGGTCTCGGTAAAGTGTAATTCAGTAGAATGTAATTTCAGCTATTAGATATAGATCCATATATATATATATATATATATATATATATATATATATATATATATATATATATATATATATATATATATATATATATATATGTGTGTGTGTGTGTGTGTGTGTGTGTGTGTGTGTCTATATATATATATATATATATATATATATATATATATAGTGATATATATATATATATATATATATATACACACAAACTCATACATATAAACACACACACACACACACACACACACACACACACACACACACACACACACTGAGATCGCTTATCTCAGAAAAAAGTAAATCCCCAGACTATCAGGATCTCCATTTTTTAATAATAATTCTACTGCTTGCATTTTAGTAATCATACATAAGAGTGTCAGTGACTAGTACACTGAGCTCAAGTCTGACACCTGTCTTGTACTGTATACTTTTTAAAAATCTGTGCCCATACCTGCCTGAATATCAAAGTTACTCCCGGAAGATTAACGTGCTCCTCCATTCATCCTTACCCTGGTACTCCAACTTACTATACATTATTAAGAACAGCAAATTCAAACAAGGTTTGATCTTCTAGTCACTGAATAATGATTTTAGTTCCAGCAGTTGCTTTATCACAAAAGCTGTTTTTTTCTTTTTTCTCTCACAGTGTAACTATCGCATACTTATCTTGATTGTTATTTGTGATTAATGTCACCTGCTTCCATATAAGCTTATATGGCTGCCCCATCAAGAGATATAAAATTTTCACTTGAACAGCCACAAAATATGGTATGATCAGACCTCCCACTCCTTGTTTTAATTTTTTTTGCAACACAATTTAGATTTTCTAAAATCCAGTACATAACCCATTATCATATTCTTAATATATCTCAAAAATATGCTTGGAACACTCCCTGGAAAAGCTTAATAGTCATACAATAAAAGTGGCATCAGCAAACAAAAAAAAAAGAAAGAAAAAAAAAGAAAGAAAAAGTGAACTGACTGTACTCTGAGCCAGTTCCAGACCAAGAAGTTTCCATATCCTAAAATCAAATTGTTAACTTCTTCTCAGCCTCTTCATGCATTTTATTTACTTAACCCCAAAATACAACACCTATACATACACTGAAATACTTCATATGAAGAAATTCCCTTAAACAGTCTTATTGACTCCTAAGGCTATTAAAAGGTACATAATTCACTGTATCAGGTCTTTCCTTAGTTAGCCAGGCAATTTATATTCAGACCTTTATACAAAGGTAGCATGAGACCTGGTTAATATATCAAACCATTATCCCCAACGTGGGAAATCATGATTTTTTCATTCTCCTTCCTTTACTAATGTAGCAAGAATAGAGAAAAAAAAAAACAAACAAACAAAAAAAAAAGACTTCAAATGGGATACAATCAAATCTGATCCAGAACTGACCATATATGGCCTATCTACCCTTCCCCTCCAGAATAACAAGTCAACTACTGCAGGTTATTTTTAAAAATTGCTGTATTTGGTCTTCACAGATGGATGAGCATTCTTGCAGTCAAATCTTAATTGTTTTACAGTGAGCTCTACCATGGTTATAAGGGCTTTGAGAGGGGAAGGGGTCAGAACAGTCATATGTTTTAATTGGTGGTGGTAAAATCCACCTAATTTGAATATGTCAAAATTGTGAAGTGGGGGATGTTTTTAATTGGTGGAGGAAAAACATACCTATTTCAAATATGACCAAATGTCTACCAATAGGGTGAAGGATCCACAATGGGAAACCCTCTCCATCCTCTTACAGTGCTTGTGTTATATAACAATATCAGTTAACTATATTCAAGATAAGTCCATTAGTGACTCAGTCTGTTCAAGCAAGATAATTACTTATTTAAACACAACCATGTGTTACTGCTTTAATTAAACAAACTGTTCTGCTTGAGATGTCAAGGATTCCCTAACATTTTAACATTTTAAAAATGCTTTCACCATATGGATTCTTCAAATTCATCTGAGAAATAAACATAGCAGTGTAAGTGTTTAAATGTTAACCTGTTTAATCAGGCCTTTTTGTAGATTTCCATGCCGATCATCTTGTTTTCAATAAAACAGACTGTGATTTAGTGTTATTAGTATTAAAACACATTTGACAGAAAGGCAAGTATTGAGTCCAGGTAGTTTACCAGCATTTAGTTTGATGATCCAGTGGTGCTCCATCTTCTCTAAAGTAGTGTTATGTTGCCTTCAAGACAATCCATCTCTAGTTTATCCAGTACTTGAAAGCTGAATCTTCCATGTCCAGTGTTTTCCAGGTGGTGCTTTGCCAGTAGATTATTGAACACTTTAAGTTTTATGTTTGATAAATGGTGGGTCATTCTGACCTTTAGTTTAATATTTTTGGCCACACAGAAACTTCACAACAGAAACATTGGGCACTGTGTATGACAAGCTGAGTGTTACTATCAAACCCTTGAGACTCTGCTAAGTCTTGCTGGAGTTGTGGCAATAGAAATGGTCAGAGTTACTCAGATATTTGCAAAAGGTACAAAAGGGTGGTCCACATGGTTCCAGTATTTTTTCCTTGGTTTTGCCTTTTCTCTCAACCCAGTTGCTCATATTTGTTGCTCTTCTAAATACAAAAGAAGGCCCAGGTTCAAATATTTTTTCCAGCAGTTTGCTCTCGAAAATGATGATCCATGAGTTCCAGCCAGAATGCTGGCAGGCTAGCAGCAATGTTTTTGAGCTCTGCTATTTTGCTTATTTTCTAACAGGAAATTATATTTCTAAATTATCCTGCTTGAGTGTTTTAACTAAGATTCAATACTTTGAACTGTGCAGAAGGATAACATCAAAACAATATTCAAATATTCCAATATTTTCTTGTCAAAAATTTGCTTAGAAAATTTCTTCATATACAAAATGAATCACACAAAAATAAGTTCTCGGGATTCACACTTGAAAAAGGAATTTCAGATGGTCTTGACTAATACCCAGGAACTTTCATTGAAAATGGATAAAATGGACAATAAGTTAGATATTTTTAAAGAAAATTGCTCAAAACAAATAGAGGAAATACATGAGTCTCTTAATCAGCAGAAAATGCAAATATCAGGGATGAAAGATGTAAATGGCATGGAAGGAAGAGGAATAAGAAGAAAACAACACTGAATTCCTATTAAAACAAAATACTCTACTTTTGAGTAAAATAGATGACCTAAAGAATAGATCCATTAGATACAAGATCTGCATTTGTGGTTTGCCTGAGAAGATAGAAGGGGGATGTATGACAAACTTAACATCCTGACTTCTTAAAATCCTTGACCTACCAGAAGCTATGTGTTATGGCATCGAGAGAACACACAGGTCTCTGGTTTTCTCTTCGACTAAAAATAACTCATTTCCAAGATCTACCATTGTAAGGTTTTTCCTCTTCATAGGACAAGGAATTAATTCTCAGAACAGCTTGGTCAAAATGTCCTATCAAACTGGATAATAAAATAATATGATTTGACAATGAATACTCTTCTACAGTGATATCCAAAAGGAAATGTTTTCTACCCTTAATTAAAGAAGTCAAGACAAAACAAATAAAAGTCAACTTACTTTTTTGCTGCCAGACAAAGTATTTATTTCCAATGAAATCAAAATATTTGAAGATTTAGACACTGCAATGTCTTTTTTGATATCAAAAAAGAAAACATAAGATGTGGATTGGAAAATAGTTCCCTGAAATGGCAAGCTGAAAGAAATGGTATGGAAACTAATGAGAAGAAGAAAAAACTGAAGGAAAGGTGATTCTCTGTTTAATATTATTACTATTTTATTTAACAAGTAGTCTTGTCACTGATTTCCATAATAATTTTCCTATGTCTCTCTTAAACTTTCTGAGAGAGAAGCCTGGATACATTTAATTAATTATCTTTTATTTGTATTTGCTTAGTTATACTTATTTTCTATTCTGATACTTAATTACTATTTATATATCTTAATTGGTTCCGGTATATAAAATCTTTCTTTGGTAATTATGCTTATTTGTAATAATTTTTTTTTATTATTTCACCTATTATACCTTGGTGGTGATGTAGGTAGGTTTTTCATGCTTATATTTCTATATAAAATCACTATTTTATCTCAATTAACGTTGTGAGACATTAATTATTTTGAGTACTTTTTTTTTCTTTTTTTACTTCTCACTTTAATATTTAAAGTTCATTCATGCAATCTTTGAAAACTTTTGTTATGTTGTGTGCATTTGATGCTGGGTTACTGAGATGTCTATTTATACAAGGATTGGATGAAATACTTGATTATAATAGTGTTGTTTGTGTGTCCATGTGTTGGGTGTTTAGATCTGTTAACTAAAATTTAATCCTGTCATATATATATAGATCTTTGAAAAATGTTTTAATTTTGCCTTATATTTTTAGTTTGTTGCTTACAGAGTTGCAGTTGTCAGGTGAAGTAATGGTAAGTCTGATGATTTAATTTGGAATTAATGGACATTTGAGTTTTGGATTTTATGTACTTCTGAAGCTATATCATGGTGAAAGACTGTCTTTTTTGTAATGCTCTGGGAATACAGACACAAAGTTTTGGGTTTCTTTCTGTTTTTCATTGTATGTGCACTCTTTATCTGTATCTTAGTTTGGGTTGCTTGCATTATAGGACTCAAAGGTGTGCCAGTGTTGTAGTTTGATGTGGTATCTGTGTGGCTTGTATTTTTTTCGTCTGTTTTTGTTTATGCAAGCTGGGCATTCCTGGACTTGATGTTCAAGGTGAAGGTGATTTGTATTACTTGATGTGTGATTTGCATTGGGTTGATGGGGCTAAGGGAAGTTTGGGAGAGATGATTGGATTAACCAGTCTTGTATGCTCATTGGGTTATACTATAAGATTTAGACTGTAAAAGGCTGTTGTATATTTTTTGCAAACAGAAGCCACAATATGCATTGAAGTTAAACTGATGTATCTAAGCTCATGCAAATATTTCCTGACAGTTCTCTTTTTTGAAACTTTTCAAGCTTAACTAGGTTTCTCACGAAGTTCGCTTGATGCACTGTGCTTTTTTAAGGCTTTTCTACAGATGTATGAATTGTGTGTTAAAAGGAAGCATGTATGTTGTTGTACTGGGTGAAAGCTCAATAAGCAAATAAAAAATGACAGAAGCACAACCTCCAAACTTTAAATAAAAAGAAACATCCAGTACTGGATGTTTCTTTTTTATTTTTAATTAAAGGTTAAAAACTAAAGTTAAAATTAGGTTTTTAATTAAAGTTTGGTGGTTGTGCTTCTGTCGTTTTTTTATTTGATTATTTTTCAGTTACGATTGTTTTTTTTCCCTTTTAGTAGTGAAAGATCAATATGATTATAAAGTGCTTTTGAAATTAAAAGCACCCACTTCATTCACTACAACATAATAAGTAGTAAATTAATGATTTTTATGGACTGCAAAGACAATGGGTTATAGAAAGAAATCATTTGCTTTATGTGATAATAAAATAAGTTGCATGAGTAATTTTAAAAGGGAAAGATGCACACAGACAACACTCTGGATTCTCAAAAGCTTGCATGGCATGCATGATTAGTGTAAGAAGTAATGTTGGCAATATAGCGGCCGAGCAATCCACATATGTTCTCATTTGATGTGCACGAGCGTTCTTGCACTAGTCCTGCACGTTCCCAGCCCATGTATGCAAATTACCCCATTTGCAGGTGAAAACTATGCAAATGAGGTAAATCCACTATCCAGGAAGCTGGGATCAGGCTGTGCAGGACTAGCGTAACCTGCAGAAATGTACTCGGTTAGTAACTGAGTACTGGTCTGCAAAATCCAAAACGGAGACATGACAGCTCCAAATAAAGGCTGCATATCATGGAGGAAGCATGCAAATGGCTAAGTATAAAGCCATTGGCATTGCAAATAATGCGAAATGTAAAAAATACAACTTTTACGTTATTTCCACTGATCACGGCTGTTTAAGAATTGGGCAGCGGCGCGCAAATGGGATCGGTGGGAAAATAAGAAAATAAACCTAAAACAAGCAGTCTAACTAAAATCAGTATTCAGCCATGCAAGTCAATGGCAGGCAAAAGACAACCTGGCCAGTGAATAGTGGTTGCTAACAGGGTGGGCACAGTGTGACACATGTAACTATGCATTAGCAGGCAATCCTATGCAAATGAGGGGAAGGACAGTAAATCCCAGTTTTCCCCAGCATGTGAGGCAGGTCTCAACAGTGTAAGAGTATGAATAGCTGAGTGCAAGACTAGGAGGTAGGTGACATCATGGGTGGGTGTTTCAGGCATATTGTAAGTGGATTGGAGCCTTGTGGCTCAGGTATGCTCCTAGCTTAGAACAGCTAAGCTAGGGGTATGTGTAAGCCTTCCTAGCACTCTTTACAAAGTGTAAGCAGGTGTGCGTACCACACACCAGGTATTACAGGAAGAAAAAAGAAGTTAAACCAGGAAATAGCAGCAGTGTGCACATCTGAGTACACTGCGCAGTGCAGCCCCGGTCCCAAACAGAAGGGCAATGGGAAGGGAAAACAGCAGTAGGAAGGTAATCAAAGAGAACTAGGTTATCTGGCAGGTGAAATGTGCAGGCAGCAACCCAGCCCAGAACACTACTATAAACTAAGCAAACACCTTCCCCACTGTTTTTTCTCATACTCTACACCACTGGTGTATACAAGCATTTTAACAAACAAACCTACAAAATGAGAAGGGCTGCAGCAGGCAACATAGAACATGTGCAGGAGGCTGAGGGTGGTGAGGATGTGCATGCTGCCGAACAACCCACAGTGAGGAGATGAAAAAGAATGTACAGACCCAGGGTAACCTACCAGGGGCTACATGAGCTGGAGATAGTGGAGTGCCATAGGGTGAACAGAGACCTCCTACAGCAAGTAGTTGAGCTGTGCCGGCCACACCTGACACACCAAACTGACCAAGGGGAACCCATCCCAGTGGATACCAAGGTATATGTAGGCCTAAGTATACTAGCCACAGGTACCTCCCAAAGCACAACTGGGGATATCATGGGGATCTCACAGGCATCAGCATCCAGAGTATTCCACCAGTTCCTGGATGCCATGTCAGCACATGCCAGTGAGCATGTGTATTTCCTCAACAGCTGTGAGGTGTTGACCAGCAATATGCATCTCTTCCACCAAATAGCAGAATACGGGGTAGTGGGTGCTATAGACTGCATGCATATACACATCAAAGCAACTCCAGGTGAGCAGGGTAGAGCCTACATCAACCACATGGGCATCCCCTCCATCAATTGCCAGGTTGTATGTGATGCTCAGGGCATTATAATGAATGTGTGTGCTGGCTGCCCTGGAAGCTATGACAATTCCCACATATGGCATCTGATGCAGCTGTACTAGAGATTTGCCAATGGGGACATCCCCTATGGTCACCTAGTGAGGGATGCTGGGTACACACTGGAGTCGTGGCTGATGACGCCCATCAGAAATGCACACACACCTGAAGAATGCCATAATGAGGCATATGCACAGGCCAGACATATAATAGAGTGTGTGTTTGAGATGATCAGATCACGGTTCCAGTGTCTGGACATATCCTGTGGAGCCTTGCAGTATTCACCAGCTACATGTACCCAAATTGTTTGGTATGTGCTATGCTACACACTATGACCCTGCAGAAACAGCTGCAGTAGAAACAGCATAGGGCAGGGCCACACTGCCCCCCCCCACCAATGCCAAGGCCTGCACAGGCACTGAGTGACCTGTAGGAGGAAGAACCTGAGCCTGCCCCAGTAGGCAGAAGGAGGTGTGCCCAGTATGCCCTGGCCTTGGCAAAGAGGCAATGCATAGCACATGCACTGACACAGTAGGGTCCCAGGGAATGACACCTCTCTCCGACTCGCACATACAGTAAACGGTATGCTAAACATGACACCACCTGTGCTCAACCATATATAGGGAGTGTACTATGTGCATCCGACACAGGCAGCTCTCCAGCACCATCCGCAAGTCTGGCACACCATAAGGTAAGTCAGTCAACCTACCAATTGCCAAATGGAGTAGAATGTGTTGTCACCTGTAGCTATGGTATGGATGTGAGCATGCAAGGGCATTGGGTGGCTGAATGTTACAGCAGCAGACAGTAGACACCCATAGTTTCACCCTGACATGTGTAACACATACTGGAGTCACCATAGTAGCCAGTACTGCACAGGGTGACAAAAAGCACTGCAGGAAATGTGCTGAGTGAAATGTGTGTCCATATTGCCCACACATGCCAGTCAGGATGGTTCACATAACCAACAACAGTCACAGCCAGCAGGACAGGTGGAGACAAACCCAAACAGGGCCTGTGCCATGGTCCCAGAATGATGGCTATGGTTAACCCCACCCTGGGCCTACACAGACAGACCACAGCAGGGCAGGCAGTGGGATGTGAGTTCTGAAGGGTAGGACGTCAGGCAATAATATGTAGGGCAACCAAAGCCATGACCTGTAGTACACTGGTGTGCCTCTAATCAGCATGATAGTTAGCAATGCAGAATGAAATGGAGTACATGACATACCAGTACAGTCATAGCAAATTTGTACAAGTGTCACTTGTGCCCCCATCCTACATAGCAATGTAATAACAGTCAGGTGTGCCCCCCACTCCCATGTAGACATGTAGAAACAGTCAGGTGTGCCCCTACCCCCAATCCAGCATAAAAATGTAGTAACAGTCAGGTGTGCCCCCTCAAGCCTGTGTAGAAATTTAGTAACATGTATGAGTAGGTATAATACGAGTGGAGCAGAGATACCCAGAGGTGGCCAAGGTAGTAGGATAGGTTGTAACATTTGCACAGTATGCAGGTCTGTGTGTGTTAGGATGGTGTATGTGTCATATTGTGTGAGAGTGGTCAGTATGTATGCATGTTGAGGTAAGACCTGGTGGCCATTGCCCACTACTGCTGATGACAGGGACAAGCCCTCATAACTGCCATGCCAAAGGCAATCCCCACCAGTATAACACTTGCTAGCAGTCAGCCATGGTAAATGTATGGTGGTAATATATGTCACCATCTGAAAGACTGACATGGCATGGCTGTTGGGCTAGATGTACAAGCAGTACACAGGGGAAAGTACCCCAGACATACAGTATATATTGTGTCACTGTGAAATAGAGACACCCTTGGAATTGTACATACAGGTATGCATCACAGTAACTGGTCCTGTAGTAGGGGATACCAGTGATGTCTGCCCGAACACTTGCAGATCACAAAGGAGGTAGGACTGATGTATTGGGAAACAGCTGATGTACCTGCACATGCTAGCATAACTGGAATGTACCATGCATATCTGTGTGTCAGATGCAAGTAGTGTCCATAGCACACATGCACCCAGCTCACGCAAACACCACCCACAGGTACCTCTCCAGTCATATCCCTGCTGTGGGGAATGGGTACATTATGACCCCACCTGTATATGGCAATAGTGGAAGAATGCAGCATGCAGTGCAGGTGTCCCATGCAGGTGCATCCCTAGCTCTATGTAGCACCCTGCCAGCATCCACACCACCTGATCAAGACTGATAGAAGGTATTTGCATGAATTCCTATCACACCTGCCCTGTCACCCCAGGGAATATACAGTATGGTGGTCTGAGATTGTTGGCCTGACAGAATGCAAAGGCCTGCCACATGTGGCCTGCAGCCACACCTAATGCCCCACAGGCCTCTGCCAAAGGCCTGTGTCTCACACATACTGCAAATGCATGTTATGTCATGGACACCCAAATAACAACATAACACACTCCACATAAACCATTTTCAAGGCCATGTGGGCAAACTGCAGTAACATGTCCACCATGTCCCACTACATGAACTGTGGACCAACATTAACACACACCTGTGATTGGGTGTTACCCTTAGGGGAAAGTATCAGAGAATGTATGCATAATGTATGGAAGAGGTTAGAATAACAGAGGGGGGTGGGAGCATGGGTAGCATGGAATGTGCAGGGTCTGACACCAAGCTGTGTGCACACACTATCCCTGGCTGCAAACACATAAATGGGTGGCTACACACCTGCCTGTAAACCACAATAGGGTTAATGTCCTGACCCACGGCCCCTGCCTCTAGGTAACCTGCGCAAATCTGTACAACTGTGAGGCATTGCCACAGCAAGATAAGCCCATACTGTCATGTCAATAGGTTTACAAGTATGGGATCCTTTGCCAGGACTGTACCAAGGTGCTGAACCAGATACACAGACACAGCAGCAAGTGTCTGCAGCTCCCCCTCCAGAATGGCATAACTTACCATGAATACGTAGGTGTCTGCCCACAATACCGGACATAGCTGCAGTCACCCATGTCCCCCAAGACATGACTGTGAGCAAGAATGTCCACCTGACAGTACATGAAGACAGAAAACATCACTGTGTATAACAATACACATGTCTGAATATCTCTGCTAACAGCAATACCAAGCAGCAGAAACAGCACAGACC
Source organism: Protopterus annectens (assembly GCF_019279795.1). NCBI lineage: Eukaryota > Metazoa > Chordata > Ceratodontiformes > Protopteridae > Protopterus > Protopterus annectens. The sequence continues at coordinate 803,429,647 of NC_056735.1, forward strand.
AGTCATCTACAGTACACACTATCCCCTGCACAGTTTGTCCCCATATTGCCAAATGATCAACAGATACCCTGCAGAAACACTTTGCTACCTGTAGGTGTACAACACAAAGGTCTGCACTGGAGTACAAACTACCTGGAATTGATCCACACATTCTATACAGAAGGGCATACTGAGCATGCTCTCACACTTAGAGAAATGAAGGTAATGTCAGTCAACAACATACTGAAAGGTCATACTGGGAATGCTCACACACCTAAACAAATGAAGCCCATGTCTGCAAACAACAGTGGAGCAGATATATCTGTCAGTCACAGATGTTAGTGCAGACACTCCTCAGTATGCACCACTCATGCTTTGCACACACAGTGGATAGGAATACAGGCATATATGTAAGGACAGCATGCTATAATAAGCCAAAGGTAGACATACATAGATGTGTGAAAGAGAGTGACTGTGATAAGGAGTCAACCATTATGAGGCTTGACCCACCCAGCACACAGCCAAATGGCTACAACCACATGAGGCTCAGATGTCACTCGCTGTAGACATTAACCACCGGTATCTGTCAGCATTACGGACTATGTGGTGCAAGTGCTAGCTGTGCAACATGACTGTACAAGTAAGTAGTCATCTAGCAGCTGTATACATGTACCTGTGGAGTATAATCCTGCTTGCGCCCGCATGTGGTGTGTCAACCTCAAGATGAATGGGTTATGGCCCATGCACACACACTGCCCTCCCCATAGCCCTACTATGAATATCCTGCTGAGGTCATCCACTTTGAAATACACCCTTGGGTAAAGTGTAGCCCATTAATCTCTGTAGCGTGTCCTGTAACTGCATACTACTGTAGTTTGATAAAGTAGCTAGGTAGGTGTTCTAACCACAGACTTGGCAACTGTGTGTGTGTGTTTGTGTGTGTGTGTGTGTGTGTGTGTGTGTGTGTGTGTGTGTGTGTGTGTGTGTGTGTGTGTGTGTGTGTGTGTGTGTGTGTGTGTGTATTAGTGTGCTTGTCTGTCTGTGTAGAGAGCAATGCTTTTTAGGGTAGTCACACTCCTTACAATTTATACACTTGACTTTGGGAAGGCTGCTGATGTCACCCACCTAGAAATACACCTCTGAGAAGATTGTAGCCCAGCAATATCTGTAGCACATCCTGTAACTGCGTACTGCTGGATTGTGATTTAGAACTGTGGTAGGGTTCCATCCCCACCCATGGCTGTTCTGGATGAGTTGTGTGTGTCAATGTCTGTATACGGAGCAATGCATTATAGGCTAGTCACATGCAGTACATTTCAAATGCCCCACATTGGCAATCCTGCTGATGCCATTCACTGTGAAATACAGCTTTGAGGAAGGAGTTCTCTAGAAATCCACGTGGTGCGTCCTTAAACAGCTCCATGCTGTAGTGTGGTATAAACCTCTGTCAGGGTTTCTATACCCACACATGTCGGTTGTGGATGCTTTGAGAGTGTCTCACTGTCTGCGTAGGGAGTAATGCATTTTAGGGTAGTCACCCACAGTACATTTCAAATGGCCTACTTTGGCAATCCTACTGATGTCATTCATTGTAAAATACACCTTTGGGGAAGGAGTATTTCAGTAATTTGCATGGTGCGCACTATAACTGCATAGTGCTGTGGTGTAATAAACTAGTTAGGTAGGGGTTCTACTCCCAGACATGACAGGTGTGTGTGTGTGTGTGTGCATGTGTGTGTGTTTGTAACTCCTATCCTGTGTAGAGATGGTTGTGAGCATGTGGCCAATGTGGAACGGGTTTTGCATATTTCTTATATGGTGGCTCTACTATATAACAGATGTGAAATTGCTGAAAGGCTGGGGTGTAATACCATACCCATACATGTGACATCTAGGTCAGGCAATCACCTTTATCAACCCCAGTATTACCCAGAGCACACCCTCAACCCATGTCTCATACACATACACATGCCTAAGCAACAGCCAATATGTGGGTAGTACACTGCATATTGGCCACTGATAGTAACTATGGAGTGATAGTAGTGGGCTACAGAGGGCATGTCACCCTGTCCATCTATCCAATATGCATGTACATGCTGACAGTGCACCTCCCCCATTTTCCCCAATAGACACCTGCCCCACCTGTGGTGCCATCACGTGTGTCCTTCAACAGACATACCATGCCTGACAACATGCCCTGTATGGACAGATGCCACTGACACCAGGGAATGATGTAAACATGCTATCAATGTAGGTGCAGAGTAAACCTGGTGCCCATTACTGGTCCTTGCCACAGGTGGTCAAGACTGGCACATATGATGGTAATCTGTGTACACAACATGGGCCAGACACCCCAGGTACAGTTCCACATGTCACTGTAAATGCATCTGGGAGGTGTGCACATCTCAGACACCGTCCATGTCATGGACTAAGAAACACATACATGGCAAGCGATGCAGAGCATTGGCCACACACTATAGTCACCCAGGTGACTGGATGGGGGATACAATACCCATCTGTGTGGCAAGTGCAGAAACTACAGCCCTGAGACACAATGCACACCATTGTCTTGCGGCCTGATGCCAAGGTATACCCATTGCCTACCCTTGTATAGCCTGCTGCCACAGCTGACCACCACACACCCATGCAAACATGCACCCATGCATGTCAGCACTGACACCCTGTGTGTTTGTCTGTGTGTTGTATGGCATGTATGTTCACATCCACACTCACTACAACCCTCATGGGCATACTGAAGCATGCTGTCTGATGTCAGACACCTCCTCATACCCTTTACCCATACAACCTCCTTATGACCTGTGTGGTGCATGTGATACCTACACAGTGATGTGTTGTGGCAAGCCCACTACTGAAGAGTTGTAGTCCTGGCCCTGCCAAGTGTGCCGATGTGTGCGTGTCCCTGTGAGAGTGTGGCTGTGTTGACGCGGGCACATGTCCATGTGGACAGGCATATGTACGTTACCTACCATATAGCTACCGTATCCCTGTTGCAGATGTCACTCACCATCACAGATATGTTCTGAGAGCTCCACAACAGGTAACCAATTTGGCACATCCAATAACTCCATCGAACTGTGATAGCAGTACATTTGATACCCTTTGCTGGTAGGTGTGTGACACAAACAAGCTGCACTTTTACTCTCCCACCCCTCCCTGACATGTCTTTGCCTTTGTCTGCCTCTCCCACTTCCTCTATGTTGGATGTGGAGACCTACACCTGCTTTGAGTAAGCAGCAGCATGTGTATTTTAAGTGATGCTCATGATCATCTGATGGCCACTGCATGAATCACAGCCCTCCCCTAGCTGATTGTATGAGGAACAGCTGTGGTAACATTCTCATAGCCAATTCCATGCAAACACACTCTGATATCTAGGAACATCATGTTGGTCACCACAATAAACAGAACATGCTGGAGGGATAAATTCCTATCTCAGAGACTTCCCATACTCTGGAACAAACTACTTAGATATCAAACAAAGCTCCTCGTTAGCACTCTTCAAGGAAAAATCTTAATGATTGGATGGGAGATAGGAAATTCACCCCGGGGATCACTTCTGTGGCTCTGCTTGACAGGGCACAGGAAAATAATTTTCTTGGGTTACAAAAGCCAGGGTACAATTTGGCTAGGCTTATATAGGCCCTAGGGCTAATAGCCTAGTACCTTCCTATGAACCTATGAACCTATGGTATTGGCCCTTGTCATTCACTCTGAGCAGGAACTAGATATTTGGTTGGCAACCAGCATCTGAGATGGATTGGGAATTTGCCTCTAACAACATACACTGTGGAAACAAGGCAACACACAGGAGGGGGATGTGCCTGACCTGCCTACAGACTGTAAGTACTGCTATACTGCATGTGCTGCACTGTTGTTTTAACAGTGTTTGTGTGAATATGTCTTTCCTACATGTCTCCATACCTGCTATGTCAGTTCCATGTTTATGTGGAATCCCCATCTGCAGGGTCATCTACAGACAGGGCGTGTTGTGCCATTAGTTTCATGTGTTACCAACTGAGCATCTATCTGTGGACTGCAGATGGTAGTGTGAAGATTGCAGTCTGTAGATGGTGAAAGCCTTGACAGTTACTGGAGTCTCATCCCTCATAGGACATATGTTGCGACAAATCCTGTTACAACAGTAAATGTATGAGGTTATCACAGCAACATGTCATTACTGGCCCTGTGCATCTGCTTCCAGCCACAACTCTGCTAATCTGTGTACATATGTAATGCATGATGTGGTACATATGTGCTGTACACCATAATTAGTGTCATCATATCCGCTAACACGCAAGTGAGATGTCAGACCGCTTCACATATTATGTACAGTAGGGGTTATATATGATGAGTTAACCTGGACATTCTGTGGATGTTTGTGCAGTCCTATGTGTGTGGGCATCAGTGTTACAGGCAGCAGATAGCAATACCTCTTACAGGAGAACTGGCACATTAAGGGCAGCTACATATTTTTAGGAGGTTTGAGAACTACAGAGTGTGAGTAGAGTTGTGTTATGCTTTGTATAGTACTGGTGTTACAGGGTGTGTGTGTGTGTACATACTACTTTACCTTGGAATGCAGTCTGTCTGCATAGCTCTCAACTGTGAACCTATCCTCTTGGTGGCCAGAGGTGTGCCTATCATGTGTTGTCTGTCCACCACACAGGTCCAGTGTCAGCTATTCCACTGGCAGTGTGTGTGTGTTGAGTGCTATCAGGACATGACCTACATATCAAGCTTTGCATATATGACATGCTGTGGGGGGATGCCCCATAGTGGGCTGTGAGTATATCACACTGACATTGCTGCCATCAGTCCACTTCTGTTGTATCCCCCACATATATGGTGGGGCTGGGGACATATATGTGTGGGTGTCACCTACACAATACACGTGTGCTCTTATGCACTCCAGAGGCCAGTGTATGTAACAGTGGTATATGGCCCTGTGTTATTGAGTCTGGGGGAGACCATAAATGACCTAGGCTGTTAAATATGTGGGGGTATCAGGGGTGAGCTGCCTTAAGGTATCTGGATGTAAAGTGCCATATACGTCATCTATATTTACATCACTTACATATATTCGGTTGCTGCAAGCGTACTGCCTCTTGCCAGACAGATTGTTCTGTTTGTCAGTATGCATGTGATGGTGTCAGTTATGCCTTGTTATGTCACAGTTACAACCCATTTGGTCACATGACGTCTTTACCACCCACTGATGTTGTACAAAGTGTAGAATACTAGGGACATTATGGAAAGTGAAATCGACGGTATTTACCAAATGTTTTTGAACAGAATTTATCCAAAAGTTATGTTAGACAATGTGGTAGGTTATGTTAAAAGCTGTTGGGGTAACAGATATACACCCTTATTAGGAAAAAATTTTTTAGACAACAATGTAAAGAAGGGTGGAGAAGTTAGTAGGACAGTATGTATCATCATGTTTAACCCTTACACTAATTTAGTGAAGGAGATTTTGAACAGACACTGGGAATTAATTAACACTTCGGAAGGTAGTAGTTCACTTTTAACGAGTAAGCCCATTACTGTTTGTAAAACTTCTTTTAATTTAAAAAGGATGTTAGAGGGTGGTCCTAAAACAAAATTTACACAGATTAAGAGTGGAACCAGTAAATGTGGTACTTGTAGCCAGTGCAAACATATTAATGAGAATAAGATTATTAAATTACATAATGTTTTTGAGAACAGTGTGTTATGGCAGAAAAAGGAACTGTAACACTCAAAGAGTAGTTTACATCGCTACCTGTTTACTTTGTCCTGCCTATTATATAGGCAAAACTGAAAGGAAACTAAAAACACGCATTTATGAACATTTATATAAGATAAAGAAAGGGGATAACAAAAATGCATTAAGCAAGCATGTGTTGGACAAAGGGGAAGATCATGTATTTAAATTTTCCATTATTGACCAAGTGGACACCTCTGCCTGTGGGGGTAATTGGAAAGTTTTCTTGGCATACAAGGAGAGTGAATGGCAAATTTTCTGTGACGCCACAACTATTCCCGGTCTTAATGAAAGTATTAGTGTAAAACCTTTTCTATTATTGGACCATGGTTAAAATGATGTACACAACATGTATTTTGTACATTGTCACATTTTATGCATTGTTATATTTTATATATTGTTATATATTGTTAAGGCCAAACTTTTTTAAGGTTAATATACCATAGATGTCAACGAACAGTTGACAAACCATATTTATTTAGTTTTTTGTATACCAATCAATCCAATATTGGTCAGTAGGAATTATATTATTTAATACACTATATTATATATAACCTACACACACACCTTGTGAATGTTTTCAACAATGAGGTTCATTGTTGATTTTATTCAGCAAAGTATTTTAAATATTTTTTAAATATATATGCATTGTTAAATTGTTGGGATTTTTTTCTATTTTTTTTTTTTTTTTCTATTTTTTCTATTTTTTTCTCTTTTCTTTTTCTTTTTCTTTTTTGGTGCCAAAACGGCTTTATAAGGTTCAATTAACTTGTAATTAATGGTTCTGAAGAAGTCTGTTTACATTCAGATGAAAGCGCTAAACCTTACAATCTGCTATTTTATGGATATTATGTCACAATAAATTGTTTTAATATATTTTATTCTGGTGGAACTTCTTATTGGTAGAACTTCACCCTGCTCGAGTAGTGGATTTGGTTTTCAGTCACCAGTGTCATTATATTGTGGTCTTCAGTGCTTTTGGGATCTGGATGTAAAGTGCCATATACGTCATCTATATTTACATCACTTACATATATTAGGTTGCTGCAAGCGTACTGCCTCTTGCCAGACAGATTGTTCTGTTTGTCAGTATGCATGTGATGGTGTCAGTTATGCCTTGTTATGTCACAGTTACAACCCATTTGGTCACATGACATCTTTACCACCCACTGATGTTGTACAAAGTGTAGATAGAGGCTGCTGAACTATATACCTGTATTACATACTGTTGATCGTTTGATATCCTGTGGCCCATTCTGTCCTTACTATTGTACAATGTTAAGGGCTTGGCCTGGACAGCAACAGTTGTGAACCTTTCCAGACTACTGTATTAGTATAACTGTTTCACAGTTGCATTCCTCTGCTTATATGGATGTCAGTGTCTGAACAGCTATATGACATGGCATGTAGAAGTGTAATAGTACACAATGAAAGGTATTACATTTATGCAAACCTGTGTGGGTGTTTTCCCTATGAACACTCTGTGGGTATAGGTTGCAGGCAACGATTGTCATTTGTATGGGTGGCCCATACAGTGTCCAGTTGTTCAGGAGTTAACTGTAGGCATAGTGGCTGTTCCATACTGTGTGCACCTTCTACATGTGTATCTTACTGTACATATATCTGCGTGTGTATGTGTAGTCACATGTATATCCATATATATGTATATCTATATATATATATATACACACACACACACACACACACACACACACACACACACACACACACACACACACACACACACATATAGATATGTTGTATCAGTGTAGATATTAATATATGCACACACAGATACATCTAGATGATGGTATACATTCTCTGTACAGTTGCATGACTGAAATGGATGCTATGTTTCAGATATTGCCCTGACTTTATACAGTTGTAGTGGCTTACTGTTAGACCATTGTAGCTGTGTTGTGGAGGGTCCTGGCATCAAGAACTGCATGTGCTGGATATTGGATTGCACAGCATATCTGTTACGGCTGTGGTGGGGGGGGAACATAGCAGTCATCACCAGGTACCCCTCATTTGAGCTCCCACCCCCATTAATTGTGCATAAGGACAGTTATTTTGCGGTGGAGGTTCCGGTTGTTATTCCTATTTGGTGCTGCAATTTACATATCAGTGGCTGTCAATTATGTTGCAGGGCTGAACAAGGGAGGTGGGATACAGGATAATTAAGGCACTTGTAAGCAGTTGTGAGCGTGTTTGAGTGACGGTAAGCATTGCCAACTGCAGGCAACATCCAGTTACAGCAGGTTATCCACAAAATTGCTACTTTGTGTACGCAGTGCTCACCGTCACGCAAACACAAACCTCCAGTTACATATGCCTACAGATAGTTTGCGTCAGATTTGCTGAGCCTGTAAACGTAAATTCACTTACTAGTGCTGACATATGCTTACAACAGCTTATTGCTGGTTAACCTAACTACTGCTTTATGCATTATGATACTGACAGCTCACATGTGCATTTCCTGCAGTACACCAGTTCATATGTGTGTGTGTGTGTGTGTGTGTGTGTGTGTGTGTGTGTGTGTGTGTGTGTATATATATATATATATATATATATATATATATATATATATATATATATATATATATATATGTGTGTGTGTGTGTGTTATTTCATGGCAGTACTCCAGTTCACATATATATATATATATATATATATATATATATATATATATATATATATATATATATTATTCCATATTCTGTGGGTTATGCAACATACATATTAACCATAACGTGGTTTGCCATGGGAAATGGTATGTCCCAGTACCTTCCCGGTGTCCCCCCCTTTCTCGCTGACATCAATGGGGTGGTTCATCCAACCCCAGCACGCCTCGGTCCATAATGTCATACCCATCACCCCCCCTACATTCCCCCTCCACATTAGTCCTCCTTCCTACAGATTTTATCCAAATCTAATCACACCACTACACATTGCCCACTCTCCACTTCTCGAGACCCTTTGCATATGTTGTCCCAACCCATGGATCTCCAGGCTTCCCACAGATTTAGTCCGCGAACATATTTTACCATCTTTGCTTACCTTTGAGGCATGGTATGTTACCGCGAGGACTCTTTTAAGCAGAAGTTTAGGGTTGTCCTGCCAGGGATGGACGTGTGTTTGTTTAAGAGTAGACTTAGCAGGTTGACACTGTTTCTCCCACTGGTAGTATCCTGCCAGTAGTCTGGGAGCCAGTGCTGTGCTACGCTTAGCGGTGCTTATTATTAGATTTGCATGATATTTGCCTTTTGGCATTGATTTCCCCTTCATCACTTGTTATATATGTGTCATGTATCCTTGAAACATGTGTACCTATACTGTATAGGGTCCTGGGAACCTCTACACTTAATTACAATAACACCTCACATCTGGACTTACTGCAGTACTCCAGTTCACATATGTAAGTGCTGTAGTCAGTTATGGCACATATGACTGTATACTAATGCCTTTCACTGGTTCCGTTTGGTTATACTATGGTGAGGACATATTTACTGCTATCCCATTCTTCTGTACTTCTGTTATGGCTTGGTGGATAGCTACTGGGACTATGGTGCCTAGGGTCCTGGGTTTGTGACCTGCATGGCTGTTTATTTTGTTGCTGGTCTGACAAAGGTCCATTGGATACAGAGTGATTAAGGCACGTTAAAGTAATTGTAAGGCCTTAGGCCACTTACTAGTGCATACATATGCTTACTTTGTTTATTTGTGCTTACACCTGCTTACTAGTGCCTTATTCCGTCTGACACTGATACATCACCTGTGCATTTCTTGTAGTACTCCAGTTCATATATATAAGCTATTTAGTGGGTCTTGCAACAAAAATATTGGTTATAACGTGCTTTGCCATGTAAAATACTCTGTGCTATACTGGGACTCGAACCGGGAATGCCTGCTCTTTGGTCGGATGCTCTACTCACTACACTATTACTGTTCTGCTGCATTTGCATATTTCTACCATAATGTAATACCCATGTTTCCTTCCCCTGGCCCCCAAGCTCCATGTACACAGCATTCATCCATTCTTCAGTTGCTTGACCAGCCTTACCACACCTCCACACATTTCCTTCTCTGCACGTGTCGGTATTCATCCATTATACTGTCTTGACCCAGGCTTCTGCAGGCTCTTCATCCGTTTAGTCCATGTACGTACGAGCCTTCCCTTGATCCTCCTCTGATATGGGTGGAAACATCTATGTGACTCACAATTTTTGGTTTGTCCCGCTAGGAATGGACATGTTGTTGTGTCAAGCATAGACTTAGCTGGTCTACACTGTTTTTCCCACTGGTAGCATCCTGCCAGAGATTTGAGAAGCAGTGGTTTGCTCACACTCCAGGCCAGCCTCATCTCCCGATTCCGTGGAACTGACTCCCCAGGTGTGACATTCTGTGCATAAAGCACGCCCACATACCCCATGGCGTGCACCATTTTTCATTATTCTCTCCAGTATTATGCAAGACTACTGTTCTCACAGTATGATTTGACAGGCACTGCTCTTTGATACACATAGACTGCTCGAAATACTGTGATTGAGCAATGTACATGTTTGCTGGTATTAATCTACATACATACATTTCCTATACTGTTGAATGACTGTGCTGGATGATATATTTGTGAAAACAGCAGCTGAATGTGTATCTGCCATGGCTTAGTGGTAACTCACTTGTGCAGGTTTGGGGGGGTTGCAACCTGGGAGTGCAGATTATTTTTTAATGGGCATGACAAGAGCTGTTGGCTACAGAGTGCCTAAGGCACTGTAGAGCAAGTGAAGGCTGGTATGTGCTAATTTGTGTGTGGCTCAGCATTGCTGACCTCTGGTTATGGTGTCTTACACTGAGTTGGCCTCTACATTGCTTAACTGGTGTGG
>NC_056735.1:803790272-803905272 GCF_019279795.1 Protopterus annectens
TGTTCATCATTGGTTTCCTGCCCCACCCAACACTGAACTTCTGTAAAACATGTTGCACAGCCCCACAATGCAACTCACCCTCCAGATGCAAATCTGCAAAAAAAGTCTCTGAAGTGTAATTTATTTTAGTTTCCTTTAAAAAGAAATCCATTGACCACCCCCTCCAACTGATGGTGTACCAGCCACTCATACATTCATACATTAGAGAACTAGATTAGAACTGCCGAAATTCATCCTATAAGTAAGTTAAGCTTCTGGTGTCAAAGGGGATCCAGTATCTGTCTGCCTGGGACGACATGATCAACAGACCAAAATGCTTTGCCAGAGATGGTCTGGACCTGTCACTCCTGGGATTCAGGTTACTGGCTAAGGCTCTTGCCACCCCTATAATGACTTTTATAGGCAAACTTCAAAGGACAAAACCACCACCATAACAGGTACAAGCATGCAAAATCTGAAGGTAATGATACTCAATGCTAGAAGTCTAAACCTCAAAATGTACTCTCTCGAGGCACTCCTAAAAATGGAGAACATTGATATCTGTGCAGTAACTGAGACCTGGTTCAAGGCTCCAGAGAGCATCCCTGCAATACCAGCCTATAACCCTTACCACACTTTTCGGCCACCAAACCAGGATCGAAACACTAAAGGTGGAGGAGTGTCCATATTCACCAAGGATATTCACAACACCGGGCTAGTTGCCCAACACAATGCATCTGAAATTCTCCAGGTGCAACTAACACTAGGTAAGACTGCAAGTCAAACTGTAGCTTGCTACAGGTCCCACACCATGCCCAAGATTCTCACTACACCTTTCTAAACATACTGGAAAATATTAAGATACAACCAAACACCCTAATACTGGGTGATTTCAACTACCCTGCCATTAATTGGGAAAACTACTCGTGTACCAACACCTTTGCCCAACAATTCTTGGAATTCATAAATTCCAATGCCCTGGCTTAACTAATCCTTAGTCCCACCAGGGGCTCCAATATCCTAGACCTGGTCATTACCAACATGGGAAATCAATGCTCCACACCTATGGTCACCCTCTTGTTGTTCAGATCTGACCATAAGCTAATCACCCTTGACATCCACATCCCACCCCCACCCCCCAGTAAGGACACCTCCATAAAAAACTTTTCCAAAGCCACCGTCATGCTACTCAAGTTAGAAGTGACAAACTTTATGACACCCATGCAGACGGGAACTGAAAGTTTGACTGCTGAATCCTACACTAAGGCACTGTACAAGCAAATCCACTCGTGCATGAATCATGCTATCCCCATTAGAACCAAGATGTTCTCCTCCAAAAAAGGAAGCCAATCTGGTGGTCCCTTGCCATAAACAAACTTTACAACAAAAGGAAGAAACTGTTGCAGAAAAGAGGAAAATCCCAGGATGCAAAAAACTCTCTTACCAGCCTCAGTAAGAAGCTGAGATCCCTCATAAAAACCTCCAAAGCTCGTTACAAAAATAAAATTGCCAAAGATTCCAAAGACAACCACAAGGCATTCTATAGCTATGTCAAGAATTTAAATGGCAATGCCCAGATCTGCTCTGAACTACAACAGAATGGCATTAAATATACTGATCCCAAGGATATTGCCAATATCCTGGCAGATCAATTCACTGCAAACTTCACCCCCTCTCACCCCCTAAAGGGCCCATTTCAATACCGAAAGATTGCCAAATTCTGGTAATAACGGCGACACAGGTAAAAAATGCCCTCTCCAAAGTTAAGAATACAGCATCCATGGGACCAGATGACATCACAGGCTGTGTACTAAATGAACTACAAAAAGAACTGGCACCTCACCTAAGTGTCATGTTTAATCATAGCCTCACCTTAGGCTTCGTGCCCATTGAGTGGCTCACAGCTGCAGTTATCCCACTACACAAAGGGGGATCCACCTTGGATCCCAGGAACTACTGCCCCATCAGTCTGACGAGCCTGGTCTGCAAGGCCATGGAACATATTATTATGGAACTTATAAACAAAGACATTGGCAACCTTCAAACACTGGGCCCTATGCAGTTTGGGTTCGTGAAGGGCCGATTTTGTCTCCTGAACCTGATTGACTTCTTTGAATCAGTCTCCAGAGCCGTGAACAAGGGTGAGGTGGTCCACACACCCTATCTGGACCTTGCCAAGGCCTTTGAGACCATACCCCACTCTTAAATCATAGATAAACTTACTAAGCTGGGCATAATCCCTACATCACTCGATGGGTTGCCAGCTGGCTTACTGACAGAACCCACACTGTAAAAGTAGCCGACTCCAAATCCAGCTCCAGACAAGTGACAAGTGGAGAACCTCAGGGTTCAGTCCTGGGACCGTTCTTGTTTGGCATCTACTTCTCTGAAGTACAGGCCAACACTAAGGGACTCTGGCTAACAAAGGTCTCAGATGACTGCAAACTGGGAGCCATTATTGAATCCCCAAATGATGTGGTTATTCTACAAAAGGGCCTTACAGAAACAGATGCTTGGTGCCAGAGCCATGGGCTCAAGCTCAATGCCAAGAAATGTATAGTTATCCCCTTTGGGAAAAACATGTACTCTTGAATTACCACATAGGTGGCAGTACACTAAACACCGAAAGTGTGATAAGAGACTTAGGGACACAGGTGGACAGTGGTCTCACCTTCGATAACCACATCGCCACAACAGTCAGGAAATCCTTTTATGTGGCACACCTCATCATTAAGGGCTTTTCATCCAGAAAAAAGGAGGTCACTGTCCAACTGTACTCACCCCTCATTAGACCCATTATAGAATACAACGCCCCATTTGGTATGTACCTCTCAAGACATCTGCAACAACTGGAAAAGCCACAGAAATACCTCACAAAAAGAATCACAGGCCTAAAGCAGATGCCCTATGCTGACTGTCTAAAAAAAACTCCACATATACTCTGTCGCATCTCATCTACTCAGAGGCGATCTCTGCTTAACATACAAGGCCATGTCAAACCCAGAGCTGTTGAGCATGCTACACTTAAAGAAATCCCAATCCCTCAGAGACACACACTCCAGGGATCTAAACCTTGTCATCACAATGAACAAGAAACGTTGGAGGGATAGGTTCCTGACCCAGATACTCCGCAGACTCTGGAATAGACTGCCCATACATGTCAAGCAGAGCGCCTCTTTCGCCCTCTTCAAAAGGAACCTTGATGATTGGATGGGAGATAGGAAATTCACCCTGGGCATCACGTCAGTCACCCTGCTAGACAGGGGTCCAGGGAAGTAAATACTGTGGGAAGAAATAGCCAGGGAATTGTTATGGCTAGGCTTGTTTAGCCTAGTATCAACCTATGAACCTATGAACCTAAGTATGCACTATAAGATATTTCCATGCCCCATAATGTTCCCAGGTCTTTCTATTTCATTAAGCTTTTCAAGCAATAACCAGAATCTGACCATTTGTTATATTTTTTTTTTAAAGTAAAACAAATTATTGCTATGCCTATGATTCTAATACATTAAACATGTTAACCATAACAGTGTCAGAGCACAATTTTTGCTTCAGATTGATTTGTTCCAGGTAGGAATGGTTCTGACATGCACATTTACATTTGGGGACATCATAACAAAAGCATGCTAAGAATCTATCAAAATATCAAAAACTGATAAAGTTATGATACAGAGCTTAATTTGTTAAGAACTGTCTTGGGATGCATCGGCCTATAACATTTTTTTTCTGATAAAAATTTACATAAGAGATGTTTCAGCAAGCCATGTCATGAAAGTTGTAGCATTCTTTTTTCCCTGTTAAATTAAATCCAACTGTATTTCCTCCAATTGAATGGTGGCCAAGTTGTTTGTTTCCCAGTAAAAAATTCCAGTGATTTGTAGTTTTGCCTTTTAAAGTGTTGGTGAAGTTGTCTTGGCAAATACAGATATTGGGTAAGTGTAAATCCGATATATAGTAGTTTTGCCTTTTAAAGTGTTGAACACAGAACAAAATTTGGTGAATGCATATCAAAATCATCTTTCATGATGAACAGCTAGTAGCTCATTCACTGTATGAAAGATGTAATCATAAAGAGGAATGCAAAGGTTTCTGAAAATTATTGAAAAACACCCCTGACACAATCTGGTTATTATTTGACAAATGCCATCTTTTATCTGTGGTAAATGTAAGTTGTTTCAAGCAAAATATACACTGTATCTCATCCTTCAAAACACATTATATATATATATATATATATATATATGACACCTTCAGATCCTTAATTTGTATTATGAAATAAATTTCTATTACCTGTTACAGACTCAGCCTCCATTAAAATCATTAGAAATTGCACTTCTTTTGTTCATGAACCAGGATCATAAAATGCCACTGTGAGATATGGGACTTACTTTTTAAAATAATGACAAAAGTTATATGGCCATAATTGTTGCACTATGTCTTCAGAATACATCATGAACACAGTAGCTGTCTTCTTCACATAAATAATCAGGAATGCTGCTATACCATTTTTCCTTTAATTTGTTTTCTCCTGTGCTTTATACCTACTCATTTTGCAACAGCTAAGTTTGTGTTATCACTGTAGAAGCAGTACACCTACACAGAAAGCAAGCACTTTGTTGCGTAAACTGCCAAAGACACAAACAAATGTCAGAGGAAATTGAAGTAGCACCAAAATGCAAGTTATTGATCAGGCATCAGAACGTACTGCAGAATATCACTGCAAACTTTAACAATTTTGTCATATCAAAAGAGAGAACAGAAGTTACCTCTGACACTAGTGAACCTGTTAAAGCAATCTGACAACTAAAAAAGGATAAGCACACAGTATAGTAACATCTGTTTCATCAGAATATGTCTCAGAGAGTGCAAAGATATGTCGAGTTAAAACATACTAGCCTATCTACCCTGATGGCTGCTGCATTTAGTACTCTGTAGTTGTATGCCTTTCTACTACAGCATATGTCCCAGACTGTCTAGAAAGGCTGCACTGATTTAGTCTGAAAAGTACATTTAGGAAGTTCATTTCCTTGTTAACAACTTTGTATAAGCAACTAGTTCTTCATATCAAATCTTGTCTCTTTCAGCTGGTAATTATTTCACCTTCTCTCTCACTCAAACATTCCTTCTTATTTCTAATATATATTGGATTTGCACTTGCCCAATATCTGTATTTGCCAAGACAACTTCACCAACACTTTAAAAGGCAAAACTACAAATCACTGGAATTTATTCTGGGAAACAAACAGCTTGGCCACCAAGACAAAATAATAAATCAGACAA
Source organism: Protopterus annectens (assembly GCF_019279795.1). Lineage (NCBI taxonomy): Eukaryota > Metazoa > Chordata > Ceratodontiformes > Protopteridae > Protopterus > Protopterus annectens. The sequence continues at coordinate 803,795,535 of NC_056735.1, forward strand.
AAATTAAACCCACTCAAGTGCTGGGCTTTGCTTCCCCGATACCCACCATGTGGGGGCCTGTGCCTCCCCTCTCACTAACTAAACATGCCAATTCCAAGATCATACTACACTGGGGAAAAGGTAAAAGTTCACCCTGGTGCCCAAGTGGTTAGTTTCCAAGTGAAAAATTCCAGTGATTCAAGGTGTCACTTTTTAAAGTGTTCAGTGAAGTCGTCTCAGCAAATACAGATTTAGTTAAGCGTAAATTTGATAAACCAGGATTGACTATATATATATATATATATATATATACACACACATATGGTTACTGGTCAAAATTTTAAAAGACAAAGTGTTGAAGGTACAAAATGGCAAAAAAAATCAAAATGTTGAAACCTATTTTATGCAGAGGGCAAGCCCCTCTGCATCCCATGATAATTATATATACATACCAACTCTGGGACTGAAGAACAGTGGAAAAAGAGAGTGGCAGCCAGCCAAAGAAAAATGAACAGTTTGAATGCTTTTTTATTTATTTTATTTATTTACTTACTTTTTACTCTCTCATGAACCTGCCTGATGGCTCATCCACCTTGACCCAGTTGGAAAAATTCATTCTTTTTGTGGCAAGATCTAAGAGGTAGTCACCCAATTAATTTGTTCCTGGTTGAGAATCCTTATCATCTCCTTCATTCTCTCTCTAGTAACAGCTGTCTGGTAGGATGCAGGACAGTTTCAGGTCAAGAAGTGTATCCTACTCCTGCTTTTCACATCCCAAGCATGCCTGGCAAGCAGTTCTGTTAAGTGGAATAAGCAATGCACATCAGCACTGGGCTTTATCTAAAGGATATAAATCAGCAGGACAATCTCCACCCACTCACAGCAAGGTGCCACAGGTAGGGTTGCCAACCATCCAGAATTCTTCCGGACTGTCCAGAATTAAGGGACACTGTCCGGATGAACGGAAAATGCCTGTGCTGTCCAGAAAATATGGTGCACTGTGCACATTTTCATTTAGTTTTAAAAAATTTAATTTTTTTTAGGGGCATTTTTCTTTAAGAACGCCCTTTGCGACAGGGTGCAGATGATGAAAACTGTCTTTGCAACTGTTTACATCTGTTAGTACTCACTGTCTTCCACGCGCATGGAATTTGAATTATAAAGATGACGGACTGTTTGCTGAAATGCCCCAGGCAAAGTACGAGTCCTGCTGGTGTTTGCTCTGACTTTTCTCTAATCCAACACTGTGGCACATGTAAGTTCCGTTTTTTTTTTTTTTTTTTTTTTCCTCAGCTCATACTGTGTTGTATTTTAATGGGGCAGGGTGCTGCAGTCCTGAGTATGTCCTCCTATGATGCCTAGTAGTAATTATGCACCTGTTTTCAGTTTGCCATCCATTTCCTATTGCAATATTACAGGCAGCTTACCATTTTTTAACTTAACATAGGCAATCAATTCTTCAAGGGCAGCATGCATTGATCTGTAGATGAAACACTGAAATATAAAATTGTTTGCTATCAGCAACTTTTCATTAGTTGCAGATCTATTTAATGTGGAATTTAGATGTTTTACTTCTGCACTCTGCAGAGATTGTGCATATTGACTGATATTGGTGGATTTTAATGACATAAGTATGAGTGGCCATTTATGGTTGAAATGTTCTGAATTGGGCAGTTTTGTCATTTGGTTTATGTGTTTTGTTTCAATGCTTTACTGGCAAAATGTTTACAACTATAAATTTAACACACAGTCTAACATGTGGTGCTGTTACTGTAATCACATCATCACTGTCAAAAATAATAAGGCTTGTTGAGGGTGATGTGTTTGTGTGTGTCTAAAAGCTGCAAGTTGAACATTAGCCATATGTTTTTAATTTGCTAAACAATGAGAAATCAGAAGTGTACAGAAACGTATCTACCATTTTTGAGAGGTAGTTGGTATATGAAAAGAGCACCTATAGCATTATTTCTCCCTGATTACTGATGAGGCTTGTTGAGCAGCAGTGTCTGTCAAAGAGCAATATTGCTATCGTATTTATGTGAAGACTTCACTGTCACATCTCATCTGATGGTGTACCCTCTCTAAAGGTGCATGCATAGTCATCTGGGACAGTATGTATGTGGGTGTTTTGTACTCAAGTACCCTATTAGAACTCTCTGGATTTTTAGTGTGAATTGGTTTAAGGGAACTAACATATGGCCATTTTCATACGGTTAACATATCCAACATTTTAGAGGATTGTGTTGCCACAGCCTGGCAATATATGCTATTTAAGTATATCAGTAATATGCCAATTTTGTTTCATTAGAGATTCTACATGAGCATGAGTGTACCAGTCTTAAAGTTGTGATGGCTGCTAATTCATGTCTGCTAGCTGTTATTATGTATTAAAATTTAATACAATCAGGAAGGTAAATCAAAGAACTTTTGCTTGGCTTTAAAAATGTGTGCAAGGGGCCTATGATTTGAAAAAACCCAAAGGTAAACTTAATCCACCACTGGCCAGATGCATTTTCTTTCAATGTAGGTTTCAGTGTTGTTTCAATGAATGTGAGTTTTAAAGGCAAAGAAGTATTAAAGCCATGTCTGCTTGAGAGAGACTGTATTGCTTGTTTAGCAAATGGCTATTAGTGTTTGTGCTGTAAAATTCTAAATAAAAGTTTTACATTAAATCCAAGTATCTGTAATCATTGTAGAAGTAAAGCCGAAAACAGTATGCACACAGAGTTTTGAACAGTATTTATGGCAACTGGGGAGAAATGGAGAGATAGCCAAGTAATGGGACACCGGAATGGCTGCGTGTGTGTGTGTGGGGGGGGGGGTACCACATGTGTGGGGAGGGGGGTACTGCATTTTTCTTTCATGTACATGTCCAGAATTTTTGACATGAAAAGTTGGCAACCCTACCCACAGGCAGGCTTCCCCAGTGTCCACTGAGATATTATACCCAGAATGTGTGATCTAAATCATGCACCCTTCGCACCCATCCACACAGTTTTGGCAAGAAAGCAGGAGCCTTTCACTACCCTCTTTTCCTGCCAGCTCCATGTGGCACCCATGCTGCTAATCAAACTCAGATCAGCTAGTTCATAGTTAGGTCTCCATCCATTTATGCCACCAGAGTTTGCTTACAGTTTGAATTTTATTGATTCTTCAGTATTATGCAGGAGGGGAACAAAAGTACACCTATGCATTATATGAGTCTAAGAGTCAGCTAAAAATTCTCAGGCATAGAAAAATACAAATAAAAACACATATAGTTTAATTATACAGTTTAGAAAAAATAATAGCGAAAATACAGGACGAGACCACCACTACTGCATACATAAAAGTTCCAAAATTTTATTAAAAGAAATGAGCGATTTCACGTGCTGAACACTGCACGCTTCTTCAGATATCACTTTACCAATTGGTACACAGTTCTTAAATACTATCTAAATCACTTTAATTAGAATCAATCAAGCAATAATCAAATAAATCAAGTAATTCAAATAACCATGGTAACTGTTAAACATTAAAACAGCTACATAAGCATACTGCTAACCTAAGCTATAATTGACAAAACACTATACTAATAAATACTAAAACTTAATATAATATAATATATAAGTATGCATAGAACAAATATAATGCATATAATAAATATGTATAAAAAGCATATATTAAATACGTAATAAATATATATATATATATATATATATATATATATATATATATATATATAAAACATAAAAATAATGAAAAATTCTTATGAAAATTATTAAATAAATTCATGTCGAAATTATTAAATATGATATTAATTAAATATCCTAATATTTGCGGGCAACAAATACCGGCTTGATACTAACAAATTGATTTAGACCTGGTTCTAAATGTGCTCATAGTTTAAAAATCCAACATAGTTCAATAGATTCTAAGTTGTTCTTATTATTCCCCCCTCTCTTATTTTTATTTACTATCTGTAATACCCTGAATTCAAAAGTGTGATCTGAATAATTATTTATATGTTTTGCTAGGGCATTCATTTGATTATTTCTTTTTATATCATATAAATGATTGTACATCCTATCTTTTAACTTTCTGGAGGTCATACCTCCATAAAATACTGAGCAATGTACACAAGTTGCCAGATAAATAAGATTTTCATCTTTGCAACTGGCATAAAATTTTGGCATGAATCTATAACTGATAACAGGATGGATAAAATTTTGTTCCTTCAAAATAAATCTGCACATGTTGCATTTATTACAAGGAAATGTACCCAGCCTGTTTTTATTTCTAATGGTATGACTAATGACTTCATTTTGAAAGTGTTCAATACATAGGATCCTTCTCAGATTCTTACTATTTCTATATGTAAAGTGAGGAATACTACCTACTAAATTCTGAATCTTGGGATCAACAATAAGTACCTGCCAGTTCTTATTAATAATGTCTATGATATTCTTATTGTCATTTGTATATCTAATTATGAATGTTATCTTGGTATCTTTGTCTAAATTCATCCTATCTCTTCTAAAACTAGTGACTCCTTTAATATTATTGCCTCTGTATTCAGAGACATTCAAAACGGATTCTTTAATCCTGCTTAACATGGAGTCAGGATAATCTCTGTCCAACAATAAAGCATGCATAAGATCAAGTTGTTGTTGCTTAATTAAAGTATCTGTGCATGTCCTGATAATTCTAAGGTATTGTCCCTTCACTATGTTTGAGAAAACAAACCTAGGACGCATGCTACTAAAGTGCAATAGTGCATTTTTCCAACAAGGCTTTCTGTGTAAAGCCGTAGAAATATTGCCCTGACTATCTTTTGTTATGCTTATGTCTAAAAAATCCACTTTTTTGGGTGAAAATTAAAGTGAAAATTTTAGAAAATCAGTGGTTGATTCTAAATAATTAATAAAAGCATGTAATTCTTCTACACTGCCTTTCCAAAAAAATAAGATGTCATCAACAAATCTTCTGTATAATAAAACATTCTTATAATATGAACTGTCGAACATAAAACTTCTCTCCCATTGATGTACTACCAGGTTTGCATATGAATTTGCACAGGGAGTCCCCATAGCGACCCCCCACTTCTGTACATACGACATGTCTCTATAAAGAAATACATTATTAGATAGTACAAGTTCTAAAAGTGTGCAAATCAAAATAACTTGTTCATTGTTGAAACTATCTAATGTACATAAATATTCCCTTATGGCTTCTATACCGAAATCATTAGGAATAGATGTGAACAAGTTATTCACATCTAAGGTTACTAATATACAAGAAGGTAGGCAACCAACATCATTGGACAGAGTATTTAATTCATTAATCAATTGATAACTATCTTTAAGAATGACAGATATATTTCTCACTATCGGTCCCAGCACGCTTTCCAAGTAATTGGAGATTCTTTCAGTGACCCAACCTTCTCCTACCACTATGGGTCTCATTGGGGGGGGGGGTAAGATACCCTTATGAATCTTCGGCAAGCCTTTTATGTAAGGTATCAGTGGAAAATCAACCAAAAAATACTCATATAATTCATGCATGACTTGTCTGCACATTAACAAATCATAAAGATCATCATACACTCTCTTGACAAGTTGAAGCAAATACTCTGAATCAACTTTCAAATATGTATTAGTATCTTGCAACATGTCCATCATGAATGTATGGTAATCATCAGTATTAAGTAATACCATACCACCCCCCTTATCAGCTGACTTTATGGTCAGGTCAACATTATTGGAAAGATTAAATAAAGAAGTCTGCTGTTCCTTATTCAAGTTAAAATAAGTACATTTGCGTTCATGTCTCCTAAAATAAGCATAAAAATCATTCTGTCATAATTGTATAAAACAATCCACATTACCTGGAAAAACAGGAACAAAAGAACTTTTGCGTTTAAATCTATTTATACATTGCATGGTGTTGTCATTTTTAAACATCAATTTGAGTGCAATTGAGCGGCCAAATATGCGCAAATCTGTCAATAATTCACTCAAATCACTACCTTGTGACGGTATGAAAGATAAACCTTTGTTTAGTAAAGAATAATCAGTTTCAGTAAGTTCAGAACTGGAAAGGTTAAAAACTAATTGGTTCAGTTCCTGATTCTTCGCTCGTTGGTCTGGAATCCTCCTGAAAAAAATGTGAAAAGGCAGGCATTTTGAGGGCAAGATAGGATACTAAAGAAAATCCTTGATTTTGCAACATCTCTATGGGTTAACAATGAACCAAGTAAATAGAATATAAAACAAACGTTACTATTAACATTGCAGGGAAACATATTTGATGGTATAAAAATAATGAAATAAAAGCTGTCTGAAGAAATTCAGCAAGAAATTAGAGAATCAACTTGAATCCCATGTGAATTCTCAATAAAGATCATGAGAGACTGAAGCAACATCTTACTATAGAGATAGAGAGCTTACACTGCAAAATAGTCTCTGACTTGTTTTTTTATTAAGGAGAAAGACCATTTGGATATTGTTACAACAGCTGACACAAAATGTGATGAGATGAGGCAAAGGGAGCAAATTAATCTTATGCTCACTCCAGTAGCTCTACTCGACAGAGGCCCTGGAAACTAAAGTTGGGTGGCACGATGCAGGGTAATCTTATGGGCTAAGCTTGTAAAGGCTCCAGGGCCATTAACCTAGTACACACCTATGAACCAATGAAACATGATTATAATGCCAAGTGTGCATACACCAAACCTTCATTGAAGAAACAATCTAAAGAGATGAACACCAGTCAAGACAACTCTATCAATCCTAATGAGGTCATTGTGGTTGTGAACACTGATTCTAATGACCAAATGCTAGACTTTTTTAGAGTTAACACCTTCACTGCCTCCAAGGAGATCCAAGTGGCAAGCATAGAAACAGCCATGTGACCGTTACTGGTAGAACTCCTACAACAATCACACAGCAACCAAATAAGATACAAGAACCATCCCAAGGGATGGAAAACAACTTGCATTACCAGAAGGATGTGAATTAGAATACTTAACCCCTTTGAAAGGCACATTTATTGATTTTGAAGGTTTGAAAATGTATAACTTAAGTCACATAACTATAGATCACAATCTTATTTCTTTGTTCTTAGAGGGTTTACTTTTGTATCAACCCCTAAGTTTGATCTCATGAATTCTTTGTTGACACTTTTTGCGTGGAAATTAAATTTAAATGTACTTTATGGCAATAAAATTGACTTACCTTCACTCTCAGATATTACAAGACCTAGGACAATTAACCACCTCCATTTAATCCTAGTCTTCTCTTGTTTGAAAAATTACGTGAGAGACTTTCAAGCAATGTCCATAGCAAGACATTTTAAATGTTTTTAGAACCTTACTAAAGACAAGAAAAATGAACAGTGTGTCCAGAGCGCCAAAATCACAACTCAGAACAAAAATGCACTCTTTAGCTGTGTCTGAATAATCAAACTAGTAGTCCACCAGATAAAAAGTTTAATCCACGATCCACAACAGTCAAGCACTTTCATCCTGCAACACAAACTGAAATTATACTTTTTGCTAATGATATGATGTTAATCACAGAAATAGACATATCAATTACTGAAATACAACGAGTAATTTGAAACTTTAAGAGTATCTCAAGATTTCATTTTAACAAAATAAAGAACAAATATGTGATCTTAAACAATAATTAGAATCCGAACTTGAATATAGAAAACTATTTAGGGAAAATAAGCATAAGAATTGGTTGATTTTGAAATCATATTACAAAAGTGATGGGGGAACCAGAGATAAAAATTATGAAAAAAATGTAGAAAAAATTAATAGACGAACACAAACTTGGTACAAGGATATTTGTACTTTAGAAGAGAGATTGTAACTCATAAATAAATTTGCTACTCAAGTTCTTATATGTAATTCAAACCACAACTCTTACTCCCATTAGATCACAATTAAAAAACTTTTCATTTATAAGGTTCATGTGGTATCTAAGATAGCCTAGAATTACATATAAACACAATATTGGTGATTGGGAGAGTGAAGGTATCAAATTACCAATCTTGGAATGTTATGTGAAAACAGTTTCTTTGCAGGTGATAGATAAAAATTATGAAGCCATCCTGAAACTATTGTATCAATCCTTATTTCATTTTCTTTAATTAGAATGGCGATGTATTTGTCCACAAAAGCACATATAGGAACTAACATGCGGCTAGTGTTATGCAGCTACATGCAATATAACATATACAAACAAACAAAATGAATGTATGTTAATTTAAAAAAAATATATATTTGTTTGGGAAAAACAGATACTAAAAATTAGTTTAGCTTATTTGTTCCCTTCTCCATATCAAAGGGATTACTACTAAATTCTGATTTACTGAAAATGGGTCAATGGAAGTAAAAGGTTTTGTAAGTTGGTACCACTGCTTCCAATATTTCAATCTAAAAGCAACAAAGTACAGCTGTGTAAGCTGAACTTACCATAACAGTAGATGTTCAAATGATCACTGCTGCGGCCTTACCTATATGGGTTATATCCTGCTAATGATACAACAGCCAGGCAGCTTCCAGAGCTTCAGGATACCTTCTACATTCCCAAGCTGTCGAGCAGCTTGAGCTAAGCTGCCTAAAAGACAAGTTTGAATGCAAAGCTCTTCAGTGCATTCCTGCCAGCAGAGAAAGAGAGGCTGATCCCTGAAAGGAGAATACTAGGAACAGCAAAAAAGAATAAATGTCCACATGCTGATATAAAAAAGATACCAAAAATCAGGGGTGATGGAGAGAGGGAGCGACTACTGCAGCAGTGATCATTCGAACATCTACTGTTTATGGTAAGTTTAACTTACACAACTATACCATGTTCTTCATTTTGACCATTGCTGGAGTAACCTTAGCTATATGGGTAGGTTAACATAGCTAACTACATTTGGGAGATAGGAGGAGAAGAGTCCAGTAGCCTATGGAAAATGGTCCTAGCAAAGCTTGATCTGGGCCAGCCTACAGAATGAATGAATCAATGCACCTTATAGTGCTTTGTAAAAATATGTACAGAGGACCAAGCAGTGGCTTCTAGGATACTTCTAGAATACTTCTAGTATCCAAACCTTTCCAAAAACTATAGATGAAGCCAAGGCCCTGGTAGAGTGGGTCTTGACCCTGCGTTTATATCACGCTATTGAAAGATGAAAATAGTGAACGCTATTTAATCGAACCTAAAATATCTAAGCCACATAATATCGAACATTCAGAACAGCAAATTTTTTCCTTGGGAAAAAAATTGCTGTTCTGAAACACATACACACAGCACAAGCACACCTAAAAAACATCAATCCGCACACATACACTTATAATCCTACAACTAACCCTACACTAAACTGTACATACACTACTATCTATCCACTTACCTTAAGCCAAACCCTAACCCTAAGGTCTGTCACTATGGCACACTCACCTAATCCATGCCCTAACCCTAACTCATTTAACCTGCCCCTAACCCTAACTCACCTAACCCACGCCCTAACCCTAACTCACCTAACCCATGCCCTAACCCTAACGACCACACAATCGCACACCCATAACTTTCCACCACAGTGCTGAAAATAGCAAAGCCAAAGAACCGGACAACCAAATTCTTTCCCTAGGAAAGAATTTGGTGTTCTGCAGCTTCGCTATTTTTAGCACTCGCTCAAAATCGGTCGATATTAGAACATTCGAAGTTTTAAAACTTCGATGTTCTGATATAGACCCTTGACCTTGCCCTGAATAGATTTGTTATAGTGGGTATATCAAATATAGCCTTAGAAAACCATTTAAAAATAGTCTGTTTTGACACAGGTTGCCCAATCTTTTTACCTTCACAAGAAATAATTGATCAGAAGATCTAAACAATTTAGTTCTGTCAAGACAGATCCTGACTTGTCTGTGGACATCCAAGGTATGAAGTATCTTTTCTCCCTCATTATTAGGTTCAGGAAATAAATTGGGGAGATGGATAGCTTGGTTTAAAGTAAATGTGGGTACACGTTTAGGCATAAAAAGATTAGTTCTCAAAGAAACCTTGTCTGTATAGAAAATTAAATAGGATTGATTCATAACAGCTTGCAACTCAAGATACTCTTCTTGCAAAGGTCAGAACAATCACTAAAACTGTTTTCCATGTTAGTAACCTATAGTCAGCCAGATTAGCTGGTTCAGATGGAGCAAACGGTACCTTCTCTTAACACAAAATATTCCAAGGAGTGGCCACTGGTTTTCTTGAGATCTCTTACGCAATCCCCTTTCAAGAGAATGTTGACTTGAAACTGCATTGAAAGAAGAGGTTCCATGGGCAGACATGCTGAAATGGCCAAAGAATGAACCTTGTAGAGTAATAAGAAAGGTGATAGGATAGTAACTCACACAAACTTCGTAAAACCAGAGAACAACTATCTCCGAATGGGTGCTGGCTATGTTGTTGGCACCAAATAGAAAACGTTTTCCATTTGCTAATATATGATTTTCTAGCAGCAGGCTTTCTCCACTAGTATCTGCTGCACTTTCTCAGTCACAGGTGCCTAAAAGGAATTAAGAACCTAGCATTCAGGCAGTTGATTGAAGAATACTAATATCAGGGTGTATCAAGCACCCCTGTTCTTGTTTGAGTAGATCCAGTCTGTAAGGAAGCCTGTGTTAATTGCCCCTGGCCATTTCTAAAAGAAGGGAGAACCCCAGAGTCCTGGTCAGAAGGGAGTCACCACAATAATCTTAGGGTATTCTTTCTGAATCTTCAAATGTACACTGGATATTACAGTAAAGGCTGAAAAAGCATACAGGAACATTACTATCCAAAGAAATGAAAAAGCATCAGTCTTCCAGGCCTTATTGAATGGACTCATAGAACAGAATGTTTCCAGTTGATTGTTCAAAGAGAAAGCAAAGACGTCTACTTGAGGAACTCCTCACAGATGTATCAAATATTGGAAGACTCCCTGATCTAGCTTGTCTGCCACATAAATTTGCTCTGACAAAATGTAGGATGCCTTTACAGTTAAGTTTTTGCTGTAAAGCTATATCCCATGCTAATGTGGCTAGTCTGCAAAAGGGCTACAACTTGGTTCCCAATTGTTTGTTGATGTACCACATGACTCTGGTATTGTCTGAAACCACTGGAAGAGATCCTCTGAACAAAAGATGGTTCAGAGAGTTGAGTGCCTTGATCACGGCAATCATCTCTTTGATATTTATATGTTTGCAACCGTCCTTGGTGACCTACACCCACTCCACTTTTATCTCCCCCTGAATCTGCTCACCAAGCAAAGTTGAAGTGTCTGTGGTGACTAACTGCTTTAGAGAAGGAAGGGAAAATGGAAGACCTGTATTCCAGGATATCTGTTGTCACCACTAAAATATTTCCTTTCTGACAAACCCTAGCACTGGATTTTAAAACATGACGAGTATTCATGCTGGTATCAAAGAGATTTCAGACACCACTGTATCTTTCTCATGTTGAGTCTTGCCAGAGGTATCATGAGAATCATAGATGCCATGAGAACCAAAATCCTGAATTATTCTCCCACAGTGACCAAAGTCTGACTGGAAAACCTTAGAAATAGATCTAAATAATTATCTATTTTTTTTTCCTATGGAAGAAATGCTCTTTGAACTTAAGTGTTTAGTTGATATCCCAGGAACACAGTCTCATGTGTGAGAGAGTCAAGAAAGACTTTTGAATGTTCTCTTGGAATTCCAGCTTGTGTAAGAAATCTGTCAACCAAGAGAGAGAGAGAGATTCTTGACACTTTGAAAAAGATTCTTCAAGGATAATCAAGCTAACTAAACATGGAAGAATATAAATACCTTGTATCCTACAATGAGCTATAACTGGTGCTAGACACTTTGTGAACACTCATGGTACTGTGGAGTGTCCAAAGTATAAGGCAATGAACCAATAATGTGATCCAGGCACACAAAACCTTAAGAAAAGTTAAAGTCTTGAAGAATAATGATGCAATGAAAAGCATCTTTTACATCTAGTGTTACCAGGAAACTTGAAAGAGGAAAAAGAGGTAACAAGTTGTGAAGTGACATCATTTTGAATTTGGCCACTATCGCAACCAGGATTAGGAAAGAAAGATCCAGAACTGGTCTCCAAGCACTTTCTTTCTTTGGACTAAAAAAATCCTTGAATAAAACTCTTTTTCCACATGGGAAGAAGGAACAGGTTTTATCACACCCTGGAACAAAATGTGGTGAAGGATAGGTGGAAACAAAAGAGGCTGGTCTGAGGATGAGAAATTGCCCCCTGGAAAAGAGGTATTTCCTCCCACTGCCATCTGTAACTTTAATAAATGGTCTTCATAACCCATTTGTCTGAATCTACCTGTTGGCAAGGAGAAAAATGAAGTTTCATACTCTAAGGAAGAAAAGAAGGGGCTGCCAGGGCAGGATGGGGGAAAGTCTTTTAAATGGCTGTTTTGACTTTTTGGAATGTCCTTGATTTTGGGAGATTCAAGAATTTTTGTTGGAACTTCTTCACCATTTCTTTTTTACCATCTGTTTACCTGTATTCTGTGGAGACTGTCTATTTTGTTTCTTACTAAAACTGGACGCGGAGCTACAGAATCCCTTGGAAAACCTGGGAAAGGAGGGTCGGAATTCCATGTATCAGCTTACCCATTTCAGCACACTTTTTGATCACCTCTGCTGCAGAGGGGCCAAAAAGTGAATTTCTATCCAAAGGAGTATTTAAAATCTCAATTTTAACATCACCTGGAAGGTTCTGAGAATGCACCCATGCAAACCTCCTCAAAACAATACAAGTGGCTATAGCCTTAGAAGAAGAATGAACAGACTCATTCACACCCTGTATACAATGAGAAATTACTTGGACAATAGAATAAATGGCATTATTTAAAGCAGATTTTTTCCTCACAAGAAGAAACTGCAGAATAGGCATTCCTCATACTTTCACAGTTAGTTAGAGCCAACTTTAGCATACGAGCATGACAATTCAAAATTCTGAAAATCAGAGTTGAAGAAGCATAAACATTATCCCATACTTATGAATAATCTTCCCATCATTATCAAACAGTGTAGGAATGAATTAACTAAATGTTTAGTAGCTGGAGGATTAACTAAAGCTATAGCTGATAGATCAGGTTTGGGAAAGTGCATCAAAACTTAAATGACTGAGGAACTTTATACATCTTATGTACCTTTTAGGGGCAGCTCACTGACTGACATGAAAATTGCAGGCAGTAGCAAAAACATCCTCAAATGCTGACAGAATATGAGAAAGAGGAGCAGGTTCTGGAAATGCCATCTGTAACAGGCCATAGTATTTTCTGTTTGCCTCAGAAAGCTCAGTGTTCTCCCACCGAAAACACTGGCGCAATCTACAAATAATCTCACAGAAAGAGAACCCCCTGAGTGAAATTCAGAAACTGAGCTCTTCTATTAGTCAGAATCAGATATCTGAGGAGAAAACCCTATATCTATCTTTATATCCTCCTGTGCAGATTCAGAATCTTGAATCTCTTCAGGAAAAGGGCTATCCCTCTTTCTTTTACCAGAGACTACTTTACAAGAAGGATCAGTACTCTGAATTAAACCCTGAGACTGACCCACTAAAACTACTCCTATTTTTGGAAATTTGAGGAATAGTACATACAAGGAACTCAGCCACTGAAACCAAGAAAAGCAGACTAAAAAACAAAAAACCTTGGCCAGCTAACTGACACACGAGCAAAAATGAACAGACACCAAAAAAGAAACAGAAAATTAGCACTATCGTCCTGATGTTTATTTACAGGAACTTCTTCAGGAACTGTTTCCTCATAGTAATGAACCATTTAAATACTGTAAATACAACCAGCCAAAACTTTAAAACAAATCAATTGTGTTTAAAGCAGTCTTGTCACTATGAAACTATTACATGCATTTAACGCATTCACTCCAATGGAGCTCAGGAAGTTTGCACTGTAATTTCCAATGGGTGGAGCCGAAGCCTTATAACAGAATCAAATTATGTTCTCACACTTCAAACAAATGCTCATATCTCTGAAACCATAGGGGTTATGACTGAAGTATAAATGGCAAACTCTTCAGCACAAACTATTTTTATAGTGGTAGCATTCTTTAGGTTCTAGGTTTTAAAATGAATTTAACTATTACATTTGTAATATTTTGTAAACAACTTACAATATCTCAGCAACCCTCAAGTTACATAATACTGTTAGCAGCATTTTATTCATCTAGCTGAGAGCTTTCATATGAGGCTTAGGAGTTCTGCCTATGTTACTTGGCTGTTCAGCTATTTAGAAAGATTTGAAAATTATAGCTATATAAATTAATATCATGAAAACAGTTAATATCTATTTACCTGTACTAGACAAAGGTCAAATATTAATGCAGTTGAGTTTGTTATTGTGTAAGCTTTAGCATGAAATCTTTTAAAACCTTGTACATAGCACGGTTTTGAAATTATTGATGGAAATATGAACAAGCAATATTTGACTCCTACAGGCATCAGTAAGAGTTAACTGCAGATTCACCTGAAGGCATCACTCAGATGTAATGAGTTAATGGCATAAAAGCTCAATAACTTAAGCATTTAATTTTAAATAAAACAGTCTTTATAAATAATAATATCAACTTCAGCACATTCAATAAGACTTAATGTTATATTTCAATAAACATTTTATGCTTATAGTATCATTGAGACCAGGGTACTGATTGGTTCTCGGTTTTATTTGCCACATTAATTCCCTGGTCTCCAAATAATCTCTACAGCTATTAGGAAACCCTAATGAGGTCAACGTGCTGTAAGACAAAAAACTGAAACTTTTTAAAGTTGGAACAACAGATGCTGTGTTTGGCTGATGCATTGTTTAAATCCCTATCCTTTATAGCCTTAACATGCTCTCAAATACTTACATGTAGTTCCCTAATACTCTTTCCTACATAATACTGGGTTCAAGAGCAGCATGTAGCTATATATACAGTGTTGGTACTGTGACAATTAAATCATCCAGCTGCTAAAATAGTGTATTTTAAATGTTCAAAATGAATGGCATTAACATTATTAATAAACCAACACTGTTTGCAAGAATTGCACCGAAATGTCTTGGAACACAATGCAATTGTATTTCTACCAAGATCAAATTCCAATAGTTTTTTCATGTTAAAAGGTTTTTAATATACAAATTTTGGAGAACCTCCAACAGCTTTCACTAAATCAAAGCTACCCTGTATAATTTCCAGTTGTTTGCGATAATGTTTTTAATCTTGTAACAATCAGTAGTCATGGGTAACGGAAACGCCAAAGTCTTGTCATTACCGTCTAACACTTTTTCCTTTAACAACACATCCTTTTAAAGTAACAGGTGAAAACTTATTTTGCCTTTGTGAAAGAATAGGATCTATTATTTTATCTAGATCAGCTAAAGGATAGTCACGTTGCAAAAA
This sequence comes from Protopterus annectens, assembly GCF_019279795.1. NCBI lineage: Eukaryota > Metazoa > Chordata > Ceratodontiformes > Protopteridae > Protopterus > Protopterus annectens. The sequence goes on from NC_056735.1 coordinate 803,810,938, forward strand.
CAACTGTTTAATATAGTCAACTTTTTTTAAAATATTGTTGTCATCATTAATCAAGCAGTTATATTTAACTTCATAAATTTTGGATGGCTACTCCAAAAGTGAAGATAGAGATAATTATTTCTTTTTTGTGTACACTGAACTGGTGAAACGTCTCTTTTCTAGGTCTAACGCAATGGTTACATATAGAAAATTAACTTTGTTACCCATATTGCTTAAGGTGAAATTTAACCATGAAACAGTGCAATTCATTTGAAAAATTCTTAAAAATTTTTAGTACTGACATTCAAAATAAAAAAAAAAATCATCAGTGCAACACAGATAATAACTGCCATAAGAAAATAAAGGTAATTTAGTCAGATCACTAACTTCCCACCAACAAAATACTAGGTTGGCAAAAGCGGGTGCAACTTTTGCCCCATATCCACACCAGAAACCTGTTGGTAGGTAGCTTTCTAAAATTGAAAAAAGTTGTTCTTTGACACTATTTCTAATAAGGTTACTATGAAGTTTACATTGATGTTGTTCAGTCCACAAATACTGGTAAAATGATGCTTTACATACTCAACGCCTTCAGTTTGATCCATGTTGGTGTACAAAGCGTTGGCATCAATGATAGCCATAAAAGTTTAATTGTCTGTAAACACTCTTTCTAAGACAGTTAGGAAAGCCCCATGAATCCTTTAATTAATAATTCTTTTCACCACTAATGGATTCAAAATTTGATCCAAATAACTAGAAATTGTAGTAGTCTTATGTTTTGGGGAAGAAACTATAGGTCAAAATGAGGAAGATTTTTCATCCTTATGTATCTTGGGGATCCTAAACATAACCCCTAACTCTGGCTGTTCTATACTTGAATATTCCAGCACTGGTAAATCTAAATAGCGTTGGTTGAAAAGTTCAAATAAACAATTATCTATATCTTTAAAACTTTACTATGAGGAAACAGTTTCTGAGAAAGTTCCTTTAAATAAATGTATGGGATGAAAGTGTTAATTTTCTGTTTCCTTTTTTGGTGCCTTATTGTTTTTTGCGGGTGGGTCAGTTAGCTGGCCAAAGTTTTTGGTGGTTAGTAGTACATACATGTTTATTTTTCTGGTTCTTTTTGACAAGAAAACTGGGACCAACAGTGTTATTAATGGTAGCAGCAGCTTTCACAGGTATGGGCATAACATTCTGACAAAACAGGGAAGCTTTCCCTGTTCTGTCTCCTAGAACCAAAAGAGTGTCTCTCCCTTGCCCACTGAGAGGACCCCAACAGCCACAGAGGACGTGGCTAACTACCAATCCATAGTGGCTGTAGACGCTACACTAGAAGGATCTAAGGTAAAAATGAGTGGTCTGAGGTAGAACTAATGGCAACAGCAGAGTTACCACCTGTGGCTGAGGCAAATTGCTAGCCTGCTGTGATGGCAAAGGCTGTCTGCTTAACTTTTTCTTTCTTTTTGTGACTGTTAGAAGGAATGGCCATGGGAATGGCACATTATTCCATGGTAAAGTTAAAACTTGTGTCTCTTTTCTGGGGAAAGTAAGTAGCAAATGCAGGTAAAATCCAAACATCTTTAAATGTCATTTTTTTTCAAAAAAACAAACAGAGAAAAGGATTTTAAAACACTTTTTCAGCCCCACAAAGTAAAATAAACAACATTTAAACTGATAGGAATAAAGAACATTCCTGTTTAAAAGTATGACAGTCCATTTAAACATGATCTTCTAATTTTTATTTTAAAATAACTTGCATGAAAAGTAAAGTATTAATTATAATCAAGAAATAAATAATGGAAGTTTCCCCTCCCCCAAAGGGAACTTATCTGCCCAGCAAGGGAACTGCACAAGTTGACCATTGATCCTGAAAAGCTTCAGAGGAGTATACTAGTCTGTGCCAGTAAATCTCCATAGGGCATAGTACCCAGACTTGTGTTTTATTCAGATTCACTCAAGCTGGCAGGCAGTTTGGGCATGTGGAATGTGCCCTGAAGCTTTGGAAGCTGGATGGCTGTTACATCCTTTGCAGGATATAACCCATATAATATAGGCTATTGCAACAGACATCAATATGAAGAACATATTCCCATGATGTAAGCTGAGAATGGAGATACACCTAATTCTGACACCCTTGTATCTGTTGCACATTGAGATTTTCCTTTATTGGACTAATAATTTGAGGCATATATGTATTCCTGTGGAAAAGTTTACATTGCAGTTGTTTGTAAAATGCTGACTTTATCAAACTGAGAAAGTTACAAAGCAGGTGTGTTATTGACATTCAGTATTGTTCGCAGTACAGAATAAAGTGTACAGGCGACAATCTCATTTGTACGAATGATGGATAATTTCTTGTTCATGGAAAATAATACTTTGAGTTTTTGCCTTTGAAACTGGATTTTCATTCAGTGATAGTTAAAACTGACAGTAACTGACACAAAATGCCAAGTGCTGTTGAAAGGATGTAGCCAGATAAGGAAAACATAAACTGGTGAGATGATTCTTGGTGGCCTCATGGGAGTGAGTATTACTACTTTCACAGAGATGTCTGCATACATAGATTTGAACCCTGAAGCGACAGCATTTGTATGAAAAGCTGATATGATTAACAGTGTTTGCTACTTCAACACTGCAGTAGTAATGTATAGAAAGTGGAACACCTGCTAAGCTTTGCACTTCTGAAATTTTGCATATTGAGAACAATATGCCCATGTTATCACACACTTGTGATTTGTGCATTCACAGAAGTAGTCTTGTTGAATGTGATACTTGTAGAAGTTATGAGAGTTAAACATAAAAGTACAAACAAATGTCTGCAAGACAAACTTGGGTTACCTGCCATTTTGTCTGCATTACTGCATTGTGATCCCTTTGTCTACAGTGTATACAGCTGATATGGCTTAAAGCTACTTTGTCCTCACAGGCACATTATTATCTTCTAAAAATATTTTACCAAAGGGTGCATAGAGGCTATCTCCTAAGTTAGTAAATGTTCATGAACACTTCTCAGTAAGCCTGTTCTGTCTAACACAAGCAGTGATAAACAAGTAATTAAATGGGCAGAATGGCAAAGGAGTCACACTTGCAAGGCATTAAATAGCCAAAGTTCTAAATGCTCACTCTTATACTGCTCTGGCATGTGCACAGCATTGTGTAGGTTTTAATACTTGTTTACCTACCAAGCAACTGAAGTGGATTAAGTGATTCAGGAATGATAATGAGCTGACACTTGATTAACATATTCAATTTGCTCAGGATGGTTAATCTATGCAGTATAAGCAGTACCTGGGTCTGTGGACCTTCCATTGTGTAGGAAAGACTGCTTTGATTTCCAAGTGCTGGCATAGAAAGCCAATGTTGCTGACTGTTAGAAGTGTTGCATTTACAGATACATTTTGGAGAACCTCTTATTCTGTCAATGTATGTTATGTTCTAAACAACTACTTCTCACAGATTTATTTTGGAATGTTCATATTAGCAAACTGAGTGCTGCCTACACTTTGCCAAGTTATGTTTGTAATGACCTTATGAAAAGCTGCTATTGTAGCGCTCCTTTATATATATTTCATGTGTTCCTGGCAACATTCTTAGCCCGTGTTTGACTTGTGAAGATTTATGATGGTTAAGGTTACATTAAGAAACTGTTCTCTTTTAATGCTGCAATATATTCTTGACATTCTTTTTTTCTTTCCTTTCTTTTGTTGTGTTATTGTGGATGGCTGTGATGGTGCAGTAGTTAGTGCTGTCACCTCCCAGTAAGAGGTTTTCTGGTTCGATTCTCAGCTGGAGTGCCTTCTGTGTGGAGTCTGCATGTCCTCCCTGTAGTCAAGTGAATGTTAAAGACATGCAGGTGTGTGTGTGCCTTCATTGAAGGCTGGGTGCTGGGCTGGCAACTTGATACTGTAAAAATCACTGCTAGTTAGTAGCAGACAAGTGATCTACTGTGGTAGCCCTAACCAGGAAAAGTCAAAAATCTTTTTTTTAGTTGTGTTATTGCCATGGGGGATATGGGGACTGTACAGGTATTTCTTAGATCTTCCTGTTTGGATATATTTAATCAACAATTTTAAATGATGATACCTGCACAATGATTTTTATTTTCCTAGCCAGTATTACATCACCTTGTAACCCCATAGCCCTGCTGTGTTGTATGCCTTGTTTGATAATTTTTTTTTTACTACACTGCAGGGATATGGCACTTAGACCAATAAAGTCTTCAACAGCTCCATGCAAACCAGTTTTCTCAGATACTGTGAATGAGGTGGTTGACCAGGCTCACAACATCCATGGGGCATGGATCTTAGATCTTCGCTGAGATGAGAAGCCCTTCTGTGACCATGCCTGGCTGCAGATGTTTGATGACATGAATGCTATGAGTATCCTTGGCCATGACTACAATATTATCAGAGATAGTGCCAGTAATGTAATAAAGAATGTTATCTATATGGCCAAGGCCCTTCTGTGACCATATCTGGCTGCAGATAGTTGATGACATGAATACTATGAGTAGCCTTGGCCATGACTACAATGCTATCAGATAAAGTGCCAGTAATGTAATGAAGAATGTTATCAATATCCACACAAATATTTCATCAGAAAGATTCAATTGAATTAAATAAATTGAATTAATATCATTCAGTGAAACATACAAATATCTAATGAATTTCTTCACTGTGCTTACTCCTCTGTATGCATATAAATTATTCTATATAAAAAATAAATCTATATAAAAAATATATATACAAAATACATATAAAAAAATGTTAAAAATTCTTATCAAACTCCTAAATCTATTACAATCAATCCATAAACTACATTATAATGTTATTAGCCTGTACCCAAAGTAATACTAAATAGGATGGATACATGGCATAAATCATCCAGTTGGGTAGTGCTGTTAAATATCTAAAACACTTATTTATCAATAATGGCAATAATGTACAGGGAACATAGTTGGAACAAGTATTGATACAGTATTTAAAATGGGGAGCAACATTAAGAGAATAATGGAATATGCAAAAAGAGATATAGGTGACAAAAGAAAGAAAGGAACAACTAAATGTGGTACATGCAACCAATGTGTACACATAGACACTCAACACAAAATTAAGTTAGATAATATTATGAACACCATTTTATGGTACAAAAACGGAAATTGTAATACACAACGTATAGTTTATATAGCAACCTGTACAAAATGCCCAGCTTATTACATAGGCAAAACTGAGAGGAAGCTGAAGACACGTATCTATGAACACTTGTACAGGATCAAAAAAAATGCCTTATGTAAACACATTGTAGAAAAAGGGAATGAGCACAGTTTCAAGTTTGCCATTATTGACCAGGTAGAGATCAGTGACAAAGGAGGGACATACCTGTCATGGATAGAAAGTAAATGGCAAATATGTACTGATGCAAGTACACCACCTGGTTTAAATGATTTTATTAGTATCAAAGGAATTAAACTGATTTTACACCTCACATTGCACATTCCCATTTATAGGCATCTTCCTGTATGTATGATATTAGGGGTACACACCATAATAATACACTCCTGTGTATACAGTTGAATAACTTGTGTACATTTCAATACACTGGCTTAGTATGTATTCACTCTTTGTACAGTTTAGTATGTGCATTAAATAAGTGTTTTAGATATTTAACAGCACTACCCAACTGGATGATTTATGCCATGTATCCATCCTATTTAGTATTACTTTGGGTACAGGCTAATAACATTATAATGTAGTTTATGGATTGATTGTAATAGATTTTATGTATTTTGTATATATATTTTTATATAGATTTATTTTTATATAGAATAATTTATATGCATACAGATAAATGCTATGGAATGAAGTGAAGCTTATCTGCTATTTGTGTGGATTGTAATGTTATCAATATGGCCAAGGCTGTGGCACGGGAACAAAGGCCTACTGGGGGGTGGGCCTGCTACTGAACCACTACTCAATGAGGCAGAGGAGTTCCTGTTGGCTGTATGGGATCCTGGCAGCTTAGAGGAGTTACAAAATGTTGTGATGGACATGGAGCCAGACGTGGAAGACAGACTCAGTGTGTCCACTATTGTTGCTTCAGGTATGCCATAAATATATATATCTATGTGTGGTGCAGAATTATAAATATATGCTTTAAGTTGTTATTTTCTGTTTAATGCTTATCATACTTCTGTTATTTGCAATTATGTGTCTAGGGACATCTGGCATCAAGGTTCATCAGCCACCTGCATGTGATATGCATATAGATTATTTGTCTTTATATATATATATATATATATATATATATATATATATATATATATATATATATATATATATATATATGCATATATACCTTACTATAAGTAATTGACTTCTTTAAATCTGGAGCTACTGGCCCTGAGAGTACTAACTTGCTCTGACACTCATTTTTTATATACACATACACACACACACACACACACACACACACACACACACACACACACACACACACATGCATACAATTCACTTCTTTTTTGTCAGGCTTGCCTTCCTGTAAACTACCCTGCACACAGACAAACACATATACAGATACCCTGTGCAAATGATGATGACTGTGCAATACCCTTTGTATAATTCTTCTTGATTTTCTATAAGAAGTGTACTGAATTTCATTTTGGTTTAGTCTGCTTATGCTCAACGGTGTTAGCAGTTGTAGTGCTCATACTTGTAATAGTAGTAGTGGTAGTAGTGGTAATAGTAGTAATAGCAGTAGCAGTAGTAGCTGTAGTAGCAGCAGTAGTTGTCTTAGAAGTAGTAGCAATAGTAGTATCAGTAGTAGTGGTAATAGTAGCAGTAATAGTAGTATTAGCAGCAGTAGTAGATGTAGTAGTAGATATAGTAGAGGTAGTAGTAGTAATAATACTAGCAGCAGCAGTAGTAGTAGTGGTAATACTAGTAGTAATAGAAGTAGTACTAGTAATACAGTATTATTACATACAATTTACTGTTTGCTCAGCCCCTTGTGTAGATGATGCTGAGACTGTTCTTATTCCTGTTGGGGTATCTGACTTGCACTACACATGTCTGATGCACAGTAGGGAGCAGGCTGATTTTGTGCAATACTTTTTTTCTTGCTAGTGTTGGATTGTTGCTGCTGTTAACATTGTAGTCCTGGATTGCCTATGTCTGATGCTCAAAGTAGCCATCCAGTGCATGAGTAAGTAAAGGATGGGAAGTTTGCATGCATCACTGTTACTATTTGCTTATGCTTAACTCCTTTGGAAGTTTAATTATGTGGTGAGTATGTGCTATGGTGCTGGGAACTTCATTTTCTGTCCTGCTTTTGCTGCTGCAACTGTTTTTGGAGTATGATGTTGTGTAATATGGCACAACTGTCAGTATTTTGGCAGAGGTGACAGGGTCATAATGCAGGGCACCTTCAGATGTATCTGGACATCAGAAATGTGACTTCAGGAGATCAAAAACACACTGTATGATATTACTAGTATGAGCATGTATAGTGTTGCAATCTTGCTCAGTGGGGTTGTTTGGGGTTCTCATGTGAGTCATGAGCCAAGGTTTAAGTGCGTATCCTGCACCCCCCACTAGATGTCCTTGTGAGAAGTTGCCTCTAGAGGTACAGGTCAGACGTGTGCCATTTGACAGAGTCATGGAAACTGTCAGGGTGACCTGCACACAAATTACAAATGATACCTTGTGCATTACAGACCACCTGACAGTTGATGGAATGCTACCCTTTTCTGTTTATTTATTTTCAGTTTATTCACTTGGCAGGTGGGCTAGTCAATTGACCATTTTCAGTCACGACCCAGTACAATGTTACATTTACAATACATTTGATAATACAATACAAACAAAGTACGTATCAATTTAAGAGAAAACAGAAACATTATCATGCTACAAAACACTGCAAACAAGAAAGGAAATATATACATTAATTAGAAAATGTTATACTTGGAAAAATAAGTTTAGTTACATAAAATGTTGTTAAATGCAATAGTATATACAATGGTCTAAAACTAAATGCCAAAAAATGCATTATTGTCTCCTTTGGGAAGTCATATACAAACGGAACTACAACATTGACTATACTCACCTATGAGCCCCTAGGAGTTGACCCAGTTATTTGGGATTTGGGAACTTATGTGGACAGTGACCTAACTTTTGACTAACATGTGTCTGCTGGTGAATAGAACTCCTAAAGCCAGGCAAGTGTCATGGAGTACACATTTATTTAAAACATTCATCCTCTCACCAGCAAGACTCCTTCAGAATGTGTCTATTGATGTAAGAAAGCCCTTATATATTGCATAGCTTATAAAAAAGGATTGGGGTATAGATATAGGGATCATTGTCCACCTTTACTCACTCTCATAAGGCCAATCATTGAATATAATGCCCCTTTGGCATGTATCTGTCCAGATATATGCAACAACTGAAACACCCACAGTAATATCTTATGATAAGGATACAAGGCCTAAACAACATATCCTACATGGACCAACTCAAAGCCATGTTATTCTACTCAGTACCCTACAGACTGCTTAGAGGTGACCTGTGCCTGGCATATAAGGCATATTCTGACCCATTACTAATGGATTTATTGCACATCAGCAGGTCAAATGCCATCAGAAATACTTGGTCTAGGGATATAAAGCTCTTCTGCAACATCAGCAGAACAGTTTGGAGGGATGGGTATATTTCACAGATTATATTGCTGATGTGAACCTCCCATCCACATAAAACAAGGTTCAGTCCTTTCCATTTTCAATTGGAACATAGATCTATGGATGAGAAAAAGAAAATTTACCCCAGAAATGCCCCCTCACTACTAACAGGCAGAGGCAGCTCTTAAATGCTTTATCACATAAATGGGTTCCTTCAAATTACCTATAGTATGATCCCAGTTATTGTTATTGGGCTAATATAGAATTATCCACCATGGGATGGGTAACACCAATTTCTAATCAAATGGGACAGGTTATTTTGAACACAAAAAGGAAAAATGACTAGGCTTAAAATGGTCTGCAATGGCCTGTAAGGGCAGCTAGCCAAGTATTTAACTATGAGCCTATGAACTTATAAAAGATGGTTTCACAGTGAAGGTCCTGCTCTTGAGAAGGCTTCTTTACCTGTGGCTAATTTGAATTTGGGTCTTGAAACAGTAAAAACATATTCTTGACTGTTCATAAGGGTGTAACTTTGATTTCTCAGAGGTGATTTCCTTTTGAGAGGAGGGCAGTATCTTATTTTAAGAATTTTGAAGATTAAGGTTCCCAGAAGGAGAGTGGCTCTATTTGGTATTTTGGAGCCAGTGCAGCTCATCAAGTACATCAAAATGGCGGTTCCTTTGGTTAACTAGGAGAGAAGATTTAAAATCTCTTTAACTCTGCTGTCTGTAGTATTTGACAGTTACAGGTGGAGTGCATGCTTAGTGATAGAGCATATTCTAGATTAGGTAAGAGAATATTTTGGCAAGTGATTTATGGGTAGTTGAAGATGATAAATGGGAAATTCTGTAACATAGTTTTAATTGTGAAAGAACTTTGCCAGTAATATGGCCTGACTGGTTTGGTGGAGATGGGGGTTTTGTTGGTCTGACTGATTTGGTTAAGATGGGGGGGTGTTAATCCTATGCATTTGTGCTCAGAATTGTATTACCTTTTGATTCTTTAATTATTAGTTGTAGTAGAGACTGGTGCTTCCTTGCACTTGAGAAAAGCATGAGAATTGTCTTGGCTATATTAACTAGCAGTTGTGTTGATGCCAAGTACAAAGGTCTGAAATTTTTGATTGCATGCTCGTCTGGAATGACTGATGTGTTTTGTTTGTGTCCAGGAGAAATATATAATCTGTGTACATAGTAATACTGAGGTGCAGAAGATCCATATCTAGGTCACTGATAAATAATGAGAAAAGGAGTTGTCCAAGGACTGAATCTTTGAAAACACCTATATTGATAGTGATAACATCTGAGAAAATATTGTAGTATACTTGGAATGTTCTGTCTTTAAGATAGTTTTCAAACCAGACTATTGTATTGTCACCAAAGTTTAATCTTTTGAGTTTGTGTAAAAGAAGTATGTGGTTAACTGTTTCAAAAGCCCTAGTTAGGTCAACAAATATTCCTGCAGTGGTAAGTTCTTCTTTAATACTACTGTATACATTATTTGTTGCCGATAATAAGAAAGTCAAAATTCTAAAAGAATTCCTGAATCAATGTTGTCGATCACAGAGAAATCCATAGCTGTTAATATGCTTATAAAGTATTTTTTCAAATATTTGTGTTGATGGGCACAAGTTTGATATGGTTTAGTAATGAGTTGGGAGGAAGGATGATAGTACCTTCAGAAGTGGGATGATTGCAGAGTGCTTGAAGTCCACTGGAAGAGTTCATGTTCTGAGAGATAAGCTGTATATGTGTGTAAAAGTAGGATACAGTTTGGAAATTGTTGATCCTGAACCATTTAGTTTAGTTAGTGATGATTTTGTTTATTTAAGAGACTGCATAGAAGTGAAAGGTAGCTACATTAGAAGCTAGAGGGATATGATTACACAATCAGCCAATGGTTGTTCATTAGTTGTAGGGGGGGAATGGGAGCTAGTGATGTCATTAATAGAGGACAAAAGGTAGTTCTTGTAGTTATGAAGGAATTCTGCCTGGTTATTGGCTTACACTTGTAAGGATTGTATTACTGTACCTCCTTTCAAGTTTATCACATGCAACTTGTATCTCAATGTACTTGCAGTCTGTGGTCCTCAGGAAAATGTGTTACGGCAAAGAAATTTTGTATAGTGTTGATAGATCTCTCCTTTGGGGTACATGTAAACCAGTTACGCTCTCCCACATGTTCCAGCATTGCATTGAGAAACAGAGTATTCTGGAAGCAGAAGCCTGCGACATCCCCGTTGTGTCTCCTTTAAGTCTTTGAAAAATCCTTGTAGCTAGTAGAAGCAAGGCTACACATACCTTGGTTTCCACTTAGATGGGTTCTCCATGATTCTCACTGGGCCTCATGTGAGGACAGCATATGGTCACTATTTTATCTATGAAATCTCTTTCCACTTTGTAGTGCTCTTATTTCTTTGTCATGAGGTCATGGTAGGTCAAACATGGCCTGAACACCCTAGGCCTTCGAAGCTGAGATCTAGTAGCAGCAGCACCTTAAAGTACAGCCGGTTGCACATACAGATTTATGACAGCTGCAGAAACCTCTGTTGAAGTTTCCTCATGGCTGTATGCAAGCATGTGTTGAAATTCGGAGCTAAAGTGCATTTGACATTTAGGAACTCATTTGATACATTCCTGAATCACTCAACCATGATTATTTCCTTAATTAGCACGAACTTCAGTTCTTTATTCACTCTTTACCATATTTGTCCACTAACCCTTGTTTTACAATTAGGCAAGATGTGTAGAGCATTTCGTTGAATTGTAAACAGCTGTCCCATCACTGCTTATTGTGCATTCGGGCTTATAGCAACATATAGGTATTCATGATTCTTGGACAATAAGATGAATTGTTGGAGATATAAGTTAATCCTTAAAACAGATTGGAAGCATATCTGGTTTGACTGTGTAGTGTTGAAAGACTACTAAGAAAAGAGTATTCTTTTTCTTACAAGCAACATGGCATAACTTTTCTCTTACACAAAGTATTCCTGAAAAGTTGAAATAATCGATATTATATTTTTAGACTATTATGGTTATAACTAGAAAGACTTTTTCTAGAAGATATAAAGGTTGTAATGCTCCTCAATTTGAAGACTTGCTGCTTTTTCTGAAAGAAGTGATATCATAAGAATATGAGATTGAAAAATTATGGTCAACCTCTAAGAACAGCAACCCCCCCAACCAATGTTCGAAAGTACAACAGTAATTGATGGCGACTTTAAATTGAATTTATTGTTTGTTTCATTTTAACATCTTCATATATAATACTTTTATTCATTAACATATTTGATTATAACTGTAACAGTATGATACATGCCTCTACAGTAAATATTCTATCCATTTAATTGTTTATAACTGTTTATGTTAGCTACATGAAAAAATGCTGCTTAAAATTGCAAATGTTTTCATTGTAATGTTATCAAATAATTTAAATTAATAATCAGCAATTCATTTAAAGGATACCAGGTAATTGATGATGTCATCACACGTACATAATGCTTTTTTCATGTACTACAGGATGTAGGGTAAATCACAGCAACCCTAATATAATGCAGCCCTACTGACAAGCTCCATGGTGACCATCAGGAATGATACTGGAGAGGCTAGCCCCATACTTTCTAGTGAAACAGATATGTTAGCCTTCAGTGAGTTGAACACCCCCCCTCCCCCCAGCTGGCACGCCATGGTCTGAAACTCAAGCCAAACCTGATAATTGATGTCACAGATAAAAACCCAACATCTATGCTAGTCAGCTATACAATAACAGAAAATAAGTTATTTACAAAAAACAAAATGTTAGAAAGATAAAGATAATTGCACAGGGAAACTAAAGCAAAAAAAAGTGTGTACCTTATATTAAAATTTAATGAACCAGCTTTGCAAACTCTTGGACCTAATGCATTTCTAATGCATGTCTTTTTTAACAGTAGTATGAACAAGGTTCATTTTATTCCTTGCTTAGAAAGTCCACAGATTTTTTGAGTTTTAGTATTGTTTTAGTACCATTACCATGTAGCACAATGATAACCTCAATAAAGATATTAATAAAGATGCATTAATACAAAAAAAAAAAAAACAGTAGCAGAACATGTCTTTATGTGCAAAGGTTCAGATTTTAGTGTACACTTGAGGACTACATTTTTCAACCAGCATAACAATCAACCTTAATTACTGACAAGAAAAATACTACTCTAGAGGAAACAATGCAAGATCTTATAAAAACAATCAGAGACTGTATTACAGTGTTAATATTTGGCCAAGATGTCAAACATAAATCAACAGGTATCTGTTTTAGAACAACTCGATATTTTATGTTGTAAAACAGACTGGAAAATTTAGGAAAAATATATTAAAAGCTGCTGAATAGAAAGTAAAATATAAAATAATTTAAAGGAATTCAAAAACAGATCAAGAAGAAAGTGCATTGATGTCATGATGCAGTGGCCACTCATTCAATGGCTTTCTATTTCAATCTTTGGCTCCAGTTCTACTGTTCAAAGCATGGCTACGATGCTACGATTGCTATAGGCTGGTACTTTGCCAGTGCAAAAATGAGCTGGTCTACTTTAGCATTTTAATTCATGTAGGAAAAAGAAAGTCTCTCATTGGCCAAAATACTTTTTCAAGAATCTCACTATTGCCAATATCCCCCATTTCCTCCTTATCTTGATTTAACATTGGATAACTGTTTTCACTGTATCTAAGTAGCCTAATTATTCTCCACTGCAGTGTGTTATTTATAAACCAGAGCAACTAATATTGGACAGTATACCGAGTCTATTACAGGGAAGCACAGTACAATTGTACTGAAATTCACACACACACACACACACACACACACACACACACACACACACACACACATTCAGTCACACGTGTCTGTACACACACACACACACACACACACACACACACACACACACACACACACACAAGAACATTTGCATATCTACAGAAAATCTGTAGGTTTATCAGTTTGCCTACTGAATATCTTTGAGATGTGGAAGAAAATCAGAGTACTTGGCAAACCCAGCATGAACAAATGGATGATATGCAGGCAAATTGCACATGTTTGTGAGGGAGATTCTAAAGTGCAAACTGTCTGAGGAGAATCACCTGATCAGTAGGTGATGTCATTAGAATATTCCTGGTTGCTAGGTGGTTTTTTGAACAGATGACTGACAGGAAAAATAACCCTTTCAAACAGCTGATGATTATTTTTTTAAAATAAGACAGTTGAGACTGTTAACCTGGACTATAAAAGAGACTGCTGAAGTCAGATGTGGGCAGTTAGTTAAGAGTTGCAGTCAATTACAGTGCTGTGCAGTGTATACCCAAGAAGACAGATTCACCAAAAACTGTAAGCCTGCCTTTGCCTTGCTGTTATGTTTTAGATTAAATCAGAGACAGTATTCTCTAGTTAGATTAGAAAAGTTTAGTTATTTAGATTTTTCTAAGATGATGGACTTCTATCCTACAGTTTAATTTTATATTTCTGATGATTGAATTCTGTTGTTTATTGAAAATTATTGATTTACATTCTTGTAATTGTTTTACTTATTATTAAATGTTTTTCATTAATTAACTTTGTGGTTGGACAATCAGTGTGTTCTTTTTAGAGATTAAAGAGTGTTTATACCTGTTTGATACCCATCAGATAACCACAAATCCCTGGCTGCTTCCAGTCATAGCTATCATTTATTTTGATATTTCATTTTTAATAATTTATCACCCTTTGAAGGGCATGTAGACCTGTCTGACTCTGGTAGCAGCATTTACCATTTGTACTAGGGAGGGGACACAGCTGCAAATCTGTGTCAGACTTCTCATAAGTGTTAGAGTGTGTGAGATTTAATTTTATTTTGAGTGTGAGTGAGTCAGAGGTCTTAAACAAGAACACATTGCACTGAAATGTGTGAAAAAAATTACATTTGGGGTAGACAGAGGTATATAGTCCAGTCCCAGGAAATAAAGCATGTTTCTGTTGTGCTCTTAAGGGAAATTGTGGACTTTTACTCTTGTGTGCTCTGTGCTCTGGTGTTTTCTGTGATGCTCCCACATTGGAGTCAGTGGTAGGGATTGGGGATACTTAATTAATGAGCCAGGTTTTAAGCGGGGAACATCATGTATTGGCTGCAGTTCAGTGGGATATTGTATGGACATCACAGTACCCAGCATTAATCTGAACTGGAGAATTAAGTTCTGCTAGACAGCAGTGTTAACTGCTGTTCCATTTTGCTGCCCACACTTAAAGATTTTAACAACTTGATATATGAGATCCCTTCAACATGAGTTGAGGGACTCATCAAGGTTTAGCAAACCATTTAAATGTGAGAATAGATGCATGCTTTTATTCAGATGTGTGCTGTTGGGGTCACTCATAGTATAAAATTGTTTCCCATGAGATGTATCCAGAAATATGTCCTTCTGTCTTACTAAGTAACTAAAATACCAGGCTGTGTACAACCGTTACCTCAGCATTAAGTTACTCTATGAATGGATGAAGTGAAAACTTCATTAGTGAATGAAACCAGACTACATTTAAGGTGATACAATGAGCTTCTGGCACTTTGTACAAAATAAAAGATACTGTGACATGCAGGAGCTCTCGGATTATGTAACCCAGGCAGGTATGACCCTACCTCTGAGCAGCATCCTACCATCACACAGAATGATACCACAGCACAAGCAGAAAATGATTGCTTTCAACAATTGGCTAAGTTTCTGGTGTCACTCTAAGGGATCCTTCTGCTTGGGATGACATGATTGACAGACCTCGGTGCTTTGCTAAAGATGGCCTGCATCTGTCAATCCTGGGCTTCTGGATACTGGCCAAGGCTCTTGCCACCCCTATAGTGCCTTTTTTAGGCAGTGTTCCAAAGACCAAATTACCACCATAACAGCTACAAACAAATGCAATCTGAGGGTCATGCTGCTCATTGCTACAACTCTAAATCTCAAAATGCACTCACTCGAGGCACTCCTTAAAATGGAGAACATCTACATTTGTGCTGTAAAAGACACCTGGTTCAAGGCAGCAGACAGCACCCCCGTAGTACCAGACTATAACTCATTCCACACCTTTTGGCTTCAGAACTTGGACAGAAGTTTCAAAGGCGGTGGTGTGTCCATATTCATAAAGGATGTGCACACCTCCAGACTGGTAGTGCAACATAATGCATCAGATATACTTCAGGTGGAGCTAACATTGGGTAAGACAGCAATTCAGGTTGTAGCCTGCTATAGATCCCCATGTCACAAGACTTGCACTCCATGTTCCTAAGCACCCTGGAGAATATTAAGGTCCAGCCTAACATTCTCTTACTAGTAGACTTCAACTACCCTCCATTAACTGGGTAAACTACTCATGTACCAATACACTTGCTCAACGTTTTCTGGAGTTCATTAATTCCAATGCCCTGGACCAGCTTGTTCTTACCCCCACTAGAGGTAGCAACATCCTTGACCTGGTCATTACTAACATGGGCGACTGTTGCTCTACACCAATAGTCAGCTCCTCCCTGGTTAGATCCAACCACAAACTAATCACCTTGGAAATCCACATCTCTCCCACCACCCCAGCAAAGGTAACCACCATGAAAAACTTCTCCAAAGCTAATTTTTGGGAACATAAAAACAGAGGTGGCTAACTTCACAGCACCCATGCAAATGGAGAATAGTTGCATGACCTCAGAATCATACACCAATGCACTGTACAAACACGTACACAAATGCATAGATCTTGCCATACTCAATAGAACCAAGCCACTTTCCTCGAAGAAAAAAAAAAACAATCTGGTGGTCCCTTGCCATAAACAAACTTTACAACAGAAGGAAGAAACTGATGCGGAATAAGGTGAAGTCCCAAGACTGGAAAAACTCCCTTATCTCCTTCAACAAAAGTTGAGATCCCTCATCAAAGCCTCTAAAGCTAGGTATGAAAACAGAATTGCAGCAGATACTAAAGACAACCACAAAGCCTTCTATAGTTATGTAAAGAATCTCCACGGCAATACCCAGATTTGCTTTGAGCTACTGCACAATGGTACCTCCTAATCTGAGGCAACAGATATTGCCAGTATACTGGCCAACAGATTTGGTGCCAACTTTATCCCTCTCTCCCCCAACAAAGGATGAATCCAATACCAGCAGATTTCCAGGCACCCTATATTACTGATGCACAGGTTAAAACAGCACTGTCCAAGGCCAAGAATACAACTTCAATGGACCTGACAATATCCCTGGTTGTGTTCTTCATGAACTACAGAGTGAACTGACACTTCATCTGTGTTCCCTGTTCAATCACAGCCTCACCTCAGGCTTTGTCCCTGCCGAATGGCCCACTGCTACAGTCATCCCTCTCCACAAAGGAGGAGCGACTACAGACCCTTGAAACTATCGCCCCATTAGCCTGATGAGTCTGATATGCAAAGCTATGGAATGCATCATCATGGACCTAATAAACAAGGATATAGGGGCTCTCCAAACTCTGGACCCCACACAGTTTGGTTTTATGAAGGGTAGATCATGCCTGCTCAACTTGGTCGACTTCTTTGAGTCAGTCACCAGAGCTGTGGATGAAGGCAAGGTGGTTCATACAGCCTACCTTAATCTGGCCAAGGCCTTTGATACCATTCCCCACTCAAGAATCATAGAAAAACTCACTAAGCTTGGCATCAACCCCTATATCACTAGGTGGGTTGCAAACTGGCTCACAGAACCCACAGTGTGAAAGTAGCTGACTCCAGGTCAGACTGATGATTAGTCACGAGTGGAGTCCCATAGGGTTTAGTCCTGGGTTCTCTCCTGTTTGGTATCTACTTCTCTGAAGTCCAGGCCAGCATGAAGGGACTTTGGCTGACAAAGTTTGCAGACAATTGCAAGTTGGGAGCTATTATTAACTCCCCAAGTGATGTTGACATCCTACAGAATGGCCTCACTGTGACAAACAACTGATGTCAGAACCATGGCCTTAAGCTCAATGCCAAAAAATGTGTCATCATCCCCTTTGGGAAAAACCTGGTTCTCATGAATTAGTAGTCCACTGAATACAGAAGGCGTTAAAAGAGATCTGGGAACACAGGTTGACAGCAACCTCTCATTTGATCACCACATTGCTACTGTGATCAGAAAGTCCTTCTATGTGGCACATATCATTACTAAGGGTTTTGCATCCAGGAAGAAAGAGGTCATTGTCTCCCTCTACTCTTCCCTCATTAGGTCAGTCATCGAGTACAATGTCCCATTTGGCATGTACCTCACTAGACACCTACAACAACTGGAGAGGCTACAAAAGTACCTCACAAAGAGGATCTTAGGCCTTAAAACTTGTCCTATATGGACAGACTAAAAACTCCAATTATTCTCTGTCTCATATCGCCTAATGAGAAGCGATCTCTGCTTGACTTACAAAGCCATGTCTGACCCAGCTCTGTTAGAAATGCTACATCTAAAGAAATCCAAATTCCTCTGCATCACATGCTCCAGAGACCTCAACCTCATTATGACAATTAACAGAACATGCTGGAGGAAAAGGTTCATAACCCAGAGACTGCCCATGCTATAGTACAGACTTCTCATACATGTCAAGCAGAGCACCTCGCTGACCCTCTTCAAGAGAAATCTTGATGAATGAATGGGAAACAGAAAATTCACCCCAGGAATAACTCCAGTGGCTCTACTCAACAGAGGCACTGGGAACTAAGGTTAAGTGGCACTATGCCAGGCTAATCCTATGGCTAGGCTTGTAAAAGCCTGAGGGCCATTAGCCTAGTACACACCTATGAACCTGTAGTCGGGTGGGGATTCCAAATACGTTATTTAATTTCACAAATATGTAGCCTGACACACAAGTTTAAGGTAGTTTTTGAAATTATATCTCTGCTTTATCTCATAAAGTTGCCCTTCTTTTCATCTTCTTAAAACAATTAGGGGCATCAGAGACTTAGCAGAGGAATGCTTTCTTATACTTTGGGGAGTGGTTTCTAAACAATCTTGTCAGCATTCATGTTTATAAATAGCTGCATTGCAAGATGTTAATGTATGCATTAATTTTATTTTTTTTATGAACATCTATTAACTATATTTCATTAAGAAATGATGCTTAAGTAATTTCCTAAATCTGCCATTTTCAATGTTTCTGTGTCCACATCATTTTCAGAAAACCATTTTTAAAATATTTCGCAGTTTCTGGAAGATTTTTATGAATGGCGACATATTACTAGAATGCTAGTCATAGGATTATGAAATAGACAATTCTGACAAAAGAACATTTTGATATTGCCAGTACCCACCCTCATATTGTACTCCTTTTTCTAGAAGAACAAAGCAGGTCAGTACTGGAGTAAATTTTTGGGTACCCATCCAAAGAGGATGCCAGGGTATTACTTTATTTACCTGACCAAATAAGATCGTTTCACAGTTGGGGGTAAGTACTCGATAATATATTTGTCTCTCCAGTAAGTTTTATTTTTGCACTCATTGACATTTATGTCAGTGTTTTTTATATTTGTGGAGCTGTTTGACTTGTCAAGATATACAACAACAAAGAGGGCAGACACCCTAATAGGGATGAATGTAAGACCTAGATCCCCCTGCAAGACCCTATAAGAAACTGAGGAAAGAGGAACTTTAGACCAACAGTCTTTTTGATTAGGAATTTCTGGGGCCTTTCCAGTTGCTGAATATCTTAGATGTCCTATGGATGCCACCATTTCTTGCCACCTCAGTAATGTCTGCACCTGGATTATGCAGGGAATGAAGTAGACAGGACCTGCCTTTGTTTCTCAGTAGGATTATTATTATTCCTTTATACATATCTTTCATGATATGGTCAAAGACTTTGACAGACCCAAGAACATGTCAGGTGGATTAGAAACAAGGAAGGAGAGAAACACAATGATGTAGTCATGAAAGGGGCAAAATTAATGCCTCAAGATGTTAAAAGTAAAGAGATCAATGAAAATGAATCTGTAGCCTCTTCTGTTTCAAACAGCATAAGCAATTTATATTGGGAGGACAGAATGGATCTGGTTAATGCTCAAAACTGTGTTGCAGTGAGGAAGTTAAAAATAAAGAGATAGAAAGGAATGGGTCTGCAAATGTTCTGCCTTAAACAGCATACAGAAATTATACTGGGAAGACAGAATGAATCTGGTTAATGAACAAAGCTCTGTAGTATGGTGTTAACCAAGTGTCTTTCAGATGGTTAAAGTACAGTGAAATGCAGTTCATGAAATATGTTTCCTTGAACAGGGTTTTATAGAAGATTTTATGAATTAGGGAAGCCAAACAATCTTTCCAGGGATAGATGATATTTCTTGGGATCAATCTTTCACCTTTTGTCATACACCAATGTCGATCAAATGTATGCCATATATTTTGGCCATAACTGTATGTCATTGCGTGTGTGCGTGTGTGTGTGTGCGTGTGTGTGAGTGTGTGCGTGTGTGCGTGTGTGTGTGTGTGTGTGTGCTTCTGTGTGTCTGTAACTATAATACCCTTAGGAGACAGGCACTAATGCAGAGAATGGATGCTTCCATTAAATATTAACATAAGTCTAACAGTTCCAAGGCAAGCAGGAAACTATTAAGAATTTAGGATACAGAGCATAATTCATGTTTTTTTTTCTTGAAGTGAAGAGATGATTTTTTGTTTTTGAAAACATCAGTAAGGCCTCACTTTGGGAGTAAAAATAATAAAGTAGTAGTAGCTAGCTCTTTTGGTCATCCTTAAGGAAAGCTGAGGATCAACCCAATCTTGAACTAAAAACCCTTTGAAAAGAAGCCAGTGACAGTAAAGTATTTTCTCAAAACTTCCACTGGAAGTCTAAACATGTACTTTTTGAAAGTCATGAAGGAATAGCCTAATAATGAAACACATGATGTCTAAGTTTAAAAATACAGTATTGGTAAGTACAGTTTAGCAATAAATGGTGAACAAAGTACATTTTTGGCATTTCTGAAAAACTTGCAGTCAGGGAATTTACCTGAATATAATTCAGACAAATCTAGAAAATTAAACAATTTGAATAAAGCTGAAAATCCTTACAAAAGCCAAGAATTACTGCAGACCCCCCCACCCCCTCCGTGATACAATGATCATGATGTTCTTCATGAAAAGTAAAATGGATCCAGGAGGTAAAGCCCCTCATTTAGAGTTATGGCAGGGAAAGTGAACTACAAACAAAAAAACAATCTCTTGTGTTATATTCTCTAAAAAGTTAAGGTAGAGTAACCAGATGGTATAGACGGAGAATGACATTGAACGTTTACATTTATACTTAGTCACCTCATGGGTGTCACTTTGCACAGTGTTAGTGCACACATGCAGGAAAACAGTTCCTTTAGCACAGAGAAATCTGACTTTGCTTTAAGAATATAATGAATTACCTTTGGAAGAAGTAGCAGCCATTTCTTCCAGCATTTTTCTCACGATGCTTGCAAATGATGCGGCATTCACCATTGATCCTCCAACAGTCTCTCCTATCCTCAGCTGCTGCTTTAACATTTTCTGGATCACCTTAAAAATATATAAATAGATACAAATTAAAATAATTTCATTTTGAAAAGAAAATGTGCATTTGTGATTACTGCGCTGTGACAAATGAATTATATATAGTGATAGCATTAGCATTCTTTCAGTCTACTTATTTTATTATGTACTGTGATATTCAGAGTTTTTTACTTCATTTCTTACTTTATTTTGCAATATTCATCATGTTTATTGGGGTTGCTTGTTTTTCTGCTTGAATCCATAATCTTTTTTCGCAATGTGTGTGTGTGTGTGTGTGTGTGTGTGTGTGTGTGTGTGTGTGTGTGTGTGTGTGTGTGTGTGTGTGTGTGTGTCTGTGTGTCTGTGTGTGTATGTTTGTGTGGATGCATGTGGATACATGTGAGTGTATGTGTGTGTGCGCATGCATGAACATGACTGTGTGTATGTCTGCATCTGTTAGACTTTTCATGTATGCCTTTCTCATGTGGAACATTTTCAGGACACTTAATAACATATCTGTAAAGAATATATATTTTTTTACTTCTCACCTTTTAGAATCCACACAATAACATTCAGCTATTCAGGGGCATCTGCTTTTTTTATATATATATATATATATATATATATATATATATATATATATATATATATATATATATATATATATATATATATATATACACACACACACACACACACACATATATATATATATATATATATATATATATATATATATATATACACATATTGCTTTTTCATTACTAAAGACTATAAATTGTGAGACCACAATAATTTTGTCTTTTATCTTAGGTTCATAGGTTCATAGGTTCATACTAGGCTATCTGCCCTAGGGCATTTATAAGCCTAGCCAGAGTGTGTTTGGCTTTCGCCACCCATTTTAAATTAATTTTGCTATGCCCTTTTTCGAAGTTAGTATACTGTGCCTCTGTCTAACAGTGACACAGAAGTGATACCCGGGGTAAACCTACGATCTCCCATCCACTCATCAAGATTCCTCTTGAAGAGAGTCAATGAGGGACTCTGCCTAACCTGGACTGGGATTTTATTCCAGAGTGAAGGGAGCCTCTGGGTTATGAATCTGTCCCTCCAGCATGTCCTATTTATTTCAGTGCTGAGGTTCAAGTCTCTCGAGCGCGTAGCTCAATGGGATTTGGATTTTCTGAGGTGCAGCATGTCCATTAATTCCGGGTTGAACATGCCTTTATACGTCAGGCACAGATTGCCTCTGAGCTGGCGGTATGTCACTGAGTAGAGCTGGAGTTTCTTTAACCGGGCAGCATATGGCATCTGTTTGAGCCCTTTGATCCTCTTGGTGAGGTACTTTTGGGGTCTTTCCAGTTGCTGCAGGTGTCTGGTAAGGTACATCCCAAAAGGGGCATTGTACTCAATTATGGGCCTAATGAGGGATGAGTAAAGAGGCACGATGACCTCCCCTGATCTAGATGTGAATCCCTTCATGATTAGGTGGGCTATATAAAATGTTTTTCTAATCACTTTGGCCACGTGGTTGTCAAATGAGAGATTGCTATCAACTTGGGTCCTCAGGTCCCTAATTAATTCTTCTGTACTTAATGGATTACCACCTATGTGGTAATTTGTGGGCACTTTGTTTTTGCCAAAGAGGATGACTATACACTTTTTGGCGTTTAGCTTGAGGCCATGGCTCTGGCACCAGTTGTCTGTTTCTATGAGGCCCTTTTGGAGGATGCTTGTGTCGGCTGGAGAGTCGATTATGGTGCCCAGTTTGCAGTCATCTGCGAACTTGGTCAGCCACAGACCTTCTGTGTTGGCCTGTACCTCCGAGAAATATATACCGAACAAGAGAGGTCCCAGGACTGAGCCTTGTGGGATGCCACTTGTAACTGGTTTGGAGTCTGACATGGCTCCAGCAATTCTAACCATGTGGGTTCTGTCCTTGAGCCAGTTTGCAACCCATCTAGTGACATAGGGGTTTATATTTAAGCTGGTGAGCTTATCTATAATGCCCGAGTGGGGTATTGTATTGAAGGCTTTTGTGAGGTCCAGGTAGGCTGTGTGGACCACCTTCCCCTCGTCAATGACCTTGGTGACTGTTTCAAAGAAATCAACCAGGTTTAAGAGGCAGGATCTGCCCTTAACAAAGCTGAACTGGGTAGGATCCAGTGTCTGTAGGTCCCCAATATCTTTATTTATGAGGTCCATGATGATCCTTTCCATAGCTTTGCAGACCAAGCTAGTCAGGCTTATGGGGTGATAGTTTCCAGGATCCGTTGAGGCATCACCTTTGTGGAGAGGGACCACTGTTGCTGTACGCCACTCTTTGGGTACATATCCTGTAGTAAGGCTGAGATTGAACAGTAGTTTTATGTTTGGGTTTAGCTCTTCTTGGAGTTCATGTAGGATGCAGCCCGGAACACCGTCTGGTCCAATTGATGCTGTGTTTTTTGCTTTGGAGAGGGCGGCTCTTACCTGAGCATCTGAGATGTCAGGGGGGCAGCACTCTGCTGGGATAGATATTTGCCCTTTTAGTGGGGGGGGGATTTTGCACTGAACCTGTCATCTGGGATGTTGGCAATGTCTGTGGGTTTGTTGTATTTTTTGTCATTTTGGACTAATTCTGAGCATATCTGGGAATTCCCACCCAGGTTCCTAGCATAACAAAAGAAAGCCTTGTGATTATCCTTAGTGTCCTGTACGATTTTTCTCTCAAAGCTGGCCTTAGACGATTTTATGAGTGCCCGTAGTTTTTTGCTAATACTGATCAGAGATGCCTTCCCTTTTTGGGATTTTGCTCTATCATGTAGTAGCTTCCTCCTTCTATTGTACAGTTTGTTTATGGCTGGGGTCCACCAGACAGGACGTCTATCTTTGGAGGATTGGGTCTTGGTTTTATTTGGGATTGCATGATCCATGCATTCCTGAAGGTGTTCATAGAATGCATTTATAAAGGATTCTGCGGTCTGGGCCGTATTTTCCACAGGCCCGGGGGCTTTGAAGGATTCCACCTCGGTTTTGAGGAGTGTGAAATTTGCTTTAGAGAAGTTTTTCACTGTGGTTTTCTGGGCAGGGGGTGGAGTCGGGATGTGAATATCCAGTGAGATTAGTTTATGGTCTGATCTTACCAGTGAGGGATACACTTCTGGTCTGGAGCATAAAGTCCCCATGTTGGTGATGATCAGGTCCAGTATGTTTTCCCCTCTTGTAGGAGTGGTAACAAGTTGTTCCATAGCATTTGAGTTTATAAATTCTAGGAACCTTTGGGCTAGGGTGTTGGAGCTAGAGTAATGCTCCCAGTCTATGTTTGGGTAGTTGAAGTCACCCAATATAATGGTGTTTGGAGAGACCTTCATATTTTCCAGTGTTCTCAGGAAGGCCGAGTGGGGTTCCTGGGTTTGGGAGGGTGGTCTGTAGCAGGCTATAAACTGGAAGGCAGTTTTACCCACTGTTAGTTGCACATGGATAGTCTCTGATGCTTCATGCTGTGCCACCAACCTGGAGGTGTGGGTATCTTTGACGAATATTGATACTCACCCTCCTTTTGTGGTTCAGTCCAAGTTTTGGGGCCGAAAAGCATGGTATGAGGTATAACCTGGTAGTGCTGGGGTGCTCTCGGGAGCCTTGAACCAGGTTTCTGTTACTGCAGATATCGATGTTCTCCATGCTAAGGAGAGCTTTGAGTGCGTGCATCTTGAGGTTTAGACTTCTGGCGTTGAGTAGCATTACTCTTAGTTTCTTATCCCTTGTGATACCTATGGAGGTGGGTTTGTCTTTTGAGCCTTGCCTAAAAAAGGCACTATTGGGGTAGCAAGAGCCTTTGCCAATATCCAAAAGCCCAGGGGTGACAGGTGCAAGCCATCCCTAGCGAAGCATTGTGGCTTGTCGAGCATGTCATCCCAGGCTGACAGGCATTGGATCCCCTTTGAATGACACCAATACTTAAGCCAGTTGTTGAAATTGATCATCTTGTCTTCATATTGTGTCATCATTCTTGGTGAGGGTAAGATGCTACTCAAGGTCAGGGTCATACCGGCCTGGGCTACATGCTCAGAGAGCTCCTCTATGTCTCTTTTCATGTAGTCCAGGGAGGTACATCTCAGGTCATTCACACCAGCATGGACAATGACTGAGTCATATTTGTACTTGCCTTGGAGTGACCTGAGTGCTTGTGTTATGTGGCAGATCCTAGCACCCGACAGGCAGCTCACCGTGACCTTCTCCTTGTTCAGCCTGATGAGTGGGACGTCAGTGTGCCTGATGATAGAGTCACCTATTACAAGTGTATCAGGTGTGTTGTTTAGCCTTAAGGGCTGTGACTGTTCGGCACACTGGCTTTGTGAGCTATGTGTTGCACGTGTTTTGTTTTGGGGTAGCGGTTGCTTGGGTGTCTTCTTTGGAGGTCTCTGCTGCTTAGGCAGATTTTTATTTAGAGCCTCTGAGTATGTTTTTGTGTGTTTATGTGTTTGGCTTGCTGTCGTGGTAGGTCTATGTGAGACAGGAATTTTAGTGAGTGTGGTTTCCTTCTCCTGCTGACTGGTTATGCCAGTACTGAGTTGAGAGAGCTTAGCCTCCAGTTTGGCTATATGGTTGCATCTCTCACATGTGCTGGAATTTGTTGGGAGGAGGAGAGGGTTGTCTGTGTACATGAGGCAGTTGTAACATTGCCTCAAGATTCCCAGATTCACCAGCTGGACCGGAGAGGAGATTGATCTTAGCAATTTATATATAAGTTTTTTCAGCACCATATTTTTCTTATGCCCCCCCCCCCCCGCAACACATGTTGATTATCAAGCCTCACCCAATGGGGCATGAGACTGTTTGTTACCTCTAAGTGAGTCTCCCATATCCATGAGGTTGCAAACTTTCAAAAGGGACACCATTTATGCAGCCATGAGGGTTGCCTGTGTCTTTGATGCTTCTCTTTCTTCTATGCATGTGCTGATGGGAAGGTAATTCTTAATCTATCCAGGTAATTCCAGTTTACACTCTCCAGATCAGGGTCCAGTGACCACCAATCAGTGTCTCAAGACACCTTTACTACAGAGTCCTTCCCGCCCAGTCTGCAGCTCATTTTAAGTTGCAGTGATGTCGGAATTTCAATCATGCCCCTCCTTCCATCCCCTAGTGATTGACATGAGCTGCTGCATTACAATGGGGACTTCCTACAGTCTACCTTGGATGTATTGTTTTTATTTATTTATTTTACATTTGTAAACCGGGATAGTCCAACTGGATACATGTCCATTTTCAGTGGAGGTCCGGGGAGATAAGGTCCAAAGAAACACATATGCAAGACATTCAAACAATATATTTTACATGCTTCTAGTATATTCAACCAGACAATATAGATGAGCTAACATTATTAATTCCTTCACAAAGACATATATAATTATCAATACATATACAAACAAGAATGTATGTTAAATATCTATCTAGAGTCACATCATGCATCTGAAAGTGGTATTGATAAGACTAAACAGTCCTGTCTGGAGATTATGTGTTTAAGGCAAGAGTTATAGCAGGAGTGGAGTAGGACTGAAGTTAGTCTGGTATGGAGCAGGAACATAACCATTTGTTGCTGAGATGGCTTTTGATAGATTTCTTAAATTTGGATAGAGAAGATTCCAGGGTAATGGATGGAGGCAGGGAGTTCCAAATTTTGGATATGTAAGATGAATAGAGGAAGTCACCGGCATGGTTGTGTGATCTAGTAACTGTTAATAGTAACTTATCTGTGAAGCAGAGTTGCCTAGGGCAGGAATACTGCTGAATTAGGTTGCTTAAAGCTGGTGTTTTATTTGAGTGAGAGAGCAGCTTATAAGTAATGATAAGTTGATTGTAGATTAATAAATTTGGCAGTTCAAGCCAGTCCAATTGTTTTAGGTTATGACAGTGATGGGTTCTAAAAGATGAGTTATTAGCAAATCTGGCTATTTGATTATAGCATGTTGCCAGTTTGCTGGTTTCTGTTTTGGATAGATTTGTTAAGATTGGGGATGCATAAAGTAATGTTGAGAGCAAATGAGTGCGAGCAATTGTGGTCCTAGCAGTATGGGTCAAGTAGGATTTGTGTTTGTAGAGACTACCTAGCTTTCTGTGAGTGTTTTTAATAGCTAGATTAATGTGGATATCAAACTTTAACTTATCAATGGTGATGCCTAGTAGTTTTGTGTGAGATACGGGTGTGATAAGTGTACCATTTTTAGAATGAATATTGAAAGTGGAGGTAAGGCTGGTATTTTGTGAAGGGTGAAATAGCAGGATCTTGGTCTTTTTTGGGGTTAAGAATGAGGCCATTGTCAGTAAGCCAGTTTTCAACTGAGTGGAAATTATCCTGGGTTTTATTGTGTAGTTCTTGTAGGGTTGAGGCACTGCATATTATAGTGGAATCATCTGCATATTGAATAAGGTTAGTGCTATTTGCTGCTGAGTGGAGATTGTTTGTGAAAATTGAGAATAGCAAGGGACCCAGTATGTATGAGTAATCACAAGCATGCACACACACACACACACACACACACACACACACACACACACACACACACACACACACACACACACACACACACACACACACACACACAAGCTTGCATGTGTTCTCATGCACACACACACACACACACACACACACACACACACACACACACACACACACACACACACACACACACACACACACACTCTCACTCACACATGAGTGTGTGTACATCCCTAGGCCTAGCATCACTGTCTTGAAAGCACCAAAAGCACATACCCCCAGCACATACCGTAGCACTAACCAGTGATGCCATACAAGTAGAGCAATTGACCACCAGGAAGCCATCACTCCCTCCTTCCAAGGATTAGTGAGCCATGCATTACTCCTTTCCCATCCTCCCCAGCCAACCCAAACAAGTTCCAAGTTGCTACACTAATTCAAGTCACCTTGGTCATAGTCAAGGCTTTATGCCTGTAAGCCATGCAGCCTGCATTTTCAGCACTGATTTGATCTCATTAAGCTGTGCTCTCTTCATCTATTTGTGTATATGGAGTGCCCCCCAAGAAGAGACAATATATTACACAGAAGGCATACTACATAGCTGTAGAGTAGCTTCCATTTCTCTTCCTTCTACTTATAGCATAGTACCCTAAAAATATAAAAATCCTATTGCCCTTTGCTGCAGCACCTGACATCTGATTAATGATCTCTAGCTCATCACATATGAACAATTTAAAATTATTTTTGTAGCTGAGACCTTATCTCCCTTCCAGTCATGTAATAAACTCCTATGTCTTTGAAACTCATCTGAAAGTTGCTACATTTGAACACTCATCCTTAATTGCCAGCACATAGGACATTCCTCTGATTTACATAAATTTATCTATATCTGCCTACCCTTTACCAGATTTTAGTGGCATCCATGAAATACAATCTTTCTCCAACTTCTCCTCCTCCCCCTCCTGTAGCCCTTAAACACTCTTAGCTGCACAAACTTATTAGACAAGCAAAAGTTCAGAAATGATCAGCTTGACATGACTCTGGTCAGTCTCTGCTCATAGAAGTATATCATTGATCACAAATATCTAATTTATATACATTCACCAGAACTGAGATTAGAACGCCTACCTAAGTAGTTATTTGTATTATAGTGTCACACAGTTATCGCATGCACCAAAGAGCTTATGAGGCTGAGGCCTGATGAAAGGGACTTCTAAGGTGAATCATATCTGTAAGACTGCTAAAGTAGGAAAATGGGAAGTACCCTGGGTTTGAATGGACCAAAAAGCTTTAACTTCTAAACACACAAACACTTTCACATTTGTCAGGACTCAGATTAGAACTCCTTCCTAACTAGTTATTTGTACTATCGTGTTACACAAATATTGCACACACCACACAGCTTATAGGGCTGAAGCATGACAAAAGGGACTTCTGTAGTGACAGGCATCTTCAGGACTGCTAAAGTAGGGCAATAGGAAGTGCACTGGATGGGGAAGGCCTGTTCATTCCTAGAAGCTACTGACATTTCTCTAAGTGTATGTATGTCATGTATTGTTTCAGTACCTCGTGACATACCTCCTCAGATCATCACAGTGATTTACCAGAGGAATACAGGATGAATGATGCACACACAAAAATTATGGGCCAAATGCTACACTTTCTTGCACAATCCAGCCTGTTGAGAGGTGTGCCTACAAGCAATTGACTGCTGGTGCTGTGGAAACAGTCCAGCACCTTGGTGATATATTACAATGGTGGAATCTCTGTGCATTTCTGTTCTGGCCTGGTCTGATTTCCAGTCTATGGTTGGGTAATATAAGTCAGATAGGATCAGGGTGACAGGCAGACTCTGGATAGATTTGCAGGGGATAAGATATGTGGTGGGGTGTCCTGGGTCAGATATGTTTGCCTATAGCTACCAGTACTTTGCATATGGGTCTTCTCAATGGTTGACTGCACTTGGAGGATCTTGTCAGACTGTTTGACCAGCCTGGAGGTGTGTATTTGTCTCACATATATGTATGGCCCACCTCATTTTGCTTGGATGGCCACATTTTGGGGTCAGGATGTTGCACAGGATGAGTGATGAGGGAAGGGTGTATTACTTGCCATGGCTGTGGACCAGGGTTCTGTGGGTACAGACATGTCACCATCTTCCAGGGTTAGGACTGCCTGCAATGAGTGCATTCCCATGTTTAGACTCCTAGCCCTGCCTGTTGACTGTACAGAGTATCACAGAATGTCCACATTCATGACTCATATATCTCGTTGGTTACCCAAATAAGTGTGGTTTTCAAGGAAAAGGGTTTTGCAAGTCAGTCAGGGTTGACGTCCGATATTACTGACAGTTGACATTGCAGTTTCAGACTTTGTACTCATCAGACATTCAATGCTACTACAATCATTCCATCAACTTTATAACATTATTAGAGCAGTATTTCAAAGGTGTCCTTCTCTTTGGACCTTTTTCACCCCATTATTCATGGCTCTGTCCAGATTTCTGGCTCTCTGACACTGGCAGCTTTTCTCCTAGTTTGCAGATGACTACAAGGTGGGTGCTATTATTACCCCCCACATGAGGTTGACATCCTTCACAAAGGCCTCTCTGAGACCTATGATTGTTGTCAGAACCCTGAACATAGGCTCAGTGCCAGATGATGTGCCGCCATCCCCTTTGGGTATGACATGGTTCCCATAAAGTAATACATTGATGGTAGTTCACTGAACACTGATGTTGTTATAATGGAACTGGGAAGACAGGTTGGCTGTGATCTCTATGGTGACCACCACAGTGCCAGTGTCTTCCAAAAGTCCTTCTATGTGTCACTTCTCCTGACTCAGGGTGTTGAATCCAGGAAGTAAAAGCACAGTGTTTTCCTGTACACTCCCCTCAGTAGGACAATCAATGTGTACTATGGCCAATTTGTCATGTATCAACACTGGACACCAGCAACAACAGGAGAAGCTGCAAATGTATCTCACAAATAGGATCTTGTGTACTACACACTTACCCCATATGGACAGACTCCAACAACTGCAATGAATCTCTGTCTCATATTGGCTACTTAGGAACAATCTCTGCCTGACATACACAGCAAAGTCTGACCCATCCTTGTTAGGAATGCTACATCCGAGGAAACCAATCTGTCCACACAACATGTCCCAGATACCTCAACCCCATCCTCACAATCAACAGGACATGATGGAGGGACAGGTTCATAACCCAGAAATTAGCCACACTATGGAATAGATGACACATAGTCTAGTACCAACCTATGAACCTACTGGCCCAAGGGCCTATACAAGCCTAGCCATAAAAATTCCCTGGCTATTTCTTCCCAGAATATTTACTTCCCTGGTTCCCTGTCTAGCAGGGCAACTGACATGATCCCCAGGGTGAATTTCCTATCTCCCAGCCAATCGTCAAGGTTCCTTTTGAAGAGGGCCAAACAGATACTCTACTTGACATGTATGGGAAGTCCTATTCTGGAGTATGGGGAGTCTCTGGGACAGTAACCTAGCCCTCCAGCATGATTTGTTCATTGTTATGACCAGGTATAGATCCCTGGAGCATGTGGTTCTGAGGGACTGGGATTTCTTTAAGTGTAGCATGTCCAACAGCTCTGGGTTTGACATGGCCTTGTATGTTAAGCAGAGATCGTGTCTGAGTAGGCGATATGCAACAGAGTATAGCTGGAGTTTTTTTTAGATGGTCAGCATAGGGCATCTGCTTTAGGCCTGTGATTCTTTTAGTGAGGTATTTCTGTGGCCTTTCCAACTGTTGCAGATGTCTTGTGAGGTACATACCAAACAGGGCGTTGTACTCTGTAATGGGTCTAATGAGGGATGAGTACAGTGGGACAATGGCCTACTTTGTTCTGGATAAAAAGCCCTTAGTGATGGATTGTGCTACACAGAAGGATTTCCTGACTGTTGTAGCAATGTGGTTATCAAAGGTGAGACCACTGTCTACCTGTGTCCCTAAGTCCCTTATCACACTTTTGGTGTTTGGTGTACTGCCACTTATGTGGTAATTCATGGGTACATGGTTTTTCCCAAAGGGAATAACTATACATTTCTTGCCATTGAGCTTAAGTCCATGGCTGTGGCACCAAGCATCTGTCTCTGTAAGGCCCTTTTGTAGACTATCCACATCATTTGGGGATTCTATAATGGCTCCCAGTTTGCAGTCATCTGTGAACTTTGTTAGCCAGAGTCCCTTGGTGTTGGCCTGTACTTCAGGGAAGTAGATGCCAAAAAAGCAGTCCCAGGACTGATCCCTGAGGTACTTCACTTGTCAGTTGTCTGGAGCTGGATTTGGAGTCAGCTACTTTTACAGTGTGGGTTCTGTCAGTAAGCCAGTTGGCAACCCATCGAGTGATGTAGAGTTTAATGCCCAACTTAATAACTTTATCTATGATTCCAGCATGGGGGATGGTGACAAAGGCCTTGGTAAGGTCCAGGTAGGCTGTGTGGAGTGCCTTACCCTCACCCACAGCTCTGGAGACTGATTTGAAGAAGTCAATCAGGTTGAGGAGGCAAGATCGGCCCTTCACGAAACAAAACTGGGTGAGGTCCAGTGTTTGAAAGTTGACAATGTCTTTGTTTATAAGTTCCATGATAATGTGTTCCATAGCTTTGCAGATTAGGCTTATCAGACTGATGGGATGATAGTTCCCCCGATCTAAGGTGGATCCCTTCTTGTGGAGTGGGATAAATGTAGCTGTGCACCACTCATTGGGCACAAAGCCTGAGGTGACGCTATGATTAAACATGACACTTAGGTGTGGTGCCAGTTCATTTTGTAGCTCATGTAGTACACGGCCTGGGATGTCATCTAGTCCCACAGATGCTGTATTCTTATCTTTGGAGAGTGCATTTTTACCTGTGTGGCTATGATTACTATAATTTGGCATTCTTCTGGTATTGAGATGGGCCCTTTAGGGGACAAGAGGGGGGTGAAGTTGGCACTGAATAATTCTGCCAGGATATTGGCAATATTTTTGGGATCAGTCAAGCTGAGCACACTGGCCCTCTTCAAGAAAAATCAGGAGGAGTGGATGGGGAATACAATACCCACCCTGGGAATCACTCCAATGACTGTACTCAGTAGACACACTGGGGAGTATCATCAGGTGGCATGATGCCAGTGTATTCCCATGGGCTAGCCTTGTAAAGCCTCCATGGCTATTTGCCACATACACATCTATGATTTTGAACCTATGGATCTCAGTACTGTCAAATGTGTGTGCATTAGTGTGTCTGAAAGTGTTTGTGAGTGTGTAAACGTGGGTAAATGTAGTTATTGGCCCATCTCACCCAGTACAACTACCATTGCCATACCTTACAAGTGCTGTAGATGTTATTCACTATATAGGTATCTTGGGACACTCTACAACCTATAAGCTCTGTGGTGTGTGTGATAATTGCATAATACTATAATACCAATAACCACATAGCTAGGGGTTCTAATATGAGTCCTGGCAAATGTGTGTATGTATTATTGGGTGTGTGTGTATATGTGTAGGTTACAGTATTTTGTGGCCTCTCTCTCCCAGTACATCACCCATTGTTATAATTTGCAAGGCCTGATGAAGTCCCTTGCCTTAGAAGTACCTTTGGACAAGTGTCACCCCATAACCTCCGTGGTGCATACAACAAATGTGTAACAATGTAGCAGCAATAAATAGATAGGTAGGGGTTCTATTCTCAGTCCTGGCAAGTGTGTGTGAGAGAAGAGTATCTTGTGTGTTTGTGAGTGAACGGCATCCATTGGAGGGGCATGGATTCATATTTTATGCCATGGTACACACAGTACACATTCATAAGTCTACTGTATAAGGTCCGCTGTTCACATCAACTGTAGTGGTATTTGTATTCTCTCTTCAGCCCTATAAGCCCTGTGCAACAGTATGGAATAGTATGGTACGAATAACAAGATAGGTTGGTCTGCTAATGTCAGTACCGGCAAATGTGTGTGTGCACTGATGTGTATCGCAGTGGCTGTGAGTGTGTATACTTGTACATGATACTATTATGAGTGCTCTCACACTAAGTACAGCCACCATTGTCATACCCCACAAGGCCATGTGATGTTATTCGCCTTATAGGTACCTTGTAACACTCATCACACCACCTGCAATAACCGCATAATAGTCTGGTACCACAACTTGATTGGTAGGGGATCCAAACACAACACTGGCAACTGTGATCATGTGTGTGTGTGTGTGTGTGTGTGTGTGTGTGTGTGTGTGTGTGTGTGTGTGTGTGTGTGTGTGTGTGTGTGTGTGTGTGTGTGTGAACAGTGTTCTCTGTGTGTTTGGTCAACACAATATCCTCTGGGGTTGAGGACGTTAGCAATCTGAAGTGTGTTCCACCCACCACACTTACCATTGTCCACTATTCTAGAGCTGATGTCAACTACCATAGACTGAGATACAACCACCCAGCCATATAAGCTGTGAGGCACATGCAAGAACTGTTACACAGACCTAGGAAATGTGTGCAGATACAGCTGTACCCCAACAACAATGCAGTTGATGTGTTACTACACTGCCATACCCCTTGTTGGTGATGTCTGCAGGGCCACATCCTGCTGGCACACAGACACCTGCAACACAAACAGAATACAGCATGTGAGAACAGATTCACTTAGTGTTACTAATACCAATAATGCATTATGATTGAAAAGGTACATACACACTCTGATGTATACCTATTACAAATGCCAGATGACAGCAGCTTACAAAGCATTAAATAGCTGCACTCTACTAAAGTCACCTTGTGCATCAGACCCACATAAGCATGTCCCTGCATCAATGGTATGGATGGCATGGATGTAGCACAGGTATCATCATATGCACAGGGCATTGTGTGGGTTTTCCAGAAGCCTAGGCTGGGCCACATGGTTGACATTATGTGTGTATTTGGAGGTGTTCAATAAATGTGTAGTGCAGGGGTGTGTGTGTGTGTGTGTGTGTGTGTGTGTGTGTGTGTGTGTGTGTGTGTGTGTGTGTGTGTGTGTGTGTGTGTGTGGATGTGACTTTTCTGATGGTGATGTGTTCGTGTTTGTATGCACACAGTCATGCCCTGTGGACGTCCTACACAGGGGTATTGTGGACAGTTGTGGACTGTACATGGCAGGGTGTACAGTTCACCACCTCTGGCCACGGACATGGAAACTGGGCCTGCCGAGGGTATCACTGGCACCACCAGGGCTGAGTCCAGATGCAGTACTATGCCCCACTGGTGACTGCTGCCTCCTGGATCCACGTCCCTGTTGGGACCAGCCAGGATCATGTGTCCATAGCCTGTTGCATCATGGCATGGACCGCAACCCCCTTCAGTAGTGCTGGTGGTACTGCCAGCATGGGAATGTGATGGTGCATGGCCATGTAGATGCTCAGCTGGTCGTGGTGCTGAAATACAGCCACATAGCTGCTGGCCAGCTCCTGCCAAGCACTCAAGCACAGATATTTGATGGTTGAGTGTCAAGGTCTCCTCCCACCATCTAGTCATGACCCCAGTATGCTCACAAATGGCTGGCAGGGATGTGCTCATCCATGACCCTGTGTATATGTCTAGTATTACATTCATTATGTGCCTGTGCCATCATGACAGCATGAAACATGCATCTGGTGACTGCTGCTGTGGCACTTACAACAGAGGTATGATGGGCTGCAATCCTCTTCTGAGCACCCCTGCCCATCTGCCTGTGTGTGACCTTGCCATCACTCTGGCTATGGCTAGTGCCTGCACTCTCACTTGCCATAGTCACCACAGTAGCCTGTCCCATGTCACCACTCACCAACTGTCCATAATCTGTGGCCACTGATGACGGGGTATGTGTGGGCATTGTGACTGTGTGTGGGGATGGGATTGACAATAGTGGGATGCCAATCAATGACACAGTATCAGCCCCTGACAACCCCACCTGTGCCTCAATATGAGTATCATCATGGTCAGATTCTGCAGAGACACTGACATCAGTATTAGAGTGGGAGTGACTGCAGCCACCATGTCCACCTGTGAGAGAAAAACAACATATGTAAATTACTACTGGCACTATAAGGTTTGCTGGTACACACACACACACACACACACACACACACACACACACACACACACACACACACACACACAGGTGATGTGCCTCAAAGGCATTACACAGACCTCACGTTAGCCAACTGGGGGCATTCACAACACACAGTCAGACAATAACATACACACTCTGGATGGACCCTCAGCATCATGCAGTGTAACCCTTTCCAATTACCATTACTACTAATATACACCTCTGGGATATGTGAGTGGTGTTAGCAGGTGATGTACCTTCACTAGCACACACTGCACCCATGTAAATTATTGCTGTTCACCTGTATAGCACTGTGGCAACTCCTACAGAACATACCCCCAACTGCACAGGGTTTTGCTGAATGTCTACATGTGTGGCTCATATGTTTGGTCTGTTCCTCATAACTCCCGTGTTTATCTGATGCATTACTGGGTTGGCCTGTGGATTGGTGCCACTAAGTAATGTCCTAATTGGAGGTGCAAACTGCATAACCTGCAGTACATGTATTGTAAAACAAAGCTGGTTACTCAAACAACTTCTCAAGTTTACAGTTGATATAGTAAGTGTACACATACTTGTTAACATGCCAGGTTTTCATGATATATCACATGAGACCTCAAAAATTAGGTCATGATATTACCATCATATCATATGAAATATAACCTGTGCAATCCAGCTGAAGCACATACACATCAGTTACATGTAACATCTGGTAACTGAAATAGGTACAATAGGCTGGTTGCATGAGTGTGCACACCCCTAAAATAATACTCTGTTAAAGCAACTTTTGATTTAATCACAGCATGCAGTCCTCTTGGGAAGGTTTTTATCAGCATGGGACATCTTGACTTGCCAGTGTTTGCAGATTATCCCTTGCAAAACACCTCAAACTATGTCAGATTGCAATGGCATACCCTGTGCACTGCCCTCTTCAGGTCACCCTGCATATATCCTTTTGGAAATAGGTGTGGGCTCTGACTAGGCCAGTGCAAAACATTGTATGTGCTCTGGTGAAGCCATCCTTTTGTTGATATAGATGTATGTTTCTGGCCATTGTTGTGTGGAAAGGTGGAATTCCATACCAACCACAGCTAGGTGGCAGACACCAAATTGTTTTGGAGCCACAAGGGACCAGTGTTTGGAACTGTTCATAATCCCCTCTAACTTGACTACAGCCCCAGGTCCAGTTTGTGAACAGCAACCCCAAAGCAAGACACTGTCATCACCATGCTTCACCGTGGGAGTGGTGTTGTTGTGATGATGTGCAGCGGTGATATTGTGTCAAACACACCCGTCAGAATTGTGACCAAAGAGTACAACCATGGTACCATATTACAATAACACATTTTCCCACTTGCTTTTTGCAGACCTGATGTATTGTTTTCAGACTTTCACCACGGCTGGATATTGTTTTGTGTGAGGAACTTATGCCATCTTCCAGCCCTACCCTATAGGCAGGATATATGGAGACCTGATATGGAAGGTTGTTGTGACATGTAGTACACAGCCAATACTTGCTGGAGATTCCTGCTACTCTTTCACTGCTGCTGTCTGGCTCCTGGCAGCCTCCCTGGCCAGTTTTGGTCTTGTATTCTCATAGACTTTGGTGGTATGACCACTCCTTCTCAATGTCACTGTAGCCCCATATTTTCACCACCTTTTGATGACTGTCTGCACTGTGTTCCCATGGTATGTGCAATGCTGTGGAAATGTTTTGGTACCCTTCTCCAGGCTGATACATCTCAAACATGTGGTCCCTTAGCAGCTTCATCAGCTCTATGTGAACCATGGCTGTTGCTATAGCAGGCAACTGGGTATATGTTAGGATAATCCTGGTATGACAGCTGACCGTTAGTTGCTGTTAATCAAAGATTCTCTGTAATTGATGGCTGTTGTGTACCCAATAAGATGTACTGCTGTAGTTATATTGAAAGCTGCCTCAACACAGTACTAGCTTCAGCCTGTGCACACATATGCATCTAGGTTGTTGCACTATTGTTATGTGTCATTATTGTTCCCCTAACAGATTTGTTTGCTTTACAATTGAATTGTACAGGTTATAGGTCATATGAAAGATTGGCAGTTTTTTTAAACATGTCTATTGTGTTCCCATGTTTGTATATCACACATACCTGTCATTCTAACAAGTGTGTACACCATTTATATGCACTGTATACCACTAATTTCTACAATATGACCCTAATCTTTGGGCCTTTGTCCCCCCCCCCATTTTTTGGTCTTTGTCCAGGTGTCCTGCAATGACAGGTTGTGAGGATGCTACTGATATGTGACATCTCCTGCAAATAGACCCCTGTCATGACCACTGTGATGCAATGCAGTAAACACCACCACAGATGAACATGCAGATATTGCCAAATGGATGAGTGTAACAGTTGTGTGCATGGTCACATGCATTAACGTTAGCATGCCTGAGGTACTGGTGAGCCACAACTGGGAAACCCCATACTTACTGGGTTCAGGCTGCTGTCCCATGCACAGACCAGAGGGACCTATGTAATTGTGAGGGAGAGGTATTGTCAGCAGATTCACATTAGGCACTGGTACAAGATGAATGTTATGTTTCTGCACAGGTACAGTGCACACTATGATATTACACAATTTGCTGTCCTTCACCATAGATGTGCACTTGTGTGCATTACTACACCCCATCCACTAATCTATTTTGCACTGACATATGCATCTAGAGACTCTGTAGAAGCAAGTTTAAATGCTACATCATTACATTGATGTGCACTTTGGCCTTACTTGGATGCTCCTCACCTGTTGCCTGGGTGCCATGCACCTACACAACTGCTGTTTCCCTTGTTTGGGTTTGTGTGGGGGCTACCCCAAGATTGGCAAGGAGCTCCTCTGTCGCCGTAAGTGGGGCCTGTGTGGCTGGACCCCCACCAGTAGCAGTACTGTCCTTCACTACAGCAGCAGCCCATTGCTGGGCACAACATATCAGGTCAGCTTCTCTATACCTGACCTGATTGCATATGCTTCCATTGTGGCCCAACACATTCACCCTGTGGATGATCTCATCCAAGAGGGCAGTCCGCTCCTGCAGATTTTGCTGGCTACAGCCATAAAGGATGCCATAGTTTAAGATTACAGCTTCTGTGATGGCTGCTGTCTCCACATCAGTCTAAGATGGTTGCCGCTGCATGGCACCTGGAAGACATATACAGGGAAACGCATCACAGGACCTCAGACATTGCCCAGAGTTCTTTACAGACCCAGCACATGCATATGGACTTTCATTAGCCACCACTTACGAG
Organism: Protopterus annectens; assembly: GCF_019279795.1. Classification (NCBI taxonomy): domain Eukaryota; kingdom Metazoa; phylum Chordata; order Ceratodontiformes; family Protopteridae; genus Protopterus; species Protopterus annectens. Next base: position 803,849,927 of record NC_056735.1, read on the forward strand.
CACATTATACTGATCAGCAGCATGGTTTCATTCCAGGAAACAGCAGTACAGTTGTGATAGTTGCTCAGAGTGTTGATGGGGACATGCAGAGAAGGTTGGATGTAATTGCATTGTGTCTTTGAGGACTTAGAGACAACATATGACAGGATGCCTAGAAAGGAGTTGTATTGTATGAGGTGGTCAGGATTGGCAGAGGAATCCATAAGAATGCTACAGGATATGTACAAGGCTAGTGTGACAGCAGTGAGTTCTGCATTGGGATTTACAGGTGTGTTTAAAGTGGAGGTGGGAGTACATCAGGGATCAGCTATAAGCTCTTTCTTATTTGCAGTGGTGATGGAAAGGTTGACAGACATGATCAGACAGAGGTCCCCCTGGACTGTGCTATTTGCAGATGACATCGTGGTCTGTAGTGAGAGTAGAGAACAGGTTGAGACCCTGGAGAGGTGGAGGTATAGTCTAGAGAGGGGAGGAATGATGGCTAGCAGGAATAAGATGGAATATAGGTGTGTGAATGGGAGGGAGAATGGAGGAATGGTGAGGATGCAGGGAGTACAGTTTTCAAAGCTGGATAGGTGTAAATACTTGGAAACAACAGTTCAGAGTAATGGTGAGTGTGGGACAGAGATGAAGATGTGAGTACGGGCAGGATGTGGGTGTTGGGGAAGAGTGTCGTGTGTGATTTATGACAGACAAGTGCCATTAAGAGTGATAGGGAAGGTCTACAAGAGGGTAGTGAGACCAGCTATGTTATATGGTTTGGAGACATTGGTATTGAAAAAAGAGGCACAAGTCAGAGCTGGATGTAGCAGAGTTACTGATGGTATGATTTGCACTGGGTGTGGCCTAGTAGTGTCACAGTCAGTATAGTGCAACACACACTCCAGTAGTGTTCATATGTAAGCCATCCTTTCCTGGGGTAACTCAGAGCCCTGAGCTGTGTTTTATGTCACTGCAGACAGACACAGTTTCTTTGGCCATAGGTTCTGCTCAGTAATATATCAGTATAGCATGTGTTGTTGAGACATAATATTTTTAAACTTCCTGTTTTCCACATTTACATGCCCCCTACTGCATTCCATTACAGGCTTAATTGTTTGACATAGCTGTGTTTTATTGTTTTGAGTTCAGTTGGTATACTCCATCAGTCTCAGTGTATGTGTGTGTGTCTGCCTGTCTTTCTGTTTGTTTCTGTGTGTGTGTGAGTGTGTGTGTGTGTGCGTGCGTGTGTGTGTGTGTGTGTGTGTGTGTGTGTGTGTGTGTGTGTGTGAGTGTGTGTGTCTATCTCTCTCACTCTCTCTGAGACAGATGTAGGATATACATCTGTCTTGTATAGGCAGCAATTTGCCTTTAGTAGGTAATGCTCATGAGCAGCTGATGGCCTGTGCACCAGATGAAGTCCCCCGCTTGCTAATTGCATGTGGAACAGCTGTGGTATCATTCCTATACCCAACGGTATGGAAACACATTCCTATATCTGAGTACTTTATGTGGGTGTTGCTCCTTTTCCTTGCCTGGCAGGAGTACTTCATGGAGGTGTGTGATGAACAGCATCACAGAGTGCAGTTGGGAATACCTTTTACAACAAACTCTGTGGATACAGCCCAACAAACTGGGGGAGAATGCTCCAGACAGAGATGCAGCATGTAAGTATTGCTGTTATACAGTTGAAGTAATGCTAGTTTGACAGGGTTTGTGTGGATATGGCTGCTCTGCATGAATTTAAGTCTGATAGTGTCATTTGGTTGACATAACTCTCAACTGTAGGGCTATCCGCAGACTGGTCAGAGTTTGGACTCATATTTGGTGTGTTATTCACACATTTTCTGGCCTTGGAAATTCAATAGCATACTCTAAGGATTGCAGTCAGTAAATGGTAACATCCACGTGTGTTTCTGACTTCATATCCCTCAGAAAAGATATGTTACAACAACCCTGTTACACCAGCAACTTTCTCAGTTTATGGCAGCAATATGTCAATAATGACCCTGTGTTTGGGCCTCTGATCCCAAGTATATCAGGCTTTGCCCAGATGCCATGCTGAAAGAGATGTATAGGTATAGTACATCATTATATAGTGACTTTATTCTAGATAACATCCCAATGATGTATCCGACTGCCAGACATGTTACGTGTAGAAGGCCTCATATATAAGGATGAAGCCTGGTCATTCTGTGGGACTCTATACAGCTGAGAGGACTGTGTATTTCTGGCAATTGTTGACAGACTGTCAGGATTGTCTAGCATTGTATTGTGAATGTGGTATTTGGTCTGTGTAGGGTGGTAGATGTAAGTGTTGAGGGTCCTTTTCTATCTGACTTTGCATGCTGCTCCAACTTCTGGTGCTCTATCATCTGTATATGTTTGTAGGGGCAGACTGAGACATGTCCCATACCCCAGTCAGGTGTCAGACTACACTGTGAATTGAGCCAGTATATATAGGGGTAGTGTGTGAGTGGAAAACATGCTGATGACTTTGTTCACACAGTCCATAAACTACACCAGTATGTCACTTTGAATGTGGCGAGATTGGTTTTGGGTATGCACTTTCGTGCTGGTGTCTGTTGGTCAGTGCTGTTACATCAGCGTAGTGCCTGATATATTTGCAATTACATTTGTATTCCCCCATAGCAAAATTGGGTTTGTGTTGCATCATTCTGCCTGTAGTTTAGACAGTACTTGGTGACATGCCTAGCAGCTCAGTGTAGTTTCGCTACTGTGATGTTATATCCCAATATTTATCAGATGTACTGTTGCCTGGCCCCCATATGTGTTGTGTATGTCTGACACATCAGTAGGATGATGTGAAGATTTATGTCAGTAAGTAGTGGGGAGTAATTTGGTTTTGGACTTGGGCTATTCCAGTCAATATATGGTACAACAGACTGGAGGGTGTTACTGCATCAACTGTGTCACCTTATCTACTCCAGTATTAGGGATATGTTCCTAGTTTCATGGCTTTACACCTCTCCCCTGGTCAGTCTTGGTCCAGATTTGTTGCACTAAGGCATTCTGAGCATAACTCTTGACTGGCGAGATTGTTTCAGACTGCCCAGGATTATTGCTCATATGTATGTTCTGTTCCACAGAATCATTATTTTCATGTCTGTGGTAAATCACTGTGATGATGTGAGGATTTCTGTCTGTAAATGATGACATACATTTCAGTTTCAGAATTCACATTCTTCTGGACATGTATGCTGACATGAAACCTGTTACTATAGGAACATTCTACATTTATAACTGCAGTGCTTACATTATGTCCCTGTTTCTTAACCATTGTCCCCCCCCATTTTTGACAGCAATTATTCCACTAGGAGGTGTAGAGGTATGGTGCTGGGTATGACTCCACTACATGTTATGGGTATATATATTGTGCATTTGTACAGTATTTGTTGGTGAATTTGGACACTCAAACCCCTGATAGAGGGATAAGGACAGCAATAATCTGTTGTTAAGCCAATTAGATGAGATTACATGTTTACAGTGGACACGTGCAAAATGGACAGCTATGTATGGGGTGACTTTTTTGTGGGAACAGATTGCCCTTTTTTTTTTTATAAGGTGAGAGTGGCATGTTGGGGAAGTATAGTAGGTATATTTGGGGAGGTAGGTTGGGTAGGAAGACAGACAAGACAGCAGACAGGGGAGGTATTTGACACATGAGAGTAAACACCTTGGACGGGGAGAGTGATTGGGAACTGGATGCCCACAAGCCCCCAAATGGATACAGTGGGACTGAGGACCCACCCATGGGCAGTCACCACTGCACCTTCATGGCCCCAAAGGTGGCTGTGCTGGGGGCTGAGCAGGAGGGGCAGGCTGACCCTCAAGATGCACCACGTGGCCCTCAAGCTGGTGTAGCTGATCTCCAAACTCCTTTCGAAGCTCACTATGCACCAGTCCTTGGACCTGACTTCGGGTGACGGTGTTCTGTCCATGCCCGCTCCCAAGGGAGGACAGGACCCATCCACTGAGGCAGTTCCACTAGAACGTGGTGCAAGACAAGCAGATGAGGAGGTCCCAGGTTGAGTCCCAGATGTACTGGGGCCCAGTGCCTTGGCCAGCTGAGGCAGGACAGGTGGATCCACTGGTGTCAACCTTCCCAGGCATGCTATGGTGTTGCAGTTTTATAACATATGTTGGTTAGTAATGAAAAACCCATTCCAGGATTAGTTATAACAGCATGCATGGGTGTTCCCATTAACCCAAAACAACAGATGTGGAGCAATTGCATAGCAAACAGAACACATGCATATAAAGAACCACAGTGGGCACCATAACATCATGCAGGCCACCAATGATAGTATTTGAAAAGGGAACATTAATAGTCAAATGTTTAAATATTTGTAGAACAATAGGACACATGTCCCAGCAGTAGGTTTGGTGAAAAACATACCTGTTGATTTATGCGTTTAGATTATTGGTGCAGATAGAGTGCGGGAAAGACAAAGATGTCAATTAACAACTGTATAGGCTTCAATTGCTCACAATTTTAATGATCATCACTCTAATCATTACTCTCCAGGTATTACCTCACTTTACATCGACCTATGGCCTTGGGTTGGGCAGTGGTATGTTTGTAGACAGTGCATAATTACAGCTTTCTTGCAGATAATTTATACCTTTCCTTACCTGGCGGACCTGTGGAGGAAATTTCTGTTAACACTAGACTGTTTCTCATATTCACATAGTCAGGGTTACATATGTGCTCTCATACTGTGTGTGTGTGTGTGTGTGTGTGTGTGTGTGTGTGTGTGTGTGTGTGTGTGTGTGTGTGTGTGTGTGTGTGTGTGTGTGTGTGTGTGTGTGCGTGCGTGCGTGTGTGTGTGTGTGTGTGTGTGTGTGTGTGTGTGTGTGTGTGTACGCTACTGCCGTACTCTGGTCAGTCACCCTGGGTGTTGGTGACACTGACCACATGCTGTGACAGTGTGACACTTGAGGGACATTTCTTGGAGGAGACTAGTTGGTGCATGTACTTATTTTGCTGTCATTTTCAGCCTTGGGGTTGGACAGTGGGTATTGTACACAGTGTATAAGTACAGCCTTCTTACAGCTAAGATATACCTTTTCTTTCTTGGCAGACCTGTGGAGGAAATTTCTTTTACCACTACCTGACTGTTTCTACACATATTCACATATTCCTGGGTGAAATTATGCGTACAGCTTACTACCACTCCCGGTGTTCGAACTGTGCCTGTTTGTGCAAAAAATACAACAAGTTTGTGTTTCATCAGATGAGCTATTGAGAAACTGCTGTCTCATGTTTGACTGTTTTCTGTCTAATACTCTCTTGGTTGTACAATCTGACCTTGTAATTCTGACATTCATGCATGGCCGAAAGTTCTTATACTGTGTATTCATACTTTGACATAGCACAGTCTGGAAAACACTGGTTAACACATTACTATTCTGGTATCAGATCTCGGTGCTTGGAGCATTTCATATAGTTAATCTACTGTTCTAAAACTCCACAATCTTTGTCAGATGAGCCTTGATTATGGTGGTGCAGTGGTAGCATTGTTGCCTCACAGCAAGAGGTTCTCCCATTCAATTCTCAGCTGGCATGCCTTCTGTGTGGAGCCTGCATGTCTTCCCCGCGGTCGAGTGGCATTCGAAAGACATGCGTGAATGGGTGTGCCTTTGTTGAAGGTTGGGTGTCAGGTTGGCACCTTGGCACCATAAAAATCTACTGCCAATCATTAGCGGACCAGAGTTCCGCTGTGGCGACCTCTAACCGGGAAAAGCCGAAAGAAGAAGAAGAAACTATAGCGGCTGTGCAGAAACTGTATACATTTCAATTCATAACATCACATACCAAAGTAAACACAACCAGTCTGGGGTTTTGACTTTTATTGACAGGTACTGACACTTTTATTGATATATACCCTGTATGTCACTATTACTCTGCTAATGTCTCGTTTATTCAGTACAAACCATACTCATTTTAAATACTGACAGGTGACATTCTACTCCTTTCTATTTATTTGCCCTGAATATTACAAGCTAGATTTGCACTCACCAGTCTTACAATGCAGCCTTAGCAGTCTGCTGGTGTGGGTGTCCAAGTTAGTGGCCCTCTCATCTGCAACTGTACAGGAGATAGAGAAACATTTATGCATACCTACCCATCAAATACACAGGCTGGACTTTGGAAAACACTTATTGATACTGATACTTACACACATCTGGGACATTCCCTGCCCATGCATCTTGAACCCCCTGGTCCAAGAGCTCCCTCTTCCTACACTTCAAGTCAGAAAAATGGTGCCAGACCTGCTCACCAGTCCAGGGGATGCCAGTGTCACTGGTAAGATCACGTGTGAGATATTTCCATGCCTACTCTTTATATTTAGAGCCCTGGTACTGGTCCTGCAGCAGTCTCCCTTCATGGTCTTTTACTAGGATTCCAACCATGATCCTGGACTCCTGAATCCCCCAGCACTGCAACCAAAAGCACACACCTTCACCAACACCGGCCATAGAGCCTGCAGTGATGAACTACAACTGGTTATGGGCTGTATTCCCACCTGTGAGGTTTAAATAGGGCTAATTTCCCACCCTTTGCCATGATTGGATAGTTCTGAATATGCTGAGCTAAACTAAGCAATGGACAAACCCGCTTAGCAAAGATAAACATTGCTTAAAGGGGAAGATGCTAAGCACTGCTTACCAGTGCACAAATCTGTGTAGCAATCCTAATTATTGCTAAGCATACAAATTTAAGCAATGCTTACTCTAGCTAAGCATAGCTGAGCACAATTTAGCATTGTTCAGCTTTCATTTTATGGACTATCAGAATTGTGGGGTTGATTCCTTCTTAATGGCATTGTATGATATGTATGTTTCCCTTCCATAACATCCCCCTATGTGTTTTCATTACATTCTATTCTTTTGTGGCTATACTGTATGGGACACTTGTGTTGATATGGGGGTTTTACATCTGTACTCCACTGACATGAGAAATTTGGACCTGCTACACTACCCTGGTTAACAAATATATATATATATATATATATATATATATATATATATATATATATATTCACTGCCTATTTATAAAAAAAGATACTTTTAGTGCTGTTTTCACATATAAAAATTAATGGACTGCATAGGGACTCGAACCGTGAATAACTGCATACTAAGCGAAATCTCTAACCCCCTACGCTATTTCATTTCAACTATTCTGGTTGTATAGTTCTATTTAGCTCCTTCAGATGTTTAAGCTATGCTATACACAGCTGTGCAACGTGCACACCTGCTCAGCTACACTTAAACTTTAGTGGGGACAGAAAAAAAAATTATTATTTATTTTATTTTATTAACTAAATGTGCACATAGCTAACAGTCATACCTCTCCACCTCTGACAATATACAATGTGGATGAAGCCTAACATGATGGGAGGGCAAAAAGGATAGATTTTAAATATTGTTCTTACAAACTTGGGAAGTTTATGACTAATAGGTTTTGCATTAGCATAACTTACATGGAGGATGTGGGGGTCTTACATTCATATGTTTGTCATTATTTAATGACTTCAAGCCTCAGCTCTAAGCCAGGACACAAATCTGGCCCTTCTGCATATATCTGTTCAGTTGGCGGTATGCTGACAGTGTCCGTGGACACTGTTTTTCTTTTCAAAGTGCCGTATGGCACTTACTGAGTGCAGTGGGGCATGTTTACTGTGCAAGCAATGCTCAAACATGCCCCCTGCACTCGTTCACAGATTGTGCCCATGCAGGTTATACAGCAGCATGCCTTCATGAATATGCAAGGAGCGCTCCTGTGCTGCACTGGCACGATCCGGTCTATGCAGGAATAGTGCTATTCCTGCACAGAGTTTAATGAATCCCAGGGTCTGTCTTGTAGGACACTCTGTACAATTGATTTATGTTTCTTATACATGTTAACAGGAAAAGATTTAGATTATTTCTTGCAGTAGCAATTAAAACCCTACCACTGGCATAGACTGAAATACAGTTGTCAGTAGATTGTTTTGGTATTTGGCATAATGTCCTGTTGAGTGGCTTTCATTCATCTATTACCAAAGTCCAGTATAAAAGCCATTGGTCTATACAACAGAGCAACATGCCGATCTGGGAAGAAGTTGACAAAAGGAAAATCCACGATACCAGGCACCTAAACAAAGCATAGACTTGTATTTGGAGACCAATTATTAGCTCTGCAAAAACAATTTAACAAATTACCTCTGGGTGAAATGGAAACTCCCTGTATTGGAAACTAGGGAGAAACTCATTGAAAGAACTGCAGATACACCACAAAAATCAAACAACAGCCACCAAGTAAGAACCAGTTCAGGAATGGAAAAAATACACATTTTATCCTAGTTTATTAGATCGATGACTGTCGGTTTGTTAATTTTTTTTTTCTTGTAGAGTCCGAGAATGCAGGACTGTGGTAACATCAGTTCAGTAAAGTAGAGCTCAGGTAGATTAACTTGTTGAAGCAGCAGGGAAAGGGAGTAGTGAGGTAGTGTTCACTACTAGAACAGATATAGTGTCCTAAGTGCCAATTTTATGGATGAAGAATAATTGTGGATAGTCAACAACAGGAACCAACATGGGAAGTATTTTTCACATTACTTCAGGATATAATACAAACAGCAGTCTGTGGCCTCCACTGATTGCTTTTCAGCATGCATGCAATGTAACATAGACTCTTTTTTTATCTGGCCAAGTCTACTCTTCCCGGAATATCTACAACATTTTACTGATGGAAGCATATAGCTTTCTAAGCAAGATACAGATACACTTGTAACATGCAGCTACCTAGTTCTGTATGTACAGCTGATTAACCAGGCTGAGGTCATACATTGGCCAGAAGGGGACAGGGAATAATTGTTGGCAGACAACTTCTAGTTGATATATTATCCCATGTTTGTGAGAAAGAGCCAGCAGGTTCATTGATTCATAGGTGTGTACTAGGCTAATGGCCCTGAAGCCTTTACAAGCCTAGCCCATAGGATTACACTGGCATTGTGCCACCCATCCTTAGTTCCCAGTACCTCTGTCAAGTAAAGCCACTGGAGTGAGCCCTAGGGTTAATTTTTTATTTCCTATACACTCATCAAGATTTCTCTTGAAGAGGGCCAGTGAGGTGCTCTGATTGACATGTATGGAAAGTCTACTCCATAGCATGGGCATTCTCTGGGTTATGAACCTGTCCCTCCAGCATATTCTGTTGATTGTGGTAATGAGGTTGAGGTCTCTGGAGAATGTGATGTAGAGGGATTGGGATGTCTTTAGCTGTAGCATTTCTAACAGAGCTGGGTCAGACATGGCTTTGTAAGTCAAGCAGAGATCACCTCTATGTAGGCAATATGAGACAGAGAATAGTTGGAGTTTTTTGAATCTGTCCATATAGGACAAATGTTTAAGGCCTAGGCTCCTCTTTGTGAGGTAGTTTTGTGGCCTCTCCAGTTGTTGCAGGTGTCTAGTGAGGTACATGCCAAATGGGGCATTGTACTCAATGATTGGCCTAATGAGAGAAGAGTAGAAGGAGACAATGACCTCTTTCTTCCTGGATGCAAAACCCTTAGTAATGAGATGTGCCACATAGAAGGACCTTCTGACCACAGTGGCAATGTGGTGGTCAAAAGAGAGGTTACTGTCAACCTGTGTTCCCAGATATCTTATAACGCCTTCTGTGTTCAGTGGACTACCATCAATGTGGTGATTCATGGGAACCGAGTTTTTCCCAAAGGGGATGATGATACATTTTTTGGCATTGAGCTTAAGGCCATAGTTCTGACATCAGTTGGTGGTCTCAGTGAGGCCTTTCTGTAGGATGTCAGCATCACTTGGGGAGTTAATAATAGCTCCCAACTTGCAATCATTTGCGAACTTTGTCAGCCAGAGTTCCTTCGTATTGGCCTAGACTTCAGAGAAGGAGATGTCAAACAGGAGAGCACCCAGGACCGAACCCTGTGGGACTCCACTTGTGACTGGTTAGCAGTCTCACTTGGAGTCAGCTATTTTCACACTGTGGGTTCTACCTATGAGCCAGTTTGCAACCCACCTAGTGATATAGGGGTTGATCCCTAACTTAATGAGTTTTTTCTATGATTCCTGATTGGGGAATGGTATCAAAGGCCTTTGCCAGATCAAAGTAAGCTGTATGAACCACCTTGCCATCATCCAGAGCTCTGGTGACTGACTCAAAGAAGTTGACCAAGTTGAGCAGGCATGAACTACCCTTCACAAAACCAAACTGTGTGGGATCCAGAGTTTGGAGATTCTCTATATCCTTCTTTATTAGGTCCATGATGATTGATTCCATAGCTTTGCATATTAGACTCATCAGGCTAATGGGGCAATAGTTCTCAGGGTCTGTAGTCACTCCTCCTTTGTGTAGAGGGATGAATGTAGCAGTGTGCCATTTGGTAGGGACAAAGCCTGAGGTGAGGCTGTGATTGAACAGGGCACACAGGTGAGGTGCCAGTTCACTCTGTAGTTCATGTAGAACACAGCCAGGGATATTGCCAAGTCCAATATAAGCTATATTATGTCCTTGAACAGTGCTGTTTTAACTTGTACAACAGTAATACAGGGTGCCTGGCAATCTACTGGTATTGTGACTGGTCCTTTGGGGGGGTAAAGTTGGCACGGACTCTGTCGGCCAGTATATTGGCAATATCTGTTGGCTCAGTATAGGAGGTAATATTGTGCAGTAACTCAGATCAAATCTGGGTATTGCCATGGAGATTCTTTACATAACTATAAAACACCTTGTTCTTCTCTTTACTACCTACTGCAATTTTGTTTTTATGGCTAGCTTTAGAGGATTTGATGAGGGATCTCAACTTTATGTTGAGGCTGATAAGGAAGTTTTTCCAGTCTTGGGACTTCAACTTATTCTACATCAGTTTCCTCCTTCTGTTGTAGAGTTTGTTTATGGCAGGGTACCACCAGATTGGCTTCCTTTTTTTTCAGGAGAGCTTCTTGGTTCTATTGGGTATGGCGAGATCCATGCATTTGTGTATGTGTTTGTACAGTGCATTGGTGTATGATTTGGTGGTCATGCAACTATTCTCAATTTGCATGGGTGTCGCCTGTGTTTTCAGGAGTCCAAAGTTAGCTTTGGAGAAGTTTTTTTATGGTGATTACCTTTGCAGTGCGGGGTTGGTGGGATGTGAATTCCCAAGGTGATTAGTTTGTGGTCAGATCTAACCAAGGAGGAACTGACTATTGGTGTAGAGCAATGGTCACCCATATTAGTAATGACCAGGTCAAGGAAGTTGCTACCTGTAGTGGGGGTAAGAACAAGCTGGTCCAGGACACTGAATTAATGAATTCCAGGAAATGTTGGGCAAGTGTATTGGTACATGAGTAGTTTTCCTAGTTAATGGAGGGGTAGTTGAAGTTACCCAGTATGAGAGTGTTAGACTGGACCCTAATATTCTCCAGGGTGCTTAGGAACAAGGAGTGTGAATCTTGAGACATAGTTGGAGTCCTATAGGAGGCTACAACCTAAATCACTGTCTTACCCAATGTTAGCTGCACCTGAAGTATATCAGATGCATTATGTTGGGCTACCAGTCTGGATATGTGTGCATCCTTTATGAATATGGAAACACCACCGCCTTTGGAGCTTCAGTCCAAGTTCTTGGGATGAAAGGTGTGGAATGAATTATAGCCTGGTAATGCAGGGGTGCTTTCTGCTGCCTTGAACCAGGTCTCTGTTATGACACAAATGTCAATGTTCTCCATTTTAAGGAGTGCTTTGAGTGAGTGCATTTTAAGATTTAGACTTCTAGCATTGAGCAGCATGACCCTTAGATTGCAATTGTTTGTAGCTGTTGCGGTGGTAATTCAGTCTTTGGAGCACCACCTAAAAAAGGCACTATAGGGGTGGCAAGAGCCTTGGCCAATATCTGGAAGCCCAGGGGTGACAGATGTAGGCCATCTCTGGCAAAGCATCGAGGTCTGTCAGTTATGTCATCCCAGGCAGACAGATACTGGATCCCCTTAGAATGACACCAGAAACTTAGCCAATTGTTGAAATCAATAATTTTCTGCTTGTACTGTGGTATAATTCTGGGTGATGGTAGGATGCTGCTCGGGGCTAGGGTCATACTCACCTGGGCTACATAATCCGAGAGCTCGACCATGTCTCTTTTCATGTAGTCCAGGGAGGTATGTCTCAGGTCATTCACACCCACATGTACAATGATAGAGTCATATTTATACCTGTTGTTGAGGGACCTGGGAGTGTGCATTATGTGGTAGATCCTGGCAACTGACAGGCAGCTGACTGTTATTTTCTCCTTAATCAACCTAGTGAATGGGACATCAGTGTGCCTCACTATCAAGTCACCTATGACTAGTGTGCTGGGGATGCTGTTTTGCCTTAGGGCTTTGTTTCAGTGGCACACTGTTTAGGAGAGTTATGAGTCTCATGATTAGTGTTGTGTTTTGGTGGTGAAGTGCGTTTCTGCCTTAGCGGTCTCTGCTGTTTGGGTAGATTTTTACTGAGAGCCTCCACGAAGGTGGTTGTGTAGCATGCCCCCTGCGACTAAGCATATGTTTTGTTTGGTATTAAATAAAGTGCAGTTTATATGGTGTTGACACTTTTTTTTGTTTTGTATTTTCATCATAAAAGCTGAATTGATTCTTACTACTCCATCAATTACAGGATATCAAAATACTTTAAAAACCACTCCCTGGCATTCAGAAATGTTTAGTGCGATGTGAAAGAATCTTTTCAAAAAATTTCCACATTGATTTCTTACACTGCTCTACCACTATAGTTTTTCCCTCATGGGGCTTTAGCAGGGACTGCAGTCTCACTGGTGAAACTGTATGCTTAGTTGGCAGGGGGGCATGCCAAATGATAATCAGCCATCTTCTCTCCACCAGAACTATTTACAGTTTCTGAATTACTTGGCCAAGCGATTCAAAGAAACACTTCGGTGAAGTAACATTTTTTATTCTAGGAGGAAAAAGTGAATGCTGTCAAAACACGGCCATAACCCATTCACTCCTAAGGGAGTAGTCACTGTGGAGACTAGTGCAGAGCACAGTGGGGTTGGGGTTGTCTCAATGTGCATATGTATGAGGATGATGAGTACGTGTGTCTACAGATGCATGAATGAGGCTGAATGAATGTGTGTGCATGTGTCTGAATGTGCATGTTTTCACTCGTGTGCATGCAAGCCTAGGTGGCTGCATTATGGGGTTAGGTAGTTGTGTATGTGGGTGTGAGGAGGCACACATGTGCAGGTGCATGTGTCTGTGTTGCAGCGGGCATGTACCTCAATGAGTGTTTATGTGGGTATGACTGAATGTGAGAGGCTAGTGGCTGAGTGTGTGAGTGTGTGTGTGTGAACATTTGGGAGTGTGTAGGGAGATGTATGAACGTGTGCAACTGTTTTCCATTATCCTCTCTTGCTTTAGTCTTTCTTTATAAAATATATTGCCTAAAGTAAAAACATTAATCTTGGCATCCACCCTGTAAAAAGGGGAAATATTTCTTTTTAATCATGTATATAATAATATTATCTGCACAGATTTACATCTCCCCCCCAGCAGGTGAGTGTGTGGTTTGTGTTTTTATGTGAAGGCAATGCTGGTGAGTGTTCTGGAGGGCTATGTGTTCCATGTGGTGTGGTGCAAGTGTTGACCTTCTCCTCTTGACCAGCTATTCTGGTCTTGGCTGGAGAATGCGTGGCTTCCAATTTGGATATATAAGTGCATCTCTTGCAAGTCTGAGTGTTGGGAGGTAAGAGGAGAGGATTGTCAGTGTACTTGAGGCAGTTGCTACATTGCCTCAGGATTCCCAGGTTCAACAGGTGAATAGGAGAAAGCACACAGAACTGATCTTTAGGCATGCCTTGGGGGGTGGGCATTAATAATAAGTACTAGAGCTGTTTCCTTGTAGAACATTTAGTGCTGGTAGCACTTTTGTGTGCTACAATAATTGCTCCAAGAAGTCTGGTAAAGTGCTAAATTAGTTATCTAGTAAAAGTGCAGGAGAGGAGAGAACTAGCAGATCTAAAGGAAAAATTGAAGAGCAGACTTTGGCACCACTCAGAAGCTTGCAGAAAGTCTGCATGCAGCAAATATGTATCTGGACTAGACTAGTTATAGGAAAGGTGGGAAACAAGTGCAGATGTGAGCTTTTAAACCAGAAAGTTGAAAAAGATATAAAAACTGCCCAAACGGCCAATAAACTACAATTTCTGTGCCAGAAACTACTCCTCTTGTAGTAGATAGGCTACCTAGTGCTTATCACTCCCACTGGTAAGCTAGAAGGCTTCCCGCCAGCACAGAAAGGTTTGGGGGGGCTCAGAAGCTTACAAACAGTCCTGGATACAGCAAATCTGTATCTGGACTAGACTAGTTACAGGAAAGGTGGGAAATAAGCACAAATGTGGGCTTTTAAACCAGAAAGATGAAAGAGATGGAAAAATTGCCCAAATGGCCAGTGTAAGTTAATGTACACTTATGAACTGGCAAACCAATATGTTGCCCCATTTCCTTGTCTGCATGAATGCTAACATCTTCAGTCAGGAGTACAAAAGGCAGTAGTTACTGAGCCTTCAGGGCAAATACAAGTAAAGTATTACATAAGCAGGACAAAAATGACAACTCTAACCACTACCAGCTGTCAGACTATAATTGAATATACTTCATTTGAGCAGGCAGAGGGAAGATTGCTGCTCTTGAAGTGAATTTCTTGATACCCATGCTGGCTGTGAGTAGAGACCTGAATATCTCATCATAGTCACCTATTTTAGCAAACTTGGAAAATTTTTGGATTTAGAGTAATCTTAGTAGCTTTGAAGACATGCCAGTAATGTCAATAGTCTGTCAATAATGTGCTAAGTGTAGATATTCAAAAATATTTGTACAGTGCACCAAATATATATTTCTATTACAATAACAAGAAGATAAATGAAATAAAGGAGACAGTGTTGTTAATCATCACAAAACAGGCACCACTACACAGAGCAATCCACATGACAAGTTACCAAACCACCACAATTTATTAAATACTTGTAATTCACATTAACGCTTAACTGTTTCACCACATTTTTGTCTTAACAACACAGACTTCATCAGATGAACAATATGACGGAGAATCATGTATTTATATTACACTCCATGCTTGGCCTATGGTTGAACAAACATTGAATATGTAAGGATTTGGTGTGATATGTAAAATCTATTGTATTGTATGTTTACAGAATGGGTTTCATGATGAGATTTGAAAGTCATGAGTTATGAACTAAGTAAATTTTCCCACAGTAACAGATGTTTCAACTCTCACTTGAATCAGTCCCCCAATTATTCTATGTATACTTTTTTTCTCTGTTTTGTTTTGGTTACACCATTGTTTCCCATTGACTTCAAAAGGCTGTGTTAATTGTTTTAAGTCTATTGAACATGGAGTTTGATAGTTTAAAGTTTTTACGAATGCAGTGTCCTGCTTGTTGTTTTCTATTTGAATTCTGAGGTCTTCTATTAGGGCAACAATTTGAGTCTCACGCCTGCATCAGCATCCATTGGAGAGCATTAACAGTAATTAGGTATTGTTTAGTCATGCTAAAAAACGTCACAAGGGACAGGTAGTGTCCAGATGATGTGCATTCAGATGGTTCTGTTGTACAGAGAACAGGAAAATGTGAGGTTTGTTTTGTTTTCCACATTCCCGCTTTCTTTTGTGAGTTTCTGTGACCTCAGAGTTAGTGCATACAGAGAACAAGAATTTGGGTTCTTGCCTCTGCAGTGGGGATACAGAGGTGGCTTACAAGAGCATTATCGAACATTTGACATTTTTAATCTTTTGACATTTTAACATCCCATATTTCACAGCTTATAAACAAAGGGACTGTGTCTAGATCTAGGGATGTCATTGCTTCTCTTTACTCAGCCCTCATTAGGCCAATCATAGAATGTAATGCTCGATGTGACGATGTGAGGTATTGCCAGCTGTACCAAGAGAAGGAAAAAAGTGCATGTGTGGCATATGCCAGCATAGCTGTCGGAAGTTTTGTAAATAATCTTAATGTCATCTGTACAGATGCTTGTATTAAAAATGTATTTGTAAAAGTTGCTTATGATCTATGACAGTTATCACAGTTCAGTTGTCAGTTGCTGAATCAGTTCATTAAGTGTGTATTATCTCATCTTGCCTTGTGAAAGTGAGGATCTAAGCAGTACATTTTGCCTTGTGGTATTAAGTGAGTTAACTAGGGACAGTTTCCTTTTAGTTCAGTTAAGAATAATACAGCAAGATTAGTTTAGTATTATTTTTTCTGCATTTATGAGATTCTGTCTCACTGTGTTATTTTTATGTTTCCTATAACTGAAAACTCTGTTTATTGTAACTAAATATTAAGTATTCTCCTGTTCTGTTTTTATTATCCATTATTAAATATTTTTATAACTTTTCATTGTGGCTGGTCTTTTAGAGAATACTTTTTAACATCTTGGGAGTACTTGTGCTTATTTTAGTGACACTGTGGTCACTCCGATAAGCCTTACTGCTTGGTCACACTACCATTTGTATCATTATTTATTTGGCACAGTATAAATTGTTACCCTTTTTAAGAGCCTTAGAGTATCTGTCTGGTGGCAGCAATCTACCTTGTAGTCTGGAGAGAGGGGGGACACAACTGGTGAATCTGTGTCAGCCTGTCCCAAGTGTGTGTGTGTGTGTGTGTGTGTGTGTGTGTGTGTGTGTGTGTGTGTGTGTGTGTGTGTGTGTGTGTGTGTGTGAGAAAAATCAGATAGATGTCCAAGTGTGTGTGTCAAATACTTGAAACGGGGGCAGAGTGCTCCAAGGTGGGTCTTGTTTGGGATCTGGAGAGACAGAGAGTCCGGTCCCAGTGATGCATGTTCCCTATGTACTCCTGTTGGAAATTGTGCTTGATGTAGAGAGCTGCATTTGAAATACTGTGTAAATCCATTCCTGTTTTAGTCACTGCCTGTCACAGTGTCAGTGTTGAGGATTGGGGTTCCTTGATTATTGGCCTGGGGTAAAGATAGGCTGTCACATATTGCTAGCAGAGGTGGTATATTAATTGAACTTCAGTAGTCTTTAAGCAGTTGTCACTGAAGGTGTGTGTGTTCTCAACAACCACAACGTAAACACTGAGAGTTTCTGTTTCACGACAGTTTTATTTATTTTTGTTAGTTAATTTAGTCAAGGAAAGCAGGCAAAGATATCAGCAGAGGATTATAGTAAGCTGAAAAAGAACCAGTTGTCCAAGGTGTGCAAAGCCAAAGGACTGATGCATGCCAACCCGACTAAAGAGGATATGATTTCAGCCTTAATTGGAACTGCAGCACGGTCAAGCAACCAGGGAAAAATCCAGCCTGGTGATGGGGATGTGCAGCCTTTAGAAACAGGGCAGTTCACCTTTTCCTCTGAGGACTTAAAAATCCATCTGGAATAAAAGAGGCAAACTGGAGGCTGAAGAAAAGGAGAAGCAGTGTCAGCATGAACTGTGACATTTGGAGGCAAAACAGAAACTGCAACATTTGGAGACTGAAAAGAGACTGCGGCACTTGAAGATCAAAGAGAGACTGCACCAACTGGAGGCTGAGGAAAAAGAAGCAGCAATAACATGAGAGGGAGATGCTGACTCATAACCAGGGTCATGGAGGTAATGAGGAAGGAAATAACTGAACCCCAGAAGCAATAAAGGTCAGTACATTTCTTTCACAGTTTGCAGAGGGGATGATTTTAATAGTTTTACTCATATATTTGAAAGAGTATGTAAACAGTATAATGTTGACCAAGAGGTATGGGTAGAGTTCCTGACCCCCTTACTCCATGGCAAAACTGTAACTGCTCTTTCTAAATTATCTGATACTGATTGTTTAAACTATGTTGGAGTAAAACAATGCTTACTCCTAGACTGTGAACACCTGAAGCTTACAGAAAAAAGTTTCATGAGCACAGATGCAAGGCAGCTGAAAGTGTATGTGATTATATTACTGAGTTATGGGTGTCAGGTCATCACTTTTG
This sequence comes from Protopterus annectens, assembly GCF_019279795.1. Classification (NCBI taxonomy): domain Eukaryota; kingdom Metazoa; phylum Chordata; order Ceratodontiformes; family Protopteridae; genus Protopterus; species Protopterus annectens. The sequence continues at coordinate 803,867,925 of NC_056735.1, forward strand.
AAAGGCTGGCAAACCTTTTGGTGAGGGAACAAGCCCTTAGCACTTTGCCTGAGGACATGAGAATCTGGTTGGCAGACCGAGAATGTAACTCTGAAGATGAGCTGGAGAGAAAAGGGGATCTCTACTTAGCAAACAGGGCATCACTGCACAAGGAAGGGATATCCAGTGATGCACATGGATATAACAAACCCCACTGTGGGCAGCCAAAATCACCCCAACACAGTCTACCAATAACAGGGAAAGCCACTAGTTTAGACACATGGCCAGGATTAGGGGGTTAGATGTTTTAAATGTAAACACAAGGACCATGTAGCATAAAATTTCCACTGAAGCAACGTGGGGAACAAAAGGTGAGAGAGCCAGCAAATGGAAATAACAGCATGCCAGTGGTTAGTTGTCTGGAGACAACAGAAGTACAAAACTATCACAGGAGTTTGTATCATATCTTAGTGGATGGAAGACAGGTGACTGCTAAGAGAGACACAGCCTCTGACATAACCATTGTGAAGCCTGCAGTGGTTAAAAAGCAGTACTTGCTTGGGAAGTCCACATCAGTTAGAACTTAAGAAGGAATCCCATTCCAAACACCTTTGACTAGGGTTCACATTGACTGGGAGGGTGGAAAAGGGAACAAGCAGATAGGTGTGTTTGAGAATAACCTTGCAGATGTCTTAATAGGGAATGATTTTGATAACGTTGTACCTTGTGTGCATGCAGTTACATGCAGTCAGTCTTGGAGATGGGCAGATAGGTCTAGTAGCCTGGGGGGGGACCTAGACAAATCCCATGCTTAAAGCTGGGGCTGGTGATGTTGGTATTTCAGGGAGAAAGCCACCTTGTAGCAATGAGCCTGAAAGTGAACCATAGCTGCTGGTAGGTGCTGATGTTCCTGTGGATAAGGTGACTTCAAGGACAGAGGTGAGTGGTAGTATCCTGGCTGACAGGAATGCTCCATTGTCAGAAGATACTAGGCTTCCTGTGGAAGAAGAGCTAGGAGGAGTTACAAAAATAGAGCTGAGACAGGCTCAGCTTTCGGATCCTACCTTATGAGACTTAAGGGAGGTAGCTAAGGAGGGACTTGATTCTCAAGGAAAAGGGAGTCTGTATACTGGAACAAAGGGTTACTGTACAGAGAGTGGACCCCTGAGGGAGGACTAGAGGGTGAGGTAATATAGCAGTAGGTGGTGCCCAAAGCCTACCATCTGGCACTTCTAGCTATAGCCCATGACATTCCTTTTCCAGATGATATGGGTATAAAGTGTAGCAAGAGTCATATTATGCAGAACTTTTATTGGCCTAGGATTGCAAATGATGTAACAGGGTACTGCAGGACATGTGAGCATTACCAAAAGGTAGGCAAAGCAGGGGCCAAGGCCAAAGCTCCATTGATGCCTTTGCCTGTGACTGATGAGCCATTTCAGAGGGTAGCTATGGATTTTGTAGGGCATTTGACTACCCCAAGTTCCACAGGGAAATAGTATATCCTGGTGGCAGCAGATTATGCTATTTGATACCCTGAGGTAGTGGGTCTTTTCTCCATCGAGGCAGAGAAGGTGGCAAATGCTTTGCTGAAGATTTTTAACAAGGTAGGTGTTTTGAGAGAAATAATGACTGACAGAGGTGCCAATTTCATGGCTTTGTCTGTGGAAGCATTGTGGGGTGAAGCACCTAAAGACCAACACTTACCATCCCCAGACTAATGGTCTTATGGAGAGGTTAAACTCTAAAATAAAGACCATTCTATGGGCATTTGCAGACAAATTTAAGAGAGAGTGGGACAAATATTTTCTCCATCTACTGTTTGTATACAGAGAGGTCCCCCAGGAATTCACAGGTTTTTCACCCTTCAAGATGCTGTATGGGCATAGGGTGAGGGGTCCTTTAGATTTGCTTTGTGGTTAGTGGAATGGTGAGTGTGGCATATGTCCTAAACCTCAGGACAAGGATTAGGGAGCTCATAGGCTTGACCCAGGAGAACCTGGCAGGAGCCCAACAGCAGAAAAACATATGACAGGAATGCTTGAGTCTGAGAGTATGCTGTGGAACTGCAGGTTTTGGTGTTCATTCCTTTCAGATACAATATAGTGCAGCCAGCTTAGGAGAGACCCTTCACAGTGGTAATGAAGGTCCATGACATTAATTATATGGTAAGCCTGCTTGGCAGGAGCACAAATTATACTGTGTTAAGATAATGAAGCTTCAGTATCTCAGGGAGGTCCTGGGCAGACTGCTAAGGACAAGGTTGGCCATTAAACCTAAGTAAAAGGTAGGTATGGCAAAGGTCTCCTACTTGAGACATAGAGGAGGGAGTGGTAAGACTAGGCCAGAAGCTGACAAAGTGGAAGCTATTCCGGCATGGCATGCCCTGTTAAAAAAAGCAGATGAGGGCATTCTTGGGGACAGCAGGGTAGTATAGATAGTTTATTGGAGTACCAAATAAGGGCCCGAGTCAGAAATAAAACCAATAAATATTTTATTACCACAAATCAAGGACAAACCGTACTAAAGCACAAAACACATAAACGCTGACAGTTGATAATACATTTTCGTACACCTTCGTCATATGCAAATACCCCCTAGTGATTAAACTAAATATTTATATGTGTGCCTGTTATGACAAAAAACAATCAATGTTAAGGCCTTTATCCAATGAAATTCATGCTTTGTGAAAACATAAATTCAAATGGAGATCTTTTTATTTGGTTTGCATGCACTGTATAATATTTCATGACAATACATCAGCAACAATTAATAATAAACATTTCCTTGTATAGGAAAGTTTAAAAGCTTTTTAAATAATATACTATTAACGTTTACTGTAAACGTATTTGAAATACAAGATTGCCATCTTGTGGCTTTGTAAAAAATTACAATTTAGCAGTTCTTAGCTTAAGGACTGGAAGAATGGAAAACATATCATTCAAACCTGGACTTTTTCTGGCTTCCAAAATGTGGGAGGCCAAACTTGAATAGCAGGAGTTATTTTGGCAGATTATTTTGGAAGCCACAAAAAGTCCAGGTTTGAATGATATGCTTTCCATTCTTCCAGTCCTTAAGCTAAGAACTGCTAAATTGTAATTTTTTACAAAGCCACAAGATTGCAGTCCTGTATTTCAAATGTGTTTACAGTAAACATTAATAGTATTTATTTATTTATTATTTTAAAAATCTTTTAAACTTTCCTATACATGGAAATGTTTATTGTTAATTGTTGTTGATGTATTGTCATGAAATATTATACAGTGCATGCAACCTAAATATTTATTTAACTTCTCAAAGTTTTAAAAGGTTTTTTCATGGTTACATAAAAAAAGATCTCCATTTGAATTTTTATGTTTTCACAAAGCATGAATTTCATTGGATAAAGGCCTTAACAATGATTGTTTTTTGTCTTAACAGGCACACATATAAATATTTAGTTTAATCACGAGGGGATATTTGCATCTGACGAAGGTGTGCGAAAACGTATTATCAACTGTCAGCGTTTATGTGTTTTGTGCTTCAGAAAGTTTTTTATAGGTTCATAGGTTGGAACTACGCTATCAGCCCTAGGGCCTATACAAGCCTAGCCATAACAATTCCCTGGCTATTTCTTCCCACACTATTTACTTCCCTGGACCCCTGTATAGCAGGGCGACTGACGTGATCCCCGGGGTGAATTTCCTTCTCCCATCCAATCGTCAAGGTTCCTTTTGAAGAGGACCAAAGAGGCACTCTGCTTGACAAGTATGGGCAATCTATTCCAGAGTCTGGGGAGTCTCTGGGTCAGGAACCTATCCCTCCAGCATGTTTTGTTTATTGTGATGACAAGGTTTAGATCCCTGGAGCGTGTGGCTCTGAGGGATTGGGATTTCTTTAAGTGTAGCATGTCCAACAGCTCTGGGTTTGACATGGCCTTGTATGTTAAGCAAAGATTGCCTCTGAGTAGACGATATGCGACAGAGTATAGCTGGAGTTTTTTAAGGCAATCAGTGTAGGGCATCTGCTTTAGGCCTGTGATTCTTTTAGTGAGGTATTTCTGTGGCCTTTCCAGTTGTTGCAGATGTCTTGAGAGGTACATACCAAACGGGGCATTGTATTCTATAATGGGTCTAATGAGGGATGAGTACAGTGGAACAATGACCTCCTTTTTTCTGGATGAAAAGCCCTTAGTGATGAGGTGTGCCACATAGAAGGATTTCCTGACTGTTGTGGTGATGTGGTTATCGAAGGTGAGACCACTGTCCACCTGTGTCCCTAAGTCTCTTATCAAACTTTCAGTGTTTAGTGTACTGCCACCTATATGGTAATTCACGGATACATGTTTTTTCCCAAAGGGGATAACTATAAATTTCTTGGCATTGAGCCTGGCTCCTTGATTTGTGGCAATAAAATATGTCTTGGTTTTATTTCAGACTCGGGCCCTTGTTTGGTTCTCCAGCGAACGTTGGAACTTGTTTTTGGTTGGTTTGGACATTCGCTTTCATCTCATTTTTGTGGTTTGTAGTCAACTGCGGAGATGGCGGAGTTTCCAGGGGCAGAGACCGAAGATGATTTCAGAGCTGGGGACAGAGTTGAATTAAGGAAAGTGACTGGTCAACTGTCTCAGGTGGTGGAGCTTTTGAATCCAGCTTACCAATCGATTGTTATGCTTGCATCTGGTGTAGCTGGTAACCAGGAAATGAATCAGAGACAGCAGAAAAATATTCCTGGGGGTTCTTCTGCCCAGGTATTCATCCAAGGAAATATTGTTGAAACCTCTGACCCTAACACCAATGATTTTTCCAACTTTCCTAATATACTGCTTTCTAACCAAAATGGCACCAACGACAAGGAGCCCTCAGGGACCAATACCAGTGCTAATTTAAACGCAAGGAAAGGTGACTCTAATATGTTTAATACTGCTTTAGATTATAACACTCTTTTAATGAGTAACTATGCTCTCAAATCAAAAGTATCCTTGAGTAGTGCGGAAGTAAAAACCTGTACTTATAGAGACAATTTGGATCAAATGTTTGATTTAATGGACAAATACAAATGCATTGACTGTGACACTGGTTATCTGAAAGAATGTTTAAAATGGAACATAGTTCAGAAAGGTCTACGGGTTTGTAAATACCCCAATGGTGTTAAAGAAATTTTGGAGTTCCATTCTGATCTCATATATATTTTTGATAAGCGTGGCTTACATATTGTAAGAGCGATTGTAGCCGGGAATGAAAGGGAGAACATTTCATTATTAAGTGAAATGTAATCAGTTAACCAGTGTATTTTAAAAGACCTTCTTTTTACTGTTGATTCTGAGAAGGCTTTGTACCACAACATATTAACCCAGATAGACAAGAATTGTATTAATAATATGAAAAGGAAGGAAGGAAAATTGGAAAGGGATACTAGGGAATATAAGGAGGGTGTAGAATACCCCAAACCTAGGTTCTTTTCAAGTCACACTGAAACACAAACAGAGGCTAGATGTAATAGATCTAACATGGATCCACTGGTTCATGAGGGTGATTTGGATGGTACATACACTGAACAAAATCAAGACAACTCTTTAGATTACCCCCCGATTCGGAGATCAGACAGGATAAGAAATCAGACTCCTGTTCATTAAAATTACTGCAATTTCAGAGGGAATGTCAGGAGGTAAATACAGATATAGTAAATGCAAATACTTATAGCATTATCCAACAGGATAACACTTTTACTTTCAACAATTATAAGATATTTAATTGTAGCAGCTTAGATATCAATGCTGAATATTTCAGTTTATTTTCAAAAGGTTTTAAATTTATTCCGACTAGGAAAGTTAAAATTCCAAGAGCTATTGTGGACTTAAAACGTTTTATAAGGAAAAAGAATTTAGCATTATGGTTTGGTAATGGAACACGGGACAGGAAACCTCCGCCCCCTTTAAGGAAGAAAAGTACATTTAACCCCCCTCTTCATCCACAACTAAAAAATTCTGGAAAACATTTTGGAAAGGGAAATCAGGAAAGAAGTAAATGACCATAGAGTATTTTCTAACCTTTCCAAGAAAGAGAGGTGTCTACTAGATCTTTTGAAAAACAACAAAGCAGTGAGAATTATGCAACCATATAAAGGGGGAGGCACAGTTCTAATGGATGGTATCATTTATGACTCTAAAATGAAAGAATTGTTGAATGATAGTAAATATTCCAGGTCCTCTATTAATGACATAAACATAGCTAATTCCAAAATTAATGTTCTACTCAATGACCTGTTACTGGAGGGTTCCATTAATTTTGATACATATAATTTTTTGATTAACAAGAATCCTAGGGTGCCATCAGTTTTTGGAATTCCAAAGGTCCACAAGGACCCTTTGGATCCAACCTTACGACTCATTGTATCTTCAGAAGGTTCAATTACCACGCTTCCTGCCAAGTTTGTAGATGTTAAGTTGAATGATTTATCCATTAGAGTCCCATCAGTTTTGAAAGATTCCTGGGATTTATTGAGACAGGTAAAACCTGACCTTTATCATTCGGAAATACTTTTTGTAACCTTAGACATTGTGGACCTTTATGGTTCTATTCTACACGTCATAGGTCTACAGTGGCTTGAGGAGTGTATGAGAGAAAATGGAAATTTTAACCATTGTGACTTTTCTAATTGTTTATTATTAATGGAACTTATACTCAAATATAACTTCATGTACTATGAAGGTGAGTTTTTAGACAGAAAAAGGGGTTGCAATGAGGGCAAAATGTACACCAACATATGCAAATATCATTTTGACTTGGTGGGAAACCAAATTTGTTCTTAATAGTGAATTTGCAAGTTGCTGGTGCTTTTACAAACGTTTTTTGGATGACATTTGTATATTTTGGATAGATAGTAAAGATAGATTTTTTGAATTTCTGTCCTGTTTAAAAGGCACCACCAATTTTTTGGATTTCACTTACAATTTCAATAGTCAAGAATTAATATATTTGGATATTTCCCTCAATAAAAAGGATGATCAATTTTCCTCCAAAGTACATAGGAAAAGTACTTTTTCCAATTCCTACCTTCATTTTACAAATGGTCATCTGTTTTTTTCAAAAGAAGAACCTGCTAAAAGGTCAGTTGATAAGGGTTAGTCGGATACAATGATTTTAGAACAGAATTTGGTTTAGTAGGTGATATGTTCAGGGAAAGGGGTTACCCTGAAAATTTAATCCACGATGTTACTTCGGAAGTTATGGAAGGAAGAAAGGAGAGATTTGCCCCTATTCTGGGAAAAGACCAACCTATAGCTTCAGAAACACAAAGTAACATCACAAGTTTGATGAATTGGGATGAAGCTTATGTTATGGATTTTATTGGGGATTCTGGGGTAATCAAGCAAGTTATCAACAAGGAATGGGAGAGATTTAATGAATTTTCTGACCAGGACATTGTATTCAAACAACCCTTGCAATTCACATACAGAAAGGATAGAAACATCAAGAACCTATTTGAGTTTGGGGGTGGCCTGAATCAACAAGGCAGACAAGGAAAAATAGGAACCTTTAAATGTGGGACCTGTCCACAGTGTTCACATATACATAATAATTCTTTTATTGAGATACATAGCAGAAACAAGAAAATCATGAGCACATGTTTTTCCAACTGTAATACATGTGGTGTAGTTTATTTGGCCAATTGCCAGATTTGCAACTCATTTTATGTAGGGAAGACGGAAAGAAAATTAAAAATGAGAATTTATGAGCATTTTCATGAAATCAAAAAAGAAAACTTGAATAATGCTTTATTCCGTCATAAAGTATTATGTGAACAGGCCTCCTTCACATTCTTTGTACTGGAGGTTGTACCTAAGGAGATTAGAGGGGGAATGTGGGAGGCCAAACTTAAATATCGGGAGTAGTTTTGGTAGATTATTTTGGAAGCCACAAAAAGTCCAGGTTTGAATGATAAACTTTCCATTCTTCCAGTCTTTAAGCTAAGAGCTGCTAAATTGTAATTTTTTACAAAGCCAAAAGATGGCAGTCGTGTATTTCAAATATGTTTTCATAGTATTTATTTATTTATTATTTTAAAAATCTTTTAAACTTTCCTATACAAGGAAATGTTTATTATTAGTTGTTGTTGATGTATTGTCATGAAATATTATACAGTGCATGCAAACTAAATATTTGTTTAACTTCTCAAAGTTTTAAAAGGTTTTTTTCATGGTTACATAAAAAAAGATCTCCATTTGAATTTTTATGTTTTCACAAAGCATGAATTTCATTGGATAAAGGCCCTAACAATGATTGTTTTTTGTCTTAACAGGCACACATATATTTAGTTTAATCACTAGGGGGTATTTGCATCTGATGAAGGTGTACGAAAACGTATTATCAACTTTCAGCGTTTATGTGTTTTGTGCTTCAGTACGTTTTTTCCTTGATTTGTGGCAATAAAATATTTCTTGGTTTTATTTCGGACTCGGGCCCTTGTTTGGTTCTCCAGCGAACCTTGGAACTTGTTTTTGGTTGGTTTGGACATTCGCTTTCATCTCATTTTTGTGGCTTGTATTCAATTGCGGAGATGGCGGAGTTTCCAGGAGAAGAGACCGAAGATGATTTCAGAGCTGGGGACAGAGTTGAATTAAGGAAAGTGATTGGTCAGCTGTCTCAGCTGGTGGAGCTTTTGAATCCAGCTTGCCAATCAATTGTTATGCTTGCGTCTGGTGTAGCTGGTAACCAGGAAATGAATCAGAGACAGCGGAAAAATATTCCTGGGGGTTCTTCTGCCCAGGTATTCATCCAACGAAATATTGTTGAAACATCTGACCCCAACACCAATGATTTTTCCAAATTTCCTAATATACTGCTTTCTAACCAAAATGGAACCAATGACAAGGAGAAGGAGCCCTCAGGGACCAATACCAGCGCTAATTTAAATGCAAGGAAAGGTGACTCGAATATGTTTAATACTGCTTTAGATTATAACACTCTTTTAACGAGTAACTATGCTCTCAATTCAAAAGTATCCTTGAGTAGTGCGGAAGTAAAATCCCGTACTTATAGAGACAATTTGGATCAAATGTTTTATTTAATGGACAAATACAAATGCATTGACTGTGACACTGGTTATCTGAAAGAATGTTAAAAATGGAACATAGTTCAGAAAGGTCTACGGGTTTGTAAATACCCCAATGGTGTTAAAGAAAGTTCGGAGTTCCATTCTGATCTCATACATATTTTTGATAAGCATGGCTTAGATATTGTAAGAGCGATTTTAGCCGGGAATGAAAGGGAGAACATTTCATTATTAAGTGAAATGGAGTCAATTAACCAGTGTATTTTAAAAGACCTACTTTTTACTGTTGATTCTGAGAAGGCTTTGTACCACAACATATTCACCCAGATAGACAAGAATTGTATTAGTAATATGAAAAGGAAGGAAGGAAAATTGGAAAGGGATACTAGGTAATATAAGGAGGGTGTAGCATACCCCAAACCTAAGTTCTTTTCAAGTCACACTGAAACACAAACAGGGGCTAGATGTAATAGATCTAACATGGATCCACTGGTTCATGAGGGTGATTTGGATGGTACATGCACTGAACAAAATCAAGACAACTCTTTAGATTACCCCCCCCCCCTTCGGAGATCAGACAGGATAAGAAATCAGACTCCTGTTCATTAAAATGACTGCAATTTCAGAGGGAATGTCAGGAGGTAAATACGGATATAGTAAATGCAAATACGTATAGCATTATCCAACAGGATAACACTTTTACTTTCAACAATTATAAGATATTTAACTGTTAGCAGCTTAGATATCAATGCTGAATATTTCAGTTTATTTTCAAAAGGTTTTAAATTTATTCCGACTAGGAAAGTTAAAATTCCAAGAGCTATTGTGGATTTAAAACTTTTTATAAGGAAAAAGAATTTAGCATTATAGTTTGGTAATGGAACATGGGACAGGAAACCTCCGCCCCCTTTAAGGAAGAAAAGTACATTTAACCCCCCTCTTCATCCACAACTAAAAAAATCTGGAAAACATTTTGGAAAGGGAAATCAGGAAAGAAGTAAACGACCATAGAGTATTTTCTAACCTTTCCAAGAAAGAGAGGTGTCTACTAGATCTTTTGAAAAACAACAAAGCAGTGAGAATTATGCAACCATATAAAGGGGGAGGCACAGTTCTAATTGATGGTATCATTTATGACTCTAAAATGAAAGAATTGTTGAATGATAGTAAATATTCCAGGTCCTCTATTAATGACATAAACATAGCTAATTCCAAAATTAATGTTCTACTCAATGACCTGTTACTGGAGGGTTCCATTAATTTTGATACATATAATTTTTTGATTAACAAGAATCCTAGGGTGCCATCAGTTTTTGGAATTCCAAAGGTCCACAAGGACCCTTTGGATCCAACCTTACGAGTCATTGTTTCTTCAGAAGGTTCAATTACTATGCTTCCTGCCAAGTTTGTAGATGTTAAGTTGAATGATTTATCCATTAGAGTCCCATCAGTTTTGAAAGATTCCTGGGATTTATTGAGACAGGTAAAACCTGACCTTTATCATTCGGAAATATTTTTTGTAACCTTAGACATTGTGGACCTTTTTGGTTCTATTCTACACGACATAGGTCTACAGTGGCTTGAGGAGTGTATGAGAGAAAATGGTAATTTCAACCATTGTGACTTTTCTAATTGCTTATTATTAATGGAACTTATACTCAAAAATAACTTCATGTACTATGAAGGCGGGTTTTTAGACAGAAAAAGGGGTTGCAATGGGGGCAAAATGTGCACCAACATATGAAAATATAATTTTGACTTGGTGGGAAACCAAATTTGTAATTAATAGGGAATTTGCAAGTTGCTGGTGCTTTTACAAACATTTTTTGGATGACATTTGTATATTTTGGATAGATAGTAAAGATAGATTTTTTGAATTTCTGTCCTATTTAAAAGGCACCACCAATTTTTTGGATTTCACTTACAATTTCAATAGTCAAGAATTAATATATTTGGATATTTCTCTCAATAAAAAGAATGATCAATTTTCCTCCAAAGTACATAGGAAAAGTACTTTTTCCAATTCCTACCTTCATTTTACAAATGGTCATCTGTTTTTTTCAAAAGAAGGACCTGCTAAAAGGTCAGTTGGTAAGGGTTAGTCGGATACAATGATTTTACAACAGAATTTGATTTTGTAGGTGATATTTTCAGGGAAAGGGGTTACCCTGAAAATTTAATCCACGATGTTACTTTGGAAGTTATAGAAGGAAGAAAGGAGAGATTTTCCCCTATTCTGGGAAATGACCAACCTACAGCTTCAGAAACACAAAGTAACATCACAAGTTTGATGAATTGGGATGAAGCTTATGTTATGGATTTTACTAGGGATTCTGAGGTAATCGAGCAGGTTATCAACAAGGAATGGGATAGATTTAAGGAATTTTCTGACCAGTACATTGTATTCAAACAACCCTTGCAATTCACATACAGAAAGGATAGAAACATCAAGAACCTATTTGAGTTTGGGGCTGGCCTGAATCAACAAGGCAGACAACGAAAAATAGGAACCTTTAAATGTGGGACCTGTCCACAGTGTTCACATATACATAATACTTATTTTATTGAGATACATAGTAGAAACAAGAAAATTATGAGCACACGTTTTTCCAACTGTAATACATGTGGTGTAGTTTATTTGGCCAATTGCCAAATTTGCAACTCATTTTATTTAGGGAAGATGGAAAGAAAATTAAAAATGAGAATTTATGAACATTTTCATGAAATCAAAAAAGAAAACTTGAATAATGCTTTATTCCGTCATAAAGTATTATGTGAACAGGCCTCCTTCACATTCTTTGTACTGGAGGTTGTACCTAAGGAGATTAGAGGGGGAATGTGGGAGGCCAAACTTAAATATTGGGAGTTGTTTTGGCAGATTATTTTGGAAGCCACAAAAAGTCCAGGTTTGAATGATAAACTTTCCATTCTTCCAGTCCTTAAGCTAAGAGCTGCTAAATTGTAATTTTTTACAAAGCCAAAAGATGGCAGTCGTGTATTTCAAATGTGTTTACATAGTATTTATTTATTTATTTATTTATTATTTTAAAAATCTTTTAAACTTTCCTGTACAAGGAAATGTTTATTATTAATTGTTGTTGATGTATTGTCATGAAATATTATACAGTGCATGCAAACTAAATATTTATTTAACTTCTCAAAGTTTTAAAAGTTTTTTTCATGGTTACATAAAAAAAAATCTCCATTTGAATTTTTATGTTTTCACAAAGCATGAATTTCATTGGATAAAGGCCTTAACAATGATTGTTTTTTGTCTTAACAGGCACACATATAAATATTTAGTTTAATCGCAAGGGGGTATTTGCATCTGACGAAGGTGTGCGAAAACATATAATCAACTGTCAGCGTTTATGTGTTTTGTGCTTCAGTACGTTTTTTACTTGATTTGTGGCAATAAAATATTTCTTGGTTTTATTTCAGACTCGGGCCCTTGTTTGGTTCTCCAGTGAACCTAGGAACTTGTTTTTGGTTGGTTTGGACATTCGCTTTAATCTCATTTTTGTGGTTTGTAGTCAATTGCGGAGATGGCGGAGTTTCCAGAGGCAGAGACCGAAGATGATTTCAGAGCTGGGGAGAGAGTTGAATTAAGGAAAGTGATTGGTCAGCTGTCTCAGTTGGTGGAGCTTTTGAATCCAGCTTGCCAATCGATTGTTATGCTTGCATCTGGTGTAGCTGGTAACCAGGAAATGAATCAGAGACAGCGGAAAAATATTCCTGAGGGTTCTTCGGCCCAGGTATTCATCCAACGAAATATTGTTGAATCCTCTGACCCTAACACCAATGATTTTTCCAACTTTCCTAATATACTGCTTTCTAACCAAAATGGCACCAACGACAAGGAGAAGGAGCCCTCAGGGACCAATGCCAGCACTAATTTAAATGCAAGGAAACGTGACTCTAATATGTTTAATACTGCTTTAGATTATAACACTCTTTTAACGAGTAACTATGCACTCAATTCAAAAGTATCCTTGAGAAGTGTGGAAGTAAAAACCTGTACTTATAGAGACAATTTGGATCAAATGTTTTATTTAATGGACAAATACAAATGCATTGACTGTGACACTGGTTATCTAAAATAATGTTTAAAATGGAACATAGTTCAGAAAGGTCTACGGGTTTGTAAATACCCCAATTGTGTTAAAGAAAGTTCGGAGTTCCATTCTGATCTCATACATATTTTTGATAAGTGTGGCTTAGATATTGTAAGAGCGATTGTAGCCAGAAATGAAAAGGAGAACATTTCATTATTAAGTGAAATGGAATCAATTAACCAGTGTATTTTAAAAGATCTTCTTTTTACTGTTGATTCTGAGAATGCTTTGTACCACATCATATTCACCCAGATAGACAAGAATTGTATTAATAATATGAAAAGGAAGGAAGGAAAATTGGAAAGGGATACTAGGGAATATAAGGAGGGTGTAGAATACCCCAAACCTAGGTTCTTTTCAAGTCACACTGAAACACAAACAGGGGCTAGATGTAATAGATCTAACATGGATCCACTGGTTCATGAGGGCGATTTGGATGGTACATACACTGAACAAAATCAAGACAACTCTTTAGATTACACCCCCTTTGGAGAACAGACAGGATAAGAAATCAGAATCCTGTTCATTAAAATTACCGCAATTTCAGAGGGAGTCAGGAGGTAAATACGGATATAGTAAATACAAATACTTATAGCATTATCCAACAGGATAGCACTTTTACTTAATACAATTATAAGATATTTAATTGCAGCAGCTTAGATATCAATGCTGAATATTTCAGTTTATTTTCAAAAGGTTTTAAATTTATTCCAACTAGGAAAGTTAAAATTTCAAGAGCTATTGTGGATTTAAAACTTTTTATAAGGAAAAAGAATTTAGCATTATGGTTTGGTAATGGAACATGGGACAGGAAACCTCCACCCCCTTTAAGGAAGAAAAGTACATTTAACCCCCCTCTTCATCCACAACTAAAAAAATCTGGAAAACATTTTGGAAAGTGAAATCAGGAGAGAAGTAAACGACCATAGAGTATTTTCTAACCTTCCCAAGGAAGAGAGGTGTCTACTAGATCTTTTGAAAAACAACAAAGAAGTGAGAATTATGCAGCCATATAAAGGGGAGGCACAGTTCTAATGGATGGTATCATTTATGACTCTAAAATGAAAGAATTGTTGAATGATAGTAAATATTCCAGGTCATCTATTAATGACATAAACATAGCTAATTCCAAAATTAATGTTCTACTCAATGACCTGTTACTGGAGAGTTCCATTAATTTTGATACATATAATTTTTTGATTAACAGGAATCCTAGGGGGCCATCAGTTTTTAGAATTCCAAAGGTCCACAAGGACCCTATGGATCCAACCTTACGACTCATTGTATCTTCAGAAGGTTTAATTACCACGCTTCCTGCCAAGTTTGTAGATGTTAAGTTGAATGATTTATCCATTAGAGTCTCATCAGTTTTGAAAGATTCCTGGGATTTATTGAGACAGGTAAAACCTGACCGTTATCATTCGGAAATACTTTTTGTAACCTTAGACATTATGGACCTTTTTGGTTCTATTCTACACGACATAGGTCTACAGTGGCTTGAGGAGTGTATGAGAGAAAATGGAAATTTTAACCATTGTGACTTTTCTAATTGTTTATTATTAATGGAACTTATACTCAATAATAACTTCATGTACTATGAAGACAAGTTTTTAGACAGAAAAAGGGGTTGCAGTGGGGGCAAAATGTGTACCAACATATGCAAATATCATTTTGACTTGGTGGGAAACCAAATTTGTTCTTAATAGTGAATTTGCAAGTTGCTGGTGCTTTTACAAATGTTTTTGGATGACATTTGTATATTTTGGATAGATAGTAAAGATAGATTTTTTGAATTTATGTCCTATTTAAAAGGCACCACCAATTTTTTGGATTTCACTTACAATTTCAATAGTCAAGAATTAATATATTTGGATATTTCCCTCAATAAAAAGGATGATCAATTTTCCTCCAAAGTACATAGGAAAAGTACTTTTTCCAATTCCTACCTTCATTTTACAAATGGTCATCCATTTTTTTCAAAAGAAGAACCTGCTAAAAGGTCAATTGGTAAGGGTTAGTCGGATACAATGATTTTAGAACAGAATTTGGTTTTGTAGGTGATATGTTCAGGGAAAGGGGTTACCCTGAAAATTTAATCCACGATGTTACTTTGGAAGTTATGGAAGGAAGAAAGGAGAGATTTGCCCCTATTCTGGGAAAAGACCAACCTATAGCTTCAGAAACACAAAGTAACATCACAAGTTTGATGAATTGGGATGAAGCTTATGTTATGGATTTTACTGGGGATTCTGGGGTAATCAAGCAGGTTATCAACAAGGAATGGGAGAGATTTAAGGAATTTTCTGACCAGGACATTGTATTTAAACAACCCTTGCAATTCACATACAGAAAGGATAGAAACATCAAGAACCTATTTGAGTTTGGGGGTGGCCTGAATCAATAAGGCAGACAAGGAAAAATAGGAACCTTTAAATGTGGGACCTGTCCACAGTGTTCACATATACATAATAATTCTTTTATTGAGATACATAGTAGAAACAAAAAAATCACGAGCACATGTTTTTCCAACTGTAATACATGTGGTGTAGTTTATTTGGCCACTTGCCAGATTTGCAACTCATTTTATGTAGGGAAGACGGAAAGAAAATTAAAAATGAGAATTTATGAGCATTTTCATGAAATCAAAAAAGAAAACTTGAATAATGCTTTATTCCGTCATAAAGTATTATGTGAGCAGGCCTCCTTCACAGTCTTTGTACTGCAGGTTGTACCTAGGGTTGCAACACAAATACAAATTTGGGGACACAACATCACATTTTACAGGCACATTCATACCATACATACATACCAATACAAAGACAAAACTTAGAACTTTTTTTTAAGCTTTAAAAGCTTATATTAGCTTTTTATAGCTGCTTTTATTCTTTTTTATAATTTTTAGGTATATTTAACAGTTTTAATGTTTTTTTATTACATTACATATAAAAAATATAAAAATTTTTTGTCCTCCTACACATTTGGACATTTTTTTTTTTTTTTTTTTTTGGACACAACTGCCCAAAGAGGGACTGTCCCTCGCAAAGTGGGACAGGTGGTAACCCTAGTTGTACCTAAGGAGATTAGAGGGGGAATGTAGGAGGCCAAACTTAAATATCGGGAGTTGTTTTGGCAGATTATTTTAGAAGCCACAAAAAGTCCAGGTTTGAATGATAAACTTTCCATTCTTCCAGTCCTTAAGCTAAGAGCTGCTAAATTGTAATTTTTTACAAAGCCAAGAGATGGCAGTCATGTATTTCAAATGTGTTTACATTGTATTTATTTATTTATTTATTTATTTATTTATTTATTTATTTATTTATTTATTTATTTATTTATTATTTTAAAAATCTTTTAAACTTTCCTATACAAGGAAATGTTTATTATTAATTGTTGTTGATATATTGTCATGAAATATTATACAGTGCATGCAAACAAAATATTTATTTAACTTCTCAAAGTTTGAAAAGGTTTTTTTCATGGTTACATAAAAGAAGATCTCCATTTGAATTTTTATGTTTTTACAAAGCATTAATTTCATTGGATAAAGGTCTTAACTATGACTGTTTTTTGTCTTAACAGGCACACATATAAATATTTAGTTTAATCACTAGGGGGTATTTGCATCTGACGAAGGTGTACGAAAACGTATTATCAACTGTCAGCGTTTATGTGTTTTGTGCTTCAGTACGTTTTTTCCTTGATTTGTGGCAATAAAATATTTCTTGGTTTTATTTCGGACTCTGGCCCTTATTTGGTTCTCCAGCGAACATTAGAACTTGGTTTTAGTTGGTTTGGACATTCGCTTTCATCTAATTTTTGTGGTTGATAGATAGTTTATTCCCAGTTATAGTGCAATAGCTGCTCCCCTCACAGTCCTGACAAGAAAAAACAGGCCATATAACATAATGTGGACCCCAGCCTGTGAGCAGCCATTCCAAAGCTTAAAGGGGCTTTGGGAGGATCCCTTCTATTAGTCAGTCCAGATTACAGCAAATAATTTGTTATTTAGATGGATGCATCAAGCAATGAGGTGAAGGCTGTACTTAGCCAGGTTTTGGCAGAGGGAGAAGAGCATCCTGTCATATATCTCAGCCATAGACTCCAACCCAGGTAGGAAAGTTATGCAGCTGTAGAAAAAGAATGTCTAGCCATACTATGGGTACTGCAGAAACTTCAACCTTATCTGTATGGAAGGAAATTCACTGTGGTTAGAGACCACAGTCCCTTAACATGGCTCCATCATGCCAGATAGCAAGGTGCGAGGTTGTTGAGGTGGAGCCTAGGGTTGCAGGCATGTGATGTGGTAGTGCTGCACCATAGTAGGGTCAGCAATGCCAATGCAGATGGACTCTCAAGACAGTGTATGGATTAAATTACTCCCAGACAAGCCTATTTATCTCAAGCAATGTTTATCCAGGGTCATTTGAAAAACTAGCTTGAGTCTTCAAAGGGAGGGGTGACAATGTGATGCATTGCCAACTATACCAGGAGAAATAAGAAATTTTGTAAATAATCTAATGTGATTTGAATGTCACATCGATTTGTACAGATGTATGTATTGAAAATGTGTTTGTAAAAGTTGCTTATGTTAAAAATGCTGCAACAGAATCTTAAACAAGTTCTGAATGTGCATTGTTCCAGTCAGGTAACTAGATGTGACGCCATTCTATAAGCAGCTGAAGGATGGAACTCTGGCAGCAGCAGTTTGATGTTTGATGTTTGTTTTTGCTTTTATATTTCTTTGCAATCTGATATAAAAGATCTATGTCAGATATCACATTTCAGTTGGTCAGTTGTTGAGTCAGTTTAGTTAGTGTGTAGTATCTCATCTTGCCTTGTGAAAGTGAGCATCTCAGCAGTGCATATTGCTTTGTGATATTAAGTGAATTAACCAGAAACAGTTTTGCATTAGTTCAGTTAGAAATAATGCAATGAGATTAGTTTATTAATTTTTTGTACATCTCTGAAATTCAATCCAACTGTGTTATTTTTATATTTCCTGTGGTCTGAAAACTCTGTAGTTTATTGTAACTAAATATTAAGTATTCTGCTGTTCTCTAATTTATTATCCATTATTAAATATTTTATACATTTTCATTGAGGCTGGTCTTTTAGAGAATACATTTAACATCTTGAGAGTGCTTGTGCTTATTTTAGTGACACTGTGGCCACTCCAATAACCCTTACTGCTTCAGTCACACTCTATCATTTATATCAGTATTAATTTGACACAGTATAATTGTTTATCCTTTGTTAAGACTCATAGAGTATCTGGCTGGTTGCAGCAATCTACCTTGTAGTCTGGAGAGGGGGGGACACAGCTGGTGAATTTGTGTCAGCCTTTCCCAGGTGTGTGTGTGTATGTATGTGTGTGTGTGTGTGTGTGTGTGTGTGTGTGTGTGTGTGTGTGTGTGTGTGTGTGTGTGTCAGATACTTGGAACTGGGACACACTGCTCCAAGGTGGGTCTTGTTTGGGCTCTACGGAGGCAGAGAATTCAGTTCCAGTAGAGCGTGTTGCCTATGTGCTGTTGGGGGAAACCATGCTTGATGCAGAGAGCTGCATTTAAACTCCTGTGTAAATCCATTCCTGTTTTTAGTGACTACTTCTCACTAGTGTCAATGGCGAGGATTGGGCCTCCTTGATTACTGGCCTGTAGCAAAGAGAGGCCATCAAACTCCCTTTGGCATTTATCTGTCCAGACACATGCAACAACTGGAACAGTCTCAGAGATACCATACTAAAATGATTCAAGGCCTAAATAAGTCCTAAATAGACATACTCATTGCCCTGTCAGTAAACTTGATATCTCACAGACTTTTAAGAAATTATCCTTTTCTGGCATAGAAGGCATCCTCCGACCCATTACTGATGGATATACTGCACATCAGCAAATCCAGTGGCATCAGAAATATTCTGTCTAAGGATCTAAACCTTTCCTGCAACATAATCAGAATGGTTTGGAGGGACAAGTATATTTTATAGAGAATACCACTACTGTAGAATAGACTCCCCATTCACATAAAACAATGTTCATCCCTGTCCATATTCAAATGTAGCTTAGAGCTATGGATGCCTCAGAAACAGAAAATTTACTCCAGGACTGCCCCTGTACTACTAATGGACAGAGGCAGCTCCTAAATGCTTCATCCCATTCATGGGTTTCCACAAATTATCTGTAGTATGATTCCAGCTATTATCACTAGGAGTAATACATAATTATCAACCATGAAATTGGTAATGCTAATCTATACTAAATGGACTAGGTTATTTTGAGCACAAAAAAGAAAACTAGCTTTGCTTAAAATGGCCCACAAGAGGAGCTAGCCTAGTACTTACCTATAAACCTATTATGGGCCAGTAAAAACAAGTCTCACATCAATTAAATGATGTGCAATTTAACACACACACACACACACACACACACACACACACACACACACACACACACACACACACACACACACACACACACACACACACACACACACACACACACACATCACATATGTACTAACACCACCACTTTCAGCACTTACACACTCATACTCTTACCTACCTACCCTAACCCACACCTAAAACTTGTGAACAGACTCACATACACTCAAATCCCTACCCAAAACACTTAAAAAAATATTAACTTACCTTAATCTCCAGCCATATCCACACACCACACCATACATCAGGCACACAGTACATCCCACATCACGTAGAGCACTACGACAACCACAGATACGACATTTCCTCATTCGCAGTTATAAAGTTTTGCTATTTTGGAAGTTCGGATTTTTAGTCTCGAAATACTGAAATTTGATATTGCAGTATTTTGAGATTATAAAGGGTACCCATATATACATATACAATATATATATATATATATATATATATATATATATATATATATATATATATATATGGGTCTACTTCTTTTGACCTAACTTTCATTTGCCTGACACTCATTTGCCTGACCCCATTTGACTGAAATTTCATTTGCCTGACGCTTCATTTGCCTGACACTTCATTTGACCGACACGTATTATTAGCAAGAAAATGGAATATGCTCCCTTCCCCACTGCAGTGTGACCCTGGAGTTAGAATATATAGTTGGGGGGTGGGGGGCACAGCCCCCCACAATGAGGGGTGTGGGGGGGTGAAGCCCCCCACTTCATTTCATATAATATTGTTAACTTTTGATGTAATATCGCTTAGTAACAGAAAAGTAAGTGGGGGGCTTTGCCCCCCACAGCCCCCGTTGTGGGGGGCAGTGCCCCCCACCCCCCCTAACTATATATTCTAACTCCAGGGTCACACTGCAGTGGGGAAGGGGGCATATTCCATTTTCTTGCTAATAATACTTGTTGGGCAAATGAAGTGTCAGGCAAATGAAATTTCAGTCATTTGGTCTCAGGCAAATGAGTGTCAGGCAAATGAAAGTTAGGTCTAAAGAAGTAGACCCACATATGGGTACATATCACTTCACCTAAAACTCATTTCACCTAAACTCATTTCACTGAGACCAAATCATCTAAAGTTCATTTCACCTAAAACTCATTTCACCTAAAACCCATTTCACTGACAAGTAGTACTCTAACACAGTTGAAAGGTTTATGCCCTTTTCCCCACTGTAGTGCAATCCTGGTGTTAGTATATATATTAAGAGGGGGTGTGGGGGTACAGCCCCCCTCCTAGTTGGCTTTTACCAAATGTAAAACAAAACCAGACAACATAAAACCAAATAAGTGGGGGGTTATGCCCCCACACACCCCCTTAATATATAACACCAGGATCGCACTCCAGTGGGGAAAAGGACATAAACCTTTCAACTGTGTTAGAGTACTACTTGTCAGTGAAATGAGTTTTAGGTGAAATGAAATTTAGGTGATTTGGTCTCAGTGAAATGAGTTTAGGTGAAATGAGTTTTAGGTGAAGTGAAACATAGCTAGATATATATATATATATATATATATATATATATATATATATATATATATATATATAAACACACACACACACACACACACACGTGTGTGTGTGTGTGTGTGTGTGTGTGTGTGTGTGTGTGTGTGTGTGTGTGTGTGTGTTAAAGTGACATCATTTAATTGATGTGAGATTTGTTTTTACTGGCACATATATATACATATATATATACATATGCCTGGGACAATGAGGCAACTGCATCCTTATGCAATGGAGCTAATTTAAATGGATGTTGGAGCTAAGGCTATATAAAATGACAATTCAATATAGAAATATCAATGGATTGCAAAAACAAGTTTAACACATGGCATTTATTTTGGTGTTCCGTTGATCATGTTTGAAGATCATTAATGCTGAAATATATGTTTTAAAAACAAGCATGACATTTTGGAAAAGAGAATGGGCCAGAAAATGAAATCACAGCAATTATTGTACAATTTCGTAATTTTGTTGCTTGCATGTATTAATGCATTATCATTTTCTTTTATAGCAAGTGATGATAATGTTATTAACCCATTTATTTAGGAAAGAGTTGTGCAATGGGGGGGGGGGGATTGAAATCACAACAATACAATTTCCTAATAAAAATATGTAACAAATCCAACAGACCATGTTCTTTTTATTGAAGATTTCTGTGCAGTTTTTATGTACCTTTTTTGAGAAAATGAGTATTAAACTGAACTGTTAGAAATCCACTGAATACAGTTGAAGATGCAGGCTTTTCCTCATCCACAGCTAAGTGAAAAGCACAGAAGGTTAGAGTAGTGGATCTCAGGCATTACTGGATTCTGTTGCCAAGACAAAATAGGAGCAGTTACACAGTACAGTGAGCAAATAACAGCATACTGAAGTAGAAACACTGTTTCAGATGCACAGATCACAGATGTATTTAGCACTGTCTACTAGCAAGCTTAATTGTAGCACAGTGAAGGATTTTGTAGAGCTAGAACAGATAGATTTCTTTTGAGGAAACCTTCAGATTTGTACCTTACAGTCCATGTTCAATGCATGTCTCATTGCATTTCATTTAATCCTTCTAGTTATATGTATAGTTTCTTCTGCTAGTATTGAATATAGTCATTGTTCTACAATTGCAATTTCATCTTAAGTAGTCCACTTGGGTCTGCTTTAATCCAGTTCCCAAATTTCCAATTCCATACACACCATTCAAACTGTTCCACATCTCCAAATGACCACTGCATGAAACTAAGTGAAAAGTACAGGTTTACCAGCAAGTTTGAAGGGATCTGTACTCCTTGTACTACTGAATATTAGGGTAGTCTGCCCCCATTCCCTGATCTCTAAATATACTTTCTCCAAAACAGCACCATTTGGGGGATAACTAAACTTACCTGTACTGGTGTGACGATTGAGGTAGAATATTTACTGCTTAGGGAAATAGAAGCAAAGCTTTCAAATCAGTGAGCAAAATAGAAGCAAAGCTTTCAAATCAGTGAGCAAAACCTTCCTTCTCCTAATTCTTTAATCTGTAACTGCATACTTGGTGATGATGCACTAGCCCACAGTACATAAGCAAGCAATGATGCCCAACAGTATGTGTGTTACTATGCAAATAACACCCACACAGGGGTGTTATCAGGCCTGACACCTAATTGATTAGGTAAGTCAGGGTTGTACATGTATGCTTGTCTTATAAGAAGTGCAGAAAGTGTACTGTATGTTACAACCAACAAAGAGTTCCTCCCATAGCTCTCAATCTCTTAGAGCAAGAAATCTGGACAAATCCATAAATAAAAGGGGGACAAAGCCCCCCCCCCAAGGGAGAATTTTTAAATATTGCTCTTACAAACTTAATACGTTGATAGAATAACATGTTCTGCATTAGCATGAATTTTCTGAAGGGTATGAAGTCTGAAACTCAAATGTATGTCATTATTTTCAAACTTCAGTCAATAATAATTTGCCACTAACTTGCCAGAAAATCACAATTTTCTGAAAAGACGGACCAAAAATATGAAGCAAAAATCGACATTCTGCAAAAATCTGTACAGTTGAGAGGTATGGATTTCCTCCTGAGGTTGACATGCTCAAAGCATAGGCAGATTCCACAAGGATTAGTCATATAACAGCAATGTACACATATAGTGCTCAGAATATGAAATGGACCCCCTGCTAAGAGCTGTCCTCATAAAGTCTGTCATTTTTTTCAGGATATGCTAGAAGCAATGTAGGTGATTCATTGCATAATAAATGAAAAGCTTTGTTATTTCTTCTTACTCCATCTAAACTATATGACTATTAAGCATATACAAATAAATACAACAATTTTATGTTTTACCAGTTTACCTTTATTCTAGTTAGATAAATCATTTGTAGCCAGAGTCATCTCCAAGTAATATAATTGTCATGCTATTTTGATATAACAGTGCATACCCTTTGTACACCATCTTAACTTCGCAACCAGTTACAATGTAGATGAAGGGATGAATGTCAGAAGTCAAGTTATAAAATAAACTTTCTAAACCAGCAGAGGATATTAAGTAGTGCTTCTACTTCTGAAATATATAAATTTTATTGGATATATAAACAAAACCAAGTTCCGAGAAGATACCTGGTTCTGAGCAAGGCTGGATAAGGGAGAGCAGAATTTTAGTGGTGCTAATTCATGAAATTAGCATTGCACTGAGGAAATGTGAGCTTCTAGCAACCAAGTTTTCTAGTTTTCTGCTAACCAGACAGTATTACATCATTTAACAAATGCCGATTTTTGTATGAATATTTAACTAAAATAATTTATTATGTTTCTTTGCAGAAAGTCACCACACTGCTCATTAATAAATATTTATATCTGGTGTAAAAGTGACATTCTGCTTTAATGATGTGATGTTTTCATCTACTGTGTTCCTTAAACTGTAACTAAACAAACCCTCATTAAGCCATTCCTTCAGGTTTCTTAGATTTGCTTTTACTCCATGACATTTAATGAGTTTGCCAGTGTTTTACATCTAGTTATGTTCCTCAAACCCCCACCAAGCAAACCCTTATTAAGCTATTTTGGCAGGCTGCAAATACCTCCTATTACTTCATCAGATTTTCAACTACCATCCTTAAAGTGCTGTCATTCAGGTAAAAATTCCTACTATTTTGTAAGGATGATATTTCTTCTGCAGGGAAACAGTAAACACAGGAGGGTCACCCATAGTCTTCCTTTAAAAGCTCATTTATTGTGTATTTTGACTGTCATGGATATTAAAAGTGAAGTCAGCAGATACTGGTGAATACTGCATGGTCAGCTGAGTGGCTAATGTTTTTTTTTTTCGTAGATTGTGGTCACATGCATGAAGCATATTGATAGGTGACAGGTTTGCCTTCAGATATCCATGTGTCAGTTTTGTTGAATATTATAATAATACCTATTTTTAATTATGTGTCAGACAGATACTCTAAATAGGTAAAAAGATAACTGCACATACCTCCTTCCTGATCTTTATATCTGAGTTTACTGAATATACAAATGCTAGTTTATCAGTATGTCATTTTATCTCTTCTCTCCATGTAATATACACAAATGCATTTGGATATATTTAGGTCAACTCACATATTTGGCTTTATACAATTTAAATAAAAAAGATTACTAAGTTTTTTGTGAATTTTGTTATGTACAGCTATCATCTGCATTCCACCTGAGGGACTTTATCTTCAATATGCATACTAGCATTTCTCCCAGCAGAATACCTCAAGATAGTGCCCAGTTTCACAGCCTATCCTGTGTCTGTCCTAATTAATTGATCTATTAAGGAATCATACATTCCTTCTCTGTGGAAAAAAAAATAGTCATCACCGCCTTCATAAAGGAGAAACCTCGTCTGATATAGCCAAGTTCATACCTATCGCCAAATTATTCCCTTTGCAAAACTTCTGGAGAAGTGCGTTCACAAACAACTACTTGACCACATCTTTCAGGAAAATCTTCTGACCCCTCAGCACAGTATAGTTTTAGACCAGCCCATAGCACTGCCATGTACTTATTAACCTTCATAGATACTATTAACAAAACCAGAGATAAAGGCAACCTCATTTCCTCTGTGTTCCTTGATCTCACTAAAGCTTTTGCTATAGTTGCTCATCAAGAACGCCTCTGTCAACTGTATTTCCTAGGACTATCGTTGTTCACACTGCTATGGTTTAACAAGTACTTAACCCTATAGGTACAAGTCTGTTAAATGCCTCAACACCTTTTCTCCATTCCTTCCTGTCAATGCTGGCATGCCACAGAGCTCCATTCTTAGCTCTCTACTCTTCAACATATTCACTAACAATCTACATAAGCCCTCCCAGCAAGTTTCCCTTGTACATTATGCTGATGATTCTACCCTAATATGGACTACAGATAACCTCATACATCTAAAGAGAATTACTCAAGAAGCCTTTAACTCTGTTGAAAGTTGGCTACTGGATAAGCATCTGCTACTAAATCTCCTCAAACACTAAATTACTTCTTTTTTGTTTCTAAAGTTCCATTTTCATAAAAAAAAAAAAAAAATTAAATTTTTAATAATACCATGATTCCAAGTTACATCATGTACAAAACTACGTAGCATAACAAGCGATGATAATCTTAAAATGATTTAAATATCCACAAAAATAATTAAGAAATCCCAGCAAAAACTAGGTACCCTCCATAAAGTAAAGATATTCCTTACAAATTCTGTCAAGGTACTGCTAGTAACCACTTACCTCTTACCCTTTCTCATATATGGACTCCTATCATGACCAGCCTACAAACCTCATTTAGCTATAAACTTGAACAATGCTACAACATAGTTGTCAGATTTGCTTACAAAAAATTGTACCAGTCCCACCAATGTTTAGCATTAAAATCACTTAACTAACTTAACTTCCTCACCAACTATCTTATACCCAGCTCATCTTAACCCACAAAATCATCAATACTCCATTTGCCTGCAAAAGAATTAGCCCCATACTCCAATTCTATCTACCAAACCACCCACTTCAGTCGAATGATAAAACAACTGCTTGCCATCTACAAACCACAAAGGGCTGCTGGGGACAGTCTATATGCCAATAATGTAGCTAGAACTTATAATAATATTCATATATCAACCAGGTCTATCTCACACCTTCATCTTTTCAAACCATTATTAAAAGACTTCCTATCTGCCTCCTGGCTTTGTCCCTGCTCTTCATCTGGGACATAGCTTCTCCTAACATTCTTTATGGCCTTCTTATATGCTCCTTTAATACTCTAAATCACTTAATCTGCTTATGCCCTTCTAATACTTCACATTACTGTAGTACTTAAACTACTATACCTACTTTTAATTAGACAACCAAATTATTATTCCATCACTCCTTCTCTATTAACACTTAAACTTGCTTATTCCCTCTAATACCTCACTCTAATGTATTTCATAAATTACTCCTACCTATCAGTGCTTGAATATTAATGTCTGTTAATATCAATAGAAATTTTATTATACTGACTATGTAATGTATTCACTGAAACTGCATTATAAAATTTGTTATTGTAAATATTGATTGGAGCTTTTCTCCTCAAGCCCACAGTGAAAAAGGGCACCTGTGCCCATTTGGACTTTTCTGGTAAACATGTCAATAAATAAACAATAAATACATACATACAAACAAATATATCATATACCCACATATACATACAGTATGCTAATTCATATAGATGTTGGAAATAACACTGAACTGTAATATCTGCCAATTGTCAGTGAAATGTATTCCATGAGTTTTGAAAGTCTGCTCTCTTTGTATACTTAAAACAAATCATATTAGCATCAGAGAAAAGGTAAATTTGGTGATATCTGGAAACAGCAGCATTTCTACCTTACCAAAGATGTGAAATCTCTCTACCAAATTTAGGTAGAACTGATCCTATCATTAAGACCAAGTCTAACAGTGACCACAATTGTCTCTGTGCATATTTCAAGCTGGAATATACTTAAAAGAAATTCAGCCTAACAGTTTTCCTAATGTGTAATGTGCACTCTGTGTTCCTGTACCTTCTGCAGCAGTAGCCCCTGTTCTAACCACAATGCAATGGTGTTTGCTTATATCAGTTTAGTGGTTACAAATTCAGCATAGAACAGCACTTCATCAAACTGGCAGAAATGTTATATAGAGACCAAAGGTGCAGATCAGCTGCAACAGGCATTAAAACTATCAAGGGGGTTACTTTGCTGATGTTCATAAGACCCCCACACAAACAGACTTGGAGAAGACAAGACAATGTTTTTTAGGTAATTAAAACTAAATACCATAAAACAGCATAATTGGATTAGTCATTCTTGCTTGCAAAGGCTATGCCAAAACTGAGCAAAAATAATGTTTAAAACATAAAACCTGTTATTTATTTATTTATTTATGTATTTGTCTTTGTTGACTGCAAAAATCCAAATGGGCAAGCCCCTTCTCAGCAGAAGCATGAGGAGAAAAGCTCTTTCACAATGTATTTATAAGTGCATTTAGACAGCCCTCATAAAAACAGCAGTTACATTTTGTGAAAAAAATATATATATAGTTACAAGACAGGTATATACAGTAAGGTATTTACATGAATATGTATAAGTATATGCAGTTCTGGTAGCTCTAAATTCTTACAGGAAGTGAATGGATTTATACTTTAGAAGGGAAACATTGCAGCATAGTGTGTGTCTAAGTATGTACTGCAAGGAGGTACAGACATTTTGAGAATGTAGCCAGGGTTCAGAGTATGTTGAAGGAGATAAGAAGTTAAAAAAGCTTTAGGTGAAGTGAGAAAATGGAAAGAAAAAGAGTTGTGTATGACTGGTAAGGGAGCAGGTTAAGATGAGGAAGAAAGATGGGGAAAGCCAGGAAATTGTATAATGTGCCATCTACAGTGATAAGTATGTTCTGGTTAAAAAAGGGAATCCAAATCTGCATAATTAAAGGACTGCAGGAGTTTATTGCTTGTGATATATTAAATGAAATGGCACATGGTAACTAATAAACATAAGATGTACATGAAATTATACATATGGACAATTGTACAATAAATGCTAAAAGTTTCTAATGGAAGTAACTGCTAAATAAATCTGCAAGTCTAGTGAATATGTTCAATATGAAAATAGTAGTACAATTTTCTATTTGGTAAATATTTTTCTCATTTGAAGATGACAGAGCATTATATCTGCTTTTCATGCACTAAACTTCACTTGTTTTGTTTTATAATAGAGGCATGATCACATCTCTGGTTTCATATTGAATATCCAAATTAAATACGAAAATACAGATTCAGTTGTCATTAACATTTCATTCATATACCTTATGACTAAATAACATAACAGTATTTTTAGATTATAAAACACTACTGCTTTTTACAATCTATATCAGATTTCCACTGAAAATATAAATTAAGTAATTCATGTAATGCTACTTACCATTAACTGTTGCAAGGGCAACCAGGACAACAAAAGCAAGTGCAAGATAAGACATGATGGATGGTTTGTTTTTGTATTGGTTCTGGGTCACTCTGTGCCACTGATCCTAAATTTATCAGTTGTCCTCATCAGTGGAAAGAGGAAGTTGCTTTATCAAAAGATAATGTAAATATAGAATGGGGAAATTCACTGGAGTCTTGCAATTGTGGTAACAAATAATGTTAAGAGACTGGAAATTATCTATTGCTAAATATAATTCATACTTCATAATTCATTTAACCACAATAAGCAACTGAAGAGAGCAGTTATAATTATGAAACAGGAAACTCAAGGGTTACATCAATACACACACACACACACACACACACACACACACACACACACACACACACACACACACACACACACACGTTAAGACAAATACTAATGGTTCTTTCAAAATTATTCTGGTAATAAAATATCAGTGTCAACAGACATGAACATTCAAGGTCATGTAAGGTTCACTGTCTTGCCCCAGGTAAATTCATGTCCTGTATCTGCATATGTAAATGGTAGGATGGCTGCAGTGGTGCAGCAGTTAGCATTGCTGCCTCACAGCAAGAGGTTCTCTGGCTTGACTCTCAGCTGTGGTGCCTTCTGTGTGGAGTCTGCATGTCCTCCCTGTGGTCGCGTGGGTTTCATCCAGGTGCTCCAGTTTCCTCCCAAAGACATGCTGTAGGTGGACTGGACACTCTAAATTGGCCCTAGACATGAGTGTGTGCCTTCTGTGGAAGGTTGGGTGCCGGGCTGGCAACTTGACACCGTAAAACTCCACTGCCAATCATGAGTGGACATGTGATCCGCTGTGGTGACCCCTAACCAGGAAAAGCCAAAAGAAGAAGAATCTGCATATGTAAATAGTCACAACTGATGAATATTACACTGCATATTCTTTCACTAGCAGCTGTGAAAAAAGAACAGTGTACATTACACTACTCACCTGCATGCAATAATGAAAAAACAAGCAATGTACTTACCACATCAGTCATACTTTTGAAAGTCCAGCTACAAACACTAAACTACACCAACAGCAGTCTATCACACAGTAGTAACATATCATACTCCTGCTATTGCACCCCCCTTTTCAAATATGCCTCTACCCCACCACATTCTAATGTATTAGTGTCACATACCCTATACTATATTAATTATCAGGGCAAATGTAGCTAGCAATCACAACAACGATGTGCATTGTGCATATACAGAAAAAGGGTACCCATCCAACTACCCAATATTCTGTCACCACTTAAACACTATACTTGATTTTATCTATTTTTAATTTTATTTGCTTGAAAGAGTATTTAATCACCTGTTCACTAGTGATGCATATTCTGTGAGGTACCTGTAGAAAAACTTAATCATATGTAAAGAATACTAAGCATCGATGATTTCCAGTGTCTTGCTAGTCAGCAGACCTTGTATCTAGTTGTAAATGGCTAAGAAATTGACATTTTCCGTGGTTTAATTAGCATTAATGTTGTTTTCTTAGAGTCTACATTCAGTGCAATAGTCTCCATGATGCAACTTGGCAAGCAATTGAAAAAAAGAAAGTTGAAAAGCAGTTAAGTTTGTACTTCTGAAGAAGTTTGACTGTTAAATAACTTTAAAATGAACTTGACAATGAACAAAAGCACTTAAATACAAGTATTTCATTTTATTTCAAATTTATTTCAAGTTTTCTTACACTGTTGTCTTGGTCGACATTTTTTACTGCTGTTTTATAAGATTTCAACTACTGGATTAAGAGATTTCAAAGCTACTACACGAAGTAAAGTGATTTTTCTTTCATATCCAAAAAGTTTTATGGATTTTTTATATATATATATATATATATATATATATATATAGATATAGATATATATATATATACACACACACACACACACACACACACACACACACACACACACACACACACACACACACACACACATATATATATATAAAATCTCGAAAGTGCATAAGTGTGAATTTGAATAGCTCAAATCTGCTCTTATGCAGTGTAGCAACGGGACAAGAAGTGTTTGGCCAGGATGCTTTACAGAAGTGAAGATAAGTGAGTGCATGTGAGTTTTATTGTAAGTTGTGCATGTGGGTTAGGGTAGGGATGTTCTGTTTGTGTATGTATGATGTGTGTGTGGGAGGGAGTGTGGAATGTCTGCGTGTGAGTGATGCATTTCTTAAGTGTTAGTGCGATCTCGGAGTTGATATATATATATATATATATATATATATATATATATATATATATAAGTAAGGGGGTGCAGGGGGGCTTGCCCCCCTGCGTAGATGTAGTGTAGGATTGTGTAGTCTGTGTGTTGTGGGTTGAATGATGTGCATGTTGTGTGGTGTATGGTTTGTGAATGTTCGGGATTTCAGTTTTTTGTGTTTGTGTGTTTTGGGATCGTGGGCTGTTCGACTTTATAGTTTCAAGATACTGAAATTCGAGCTTTCAGTATCTCGAGACTATAAAGGGAACTATATATATATATATATATATATATATATATATATATAGATATATATATATATATATAGATATACGTAAACATACACACACACACACACACACACGCACACATATATATATATATATATATATATATATATATATATATAGAGAGAGAGAGAGAGAGAGAGGTAGTGAAATTAGAGTTTTAATGAATCTGTGCCAGATCTCTGTCAATGTGTCAAATGTGTGTTTTGTATATGTGTGTAATTAGGTAATTGGGGTTTGTTTCTTTTTTGATCCTGAAACGTTCAGATATAATGAAAGGTTCAGCATTAGAGGATAAGAATGTATTTGCATTTGTATGCAGGTTAGGGTAAGGGCTAGGTAAGGGTTTATTATCTATATGTGATTGTTTAATGGTTAGGATTAAGGTAAGGGTTGTGTAAGGGAATAGATTTAGTTTAGTGTTTAAGTGTTGGTGTCTTTGTTGTGTGTCTTCTCTTGTGAAGTGTTATGGAAAGGTTTTTTCAAAGGTAAGGTGCAGAATTCATCTTTGGGTCAAGGGTGTGGTTAGAATTAGATCATAGTTCTGTCACTTCTTTTAGAAGACTAAGATAGTACATTCTGTTTAACATCAACTCTATTTACTGCACGAATTAACATGGTTGACCTAGATGACTGCACATACTCCTAAATGCCCTCTTAGCAGCAGGCTTTACTCTGAAAACCTCCATGCGGTTTCTTGATTATGATTCAAACAGAAACTTTAATAAACTTCAAGACTGAAATAGGAAGACCTGCCTGTGATACCTCATTAAAGGTGTCTCTCAAGGCTTAGTAATTGTCTACATTTTGTCTTCCATATTTATTAAAAAGTTGCAAACAAATTTTCCCCACGAGGCAGTAATCCTTTACACTGGATGATGTGGTTCTTCTGTTGTCATGGAAAAACGATGCATTATGTTATCTTACCTCAATTATCTTTTCTTTAAGATCACTTGATAGTTGAAAGCCAATACTGAAAATGTTAATATAAAATGTTTAGATTATACTGAAATGTTTAGTGTGGTATTCACAGTGATTATGTTAACATGTACAGGCAATCATTGAGCTTAGCAAACAAGCACAGCAAAGATGAGATTCATATAGGCCATTTACTCCAACATGTAATAGCAGCTGCAAATAACAAATAATGAGATGTAAATGAGAAATGATGTAAAACTGTGTATGTTAACAAATCCTTCTCCCGCCTGTTTTTTTTCAATTCATAGTAATATACTGAAGCATTATCATGCCATGCACACATTAATTATAAAGGACTGAATTGCACCTTTTCTATCAACCTTGCAATGCATGAAGATGCTGTCCTTTTCTGCTAGCCTAGCTTTTTCCTTGTGCAAGCTACTTGTCTTGGCCATGTAAAACTGCTTGCACACAGAGACACTTACTTGCTAAGGAGGAAATACAGGTGTGACATCCTCACTCTGGGCCAGTAATCAAGGAGCATGAATCCTCACCAAAGTCACTGGAGTGGGAAGTTCACTTGGAACAAAAATTAATATGCTCAGTATTTCCAGATGTAGCTCTCTGCATCACGCCCAATTTCCCTTAAGAGCACACAGGGAACACAGTCAGTCCAGGGGCTGGGTCATCTCTCTCTCTCTCTCTCTCTCTCTCTCTCCAGATCCCCAATCAGATCCCAAATGGCACAGCTGTAGGGATGGGCCTCAGCTGAGCATCCAAACCAAGTCCTCCAGCACCTTCTCTGTGAAACTAGTGCTTCATGTCCCTGATCCAAGTAGCTGACACACAAACACTCTGAGATTTGATTTTCACACACACACATGCACACACACACACACACACACACACACACACACACACACACACACACACACACACACACACACACACACACACGCACACACACACACACACACACACACACACACACATCTGGGAAGGTCTGGCACAGATATACTAGATATGCCCCTTCTGTCCAGACTATAAGGTAGTTACACTGTCACCAGACACCACAAAGCCAGCTGCTCTAAGGCTCTTACAAGGGTATCCAATTATACTGAATGAAATTAATATTAATACAAATGATAGTGTTTGGTAATGTAGTAAGGCTTCCAGGAGTGGCCACAGTATCACCAAACAGATATGAGTACTCTCAGAGGTTAAAATATTTTCTTTAAAGGACCAGGCACAATGAAAAGTTTAAATATATTTAATAATAAATAATAAAAGAACATGAATATACTAAATATCTATTTACAATAAACACCAGAGTTTCAATCACAGGACATATTAAAATGACACAGATGAATAGATTCACACAGATACAGAAAAGCAGTACTTAACTAATCTCACTATATTTTCCTGACTAATCTAAATAATTACTATTTTCTGGTTGACTTACTAGAGCAAGGCAAGATGAAGTAGTTGAGGGGTCCTTCCTTGTCAAGTTACAAAAACAGACTGCCCTGAGACTTCAGCCTCAGATAGTATTAAACTTTATTTTAGTGATGGAATACAAAATGACATCACATACATCTGGTCATCTGGCTTCTGGTTCACATGCAACCCCCATCCCAATTCCTAGAAACTGCCAGGATTTGGCACATATGTGTCAATAATACAAGCACACAGAGCTTGCTAAGATCTGATGCAGCTTCTGGAAGTCATGATACAATTTCAAGTTTCTACCCTTCTAGAGTGGAAATTAGTTCACTGCTAAAGACAATACAGCAAGCTTCCTAGTATTTGCTTTTCCAGACATTTTGTCTCTGACTGCAATCAGAACTGTAAGATGCAATCTTTATGGCCTAGACCCAGTAATTTAATTTCAGAACATTTTTCAAAGTTAGCTGCAGCTGGACTGTCATTAACATCTTCTCTTCCAGTATATTCTGTTAAAACATATACATTTAAACAGTTACAATAATACATGTATATTTCTTTTTCTGTCCAGTGGGGCACACTGTTGGTACATTTTAACACAAGTAGCTTTACAAATGCATCTTTCAACACAAGCATCTGTACAAATCCATTTGATATACAAATGACATATAATTCTTTCCAAACTCCCAGCTAGATGTGATGGCATATGTTACACATCCACTGCCCTACTTCTCCTGGCATAGCTGGCAATACCTCACATTGTCACATCTTTCTCCCCTTTGAAAACTTAAGCTAGTTTTTCAACTGACCCTTGAGAAACATTGCTTGAGAGTAATGAGCCTCTCTGGGAATACATTACCTCATACCCTGTCATTGAGATCCCGTCTGCCTTGGCATTGCTGACCCCACTACAGTGCTGCACTGTCATATCATATGCCTGCAACCCTAGGCTCTACAATAGTAATTTGACATTTTTCTGCCTGGCTTGCTGTAGCCATAGATCCCCCTCAGACCTTCCTGCCTCCTATTACAAATACTTAACACCAGGGCCTCCCTATCATGATAAGGTTTCATCATGTTAACATGGTATAATTTGGGCCCCTGCCTCCTGCCTAGCAGTTCTACCAGGTAGTTAACATCAGTGAATTTCCTTACCACTTTAAAGGGGTCCTCCCAAGCTTCCTGAAGCTTATTGTGTCTTACAGGAATGAGAACCATAGCCTGATGCCCCACAAAATACTCTTGGGCTCAAGCATTCCTGTCATACCAGACCTTTTACTGCTGTTGGGCTCCTGCCAGGTTCTCCTGGGCCAAGCCCATGAGATCCCTAAGCCTTGTTCTGAGGTTTAGGACATATGCCTTAACAGACTCATTGTGGGATTCACACTCACCCTCCCACTCATCATGAATCAAATCTAAAGGTTCCTCACCCTATGCTCATACAGCAACTCATATGATGAAAACTCCATGTACTCCTGGGGTACCTCTCTGTATACAAACAGCAGATGGGGCAAATATTTGTCCCACTCTCTCTTAAACTGGTCTGCAAATATCCATATCATGTTCTTAGTATAGAGTTTAACCTCTCCACAAGACCATTAGTCTGGGGATGGTAGGTATGGTCTTTAGGTGCTTCAACCTACAGCACTTCCACAGACAAGCCACTAGGTCTGACATGAAATTGGCACCATTGTCAGTCAGTATTTTTCTTGAAAATCCCTCCCTGCTGAAAATCTCTAACAAAGCATTTGCCACCTTCTCTGCCTCAATGGAGAGCAGAGCCACCTATTCAGGGTATCTAGTAGCATAATCTACTACCAGCAGGATATACTTCTTCCCTGTGGAACTTGGGATAATCAGAGACTCCACAATATCCATAGCTACTATCTGAAGTGGCTTCTCAATCACATGTAAAGGCATCAAAAGAGCCTTGAGTGTGTCTCCTGCCTTGCCTACTGTGTGGCACTGCTCACCAGTCCTGCACTACCCTGTTACATCCCTTGCAATCCCAGGCCAATAAAAGTTCTGTATAATTCATCTAGTGGTATGCCCATATGACCTACAAAAGTAATGTCATGTGCTATGGCTAGAAGTGCCAGATGGTAGGCTTCAGAAATTATCAACTGCTGTACTACCTCACCCTCTAGCCCTCCCTCAGGGGTCCACTTTCTATACAGTAAGCCTTTGTTCCAGTATACAGACTCCCCTCTTCCTTGAGGATCAGGTGCCTCCATAGTTACCTCCCACAAGCCTCTCAGTATAGGGTCTGAGAGATAAGCCTGTCTCAGCTCTATCTTTGTAACTCTTCCTAGTTCCCCTTCCACAGTAAGTCTGGTATCCTCTGACAGTGGTGCCTCGCTGTCAGCCTGGGTACTACCACTCACCTCTGCCCTTGAAGTCACTCTGTCCAAGAGAACAATATTTGCCAGCAGCTGTGGCTCACCTTCAGGGTCACTACTACAGGGTAGCTCCATCCCTGAAATAGCCACCTCACCAGCCCTGGCTTCAGGTGTGGGGTCTGTCTGGGTCTCCCCCAGGCTACCAGCCCCACATGTCTGTCTCCAAGTCTGACTGTGTGCAACTCCATGCACACAAGGTACTGCATTATCAAAATTATTCTCTATCAAGACATCTGCAGGGATATCCTCAAACACACTTGCTTGCTTCCTTTTCCACCCTCCCAGTCAAGGTGAACCCTGGCCAAAAACATTTGGAATGGAGTACCTCCTTATGCTCTGACTGGAGTAGACTGCCCAAGCAATTTCTGCTCACCGCTTCTCTTAAACCACTGCAGGCTTCACAATGGTTATTTTAGAGGCTGTGTCTTTCTTAGCAGAGTCCTGTTTTCCATCAACTAAGATAGGCTATAACCTCTGCTGATAGTTTGGTACCACTGTTGTCTCCAGACAACATACCACTGGCATGCTGTTATTCCCATTTGCTGTCTCCCGCACCTTTTGCTCCTCACCTTGCCTCTGAGGATATCTATATGATACATGGCACCACTGCTTACATTTAAAACATTTAACTATTGATCCTGGACATGTACCTGAACTAATGGCTTCCCCTTTTACTGGTGTACTATGTTGGGGTTGTTTAGGCTGCCCACCATGGGTTCCCTTATATCCATGTACACTACTGAGTATCCCTTTCCTGTACAGTGATGCCCTGCTTGCTAAGTAGAAATCCCCTATTTCCCCAGCTCATCTGCAGAGCTATATTCTCTGCCTGCCAAACAGATTCTCATGTCCTCAGGCAAAGTGCTAAGGGCTTGTTCCCTCACCAAAGGTCTGCCATCCCTTTAAATGTGTTGACCTGACACTCACTCATCCACCTATGAAAATAAGTGCTTAACTCAGCAATATAATCACATACACTTTCATCTGCCTTGCATTTATGCTAACAAAGCTTTTTTCCGTAAACTTTAGGGGTTAACTTAAAACATTCCAATCAACATTGTTTAACATTATCATAGTTTAAACAATCAGTATCAGACAATTTAGAAACAGCAGGTACAGCTCTACCATGGAGTAAGGGGCTCAGGAACCATAACCAAAACCCTTTGTCAACATTATACTGTTTACATACTCTTTCAGAAATATGAATAAAACCATTCAAATTGATCACCTTCTGTAAACTGTAGAAGAAATTTACTGACATTTATTGCTTCTGGGGTTCAGTTATTCTCTTTCCCATTACCTCCATGACCCTGATGAAGAGTCAGCATCTCTCTCTCATGTTGGTGCTGTTTCTCACTTTCTTCAGCCTCCAAATGCCACAGTCCAGCTGCTGATTCTAATTCCATATGTTTTGCTTGCTGTAGTTTCTCATTTTCTTCAGCCTCCAAACACCACAGTCTCTTTGTTGATTCTAATTCCAAATGTTTGGCTTCCAGTTTAAGTCTCTTTAACTCCAGATGGGTTTTTAAGTCTTCTGAGGAAAA